>NC_057013.1:424830-778996 GCF_000002595.2 Chlamydomonas reinhardtii | reverse complement strand
CGCTTGAGGGGGGGCGCAGGGGGGGGGGACCCCCCCGCTAATTTGCATATCGACCAGGAGAGCCCCCCCCCTGATATCGACTACAACAAACGTCGATGCAGGCCACGATCAGTCGGCACTGATAGCTGGGCGCAGGGGCTAAGTTGACCCTGACTCCGTTCAAGAGACAGGCTTCTAACCCGACGCAAAGCCCTCCCGTGGGCTCGTATAGCGTCACGCCCTGCCGCATTGCTGCTGTAAAGAATTCAGCACCTTGCTTGGCCGCACTGCTGTGCGTGAGGTTCGCGGCCGCTGGCATGACCTGTTGTCTGCGAAGGTCACGGCGGCGTGCGGCTCGCCACTCAAGAGCATTGGCCCTAAGCTGCTGCCTGGATCGCTTTGAATCATCTGGATCCGAGTCAGGGGGCGGGTCGGAGGCTTCGTACCGCCATCCGTTCATCCCGTACGCTGCTTCTTCCGGGGAAGGCATGTGGTCAGCGCTAAAGCTAGCTACCGGCTTCGCCGCGTACACACTGGCTCTGCCGGCCTGACACTGCTGCGAGCTTAGAGCTAGGCGTGTTGCCATTGCCACGCTGCAAACCTCCCCCCCAGCCGCAGCGGTGGCTGGTTCGGTATCCTCATCCACCCTGGCACCTGACCCATCGAACGTGCTGGGGCGCGGGTGACGCGAGAGAGTGTCAGCGTTCTGGTGCGTGACACCCGGCCTGTGCTCAACTTTAAAGTTATACTCCTGGAGCACTAGTGCAAACCGTGCATATTGCCCTGTAAGCCCCTCGGTGCTCATCAGGTATAGCGAATAGAGGTTACATGTGGGATGACAGCCGCGGGCAAGCCAGGGCTTCATAAACGCACGAGACACGTACGCACACTCGAGGAGAGAACCTCGAATGACCCCCATGCTCCTCGCCTCACTACAGGAGGGGAGGAACCCCGAGCAAGGCTCACCGCAAACGCTAGCGCTGCTCACCTAAGCCGCGGGTCGGCGTCAGACTGACTGCCACTTTGCAAAGTGCAACTCCTACCCCAAAACACCAGCACCAACAGGGCAGGGCCCTCACACTGTTGGGTGCAGCCCGAAGCTGCATCCTGTAGACGGCCTAGGGCCGTGCAAGTTCGCTGAACCACGAGGATCAGCCGGTCCGACCCACCAGACAGCACAAGCCACAGCGCCCGCAACCTAGCGCAGGCGGTGCAGGCACGCCCACCGCCCAACCAAGTCCACACAGCCTCGCAACACCCTAGCACAGCAGACAGCGCCAGCCAGCCTTCGCGTAGTCGGCCTGCGCCAGCCAGCCTTCGCTGGACTGCCTTCGCCAGACTGCATTCGCCAAGCAGGTCTCTCCACTGGCCACACCACGAGGTGTGTAGATGCGCCCACAGCTCCAGCCGCCGCCGCCCGGAAGACGCCGGTCCTGGCTCCCGCCGCAGCGTGCCCCTGTTCACGCGCGGCGAGCCCGGCGCCACGTCAGGCCGCAGCAGCAGCCCACAGCAAGAGTCGCCAGCAGCTCCAATCGGCCCTCCGTTACCGAAAGAGCCGCTCAGCGCCACGCCACTGCGAGCCCGGCAGCAGCGAGCGCCCCGCCAGAAGCATCGCGAAGCCATGAAGACGAGGTCGACCGGCGAGCAGGCGCGCCACCAACGCTAGGTCGCGAAGGCTCCACGGTGTGAAGTCATGATGTTCGGCAAAGATTGCCAGAGCGGGGGCCGCTCGGCAGGACGGCGACGATGATGTCGTCGACTGAGTGGCGCGCCGCAGCCAGAGCAGTACTGACGCACTACAGCTGACCTAAGCAACGCCAGGGACGCCACGAAGGCGCCACAGGGGATTGGCGCGGCCACGAAGGCCGGCCAGGAACTACGACCGACAAGGAGGGTCAGGGCGCCGAGGCGCCCTAACGCAACCAAGCGGAGTAGAACACGTATTTAGCCACTCATCTACACATGCTGTATAGCAGCGGCTGATGGTCGGTAACCAGACGAAACGGCACTTCGGTACCGATGAGGTGGTGTCTGAACATTTTCATCGCCCAAACCGCTGCCAGCATCTCTCCTTTGTAGCTGGAGTAATTGACTTCATGCTTGTTCAGCGAGCGGCTGATACAGGCGCACATATACTCGTTTCCGTCGTCATCGAGCTGCCCCAAGACAGCGGCTATTCCGCGGTTGGAAAAATCCGTGTGCAGAATTAATTGCCGGCTGTAGTCTATGGGGCGCAACACCAGTCCCTCCTGTGTGAACACGGCCTTTATGGCGTCGTGCGCTGCCTGCTGCCTCGGCCCCCACACCCACGGAGCGCCTGTCTTCAGCAACTCTGTGAGATCGCGCGCTATCAGGCTCATGTTGGGAATATAGCAACGATAGTAGTTGATAAACCCCAGCTGTGTGCGCAGCTCGGACACGTTCTTAGGCGGCTGCAGGGCCTCCACTTTCGCGAGGCTGGGACTGATGCCGTGCTCTGACAGGTTATGACCCAGATACTCAATGACCTCCGCTCCGAATATCGATTTGTCTGGGTGGGCACGAAGGCCACACTCGGCCAGGCAAGCCAGCACGGCTGCAACGTGAGCGGCGTGCTCCTCCGGCGTTTTGGACCAGATCACGATATCTTCTATGAAACCCGCAGCGCAGTGGTCTAGCCCCGCACGCGTGAGCTCATAATCCACACGCCGCTGAAAGGCGGCGGAAGCATTTTTCAGGCCATACGGCATGCGTTTGTACATCATGAGCCGATTGCCACACCAGAACGCCGTCTTCAGCTGGTCCTCCTCCGCAAGCGGAACCTGGAGAAAACCCTGGCGGCAATCTAGATGAGAGAAGACCTTTGCTCCCTTGGTGCGCTGGAAGATATCTTCCGGCCTGTGCAGGCCGTACTTATCGTGCTTGGTATGCGAGTTCACAGGGCGGTAATCCTGAGCCATGCGTGCGCCCGTCCAGAGCCCAGTATCGGGGTCCTTTTTGGCGGCAATAACGGGATTAACCGCGCACACCGTTGGGCCAGTCCACTCAACCACTATGCCCGCATCCACAAGCTCCTGCGTCTTTTCTTTTATTATTTTCTGCTCTTGCGGACTGTACCGACGTGGGGGCTGGATGATAGGTTTGTCGGTGTCCAGCTCTATGCGAAAGTCACCGGCATTCCCCTTGTACCCCGGCAGGTCATTCATTGAGTACGCGAAGGCAGTATCCTTGCGAGCTCGCACTACTTGTTTGAGCTGCTCGGTTTGAACGGGGCTCAGCGCTGAACTATTGCCCCAGATCCACCCTCCTTCAGGGTCCTTGGCGTACCGCTCATGGGCTGTGGCTATGCGCTTGCCATCAAACCCGTACGCATCCACCGTGGCCAAGGCGTGCGCAATGCCCTGAGGACCTCCCGCTGCGCTGTGGTTGCGTGTTTGCCAGTCGCGGATGTCGCTGTGGTAAGCGAAGCTGGGATCAGCCGCTGATGCGGCGTGCAGCAGGTACGCACCCGTGTTAAGGGCGTGCTGCGAAACCTCTGCCCCAAATTGCCCGCCCACGCGCCCCCGCGTCGCCCCTACCCCTGTCACCGTCGCTAGCAGCGTGGTGGCGAAGAGCAGGAACGTCAGCAGGCCGCTCCAGGTCCTGCCGACACTGACAGAAGTGCGCAATTCATACCGCACGCCGGCCCTCTTGCGCTTGCCGTGCCGCGGCTTCCTGACCTTCTCCTGGGTCACCGTGTGCTTGGTGTCCATGCAACGGATCAGCGCGCTGGCGCCTGCCTGCGACGCTGCGGTGGCCTTCTCGGCCAGCCATTGACCCCATGAGCGCTGGTTCTCAGCGCTGCTGCCCACGCTGTCCGCTGCGTCGGCAGTGCCACCCTGTGAGGTGGTCTTGTCGCTGGTGCTGGGCGCGTCGCTCCCCTTGGCGCTGCAGTCCCCCCCCAGCTCCGCAGCTGAGTCAGGCTCGCTGGCGGGGCTGCTGGCAGGCTGGTTGGCACTGGCGCATCTGGCGTGAGAGCACAGCGCGACAGAGCCGCTGCAGTCGGAGGCTGCGTCCTCAGCAATGGCCGCGTCACGGATAGCGCAGACCGCCCGCGCGTCTGCCGCACGCGCCATGGGCACCGTCACAACACACTGCGGCTGCTGGACCACGTTGGGGTAGAAGTGCAGCTGCGCGATGGGGTACTGTGTAATGTAGTCCGCCAACGCGTGGAACTGCTCGTTGCCCGCCAGGAAGCCAAACAGCTTTGTGGACGGCACCACCAGCGTCTTGGTGAGCGGCAAGCGGACCTCGTTGCCCGTGCCGGCCAGAAGTGTCACCGTCACACCCTCCGTGACCAACTGCCCCTTCACACTTCCGCTCTGCTGGGTGCCAGTGGTCAGATTGCACTTGCTGGGCTTGAACTGGAAGCCGTGCTGCAGGGCACAGTCCTCCGAGATGAGGTTCACGTCTGCGCACGGGTCGCGCAGCGCTAGCGGGAAGGCACCTCCGATGCTCAGCACCCGCGTGCTGTAATAGAACATGAGGTGTGGGCGCGCGAAGTACGCCCTAGCCACTGGATTCTGGCTCAGCAGCCCTTCCCGCTCCTCAGCTGACAGGTGCGTAAGGGGTTGCCACGGTCCCTTAGGCGCACCCACAACCACGTAGCTGGCGCCGTTGGGCACGGCGAGGCCCTGATAGTCACTGCGGCGGCTGAGCGCACTGCAGGACGCGACGTCCAGGCTGTCCGCGGCTGCGGAAGAGGTGGCGGTTGCACCCGTGTCAGAAGCGTCCGCCGCGCTAGCCGAAGTGTAAGGCTGTCGCCCCCCTGAGGGTTGGGCGAGATAGCCTGAACAACCCTAATTGTCCTTGTCTCCTTTGAGGGGGGGATGAGGGTGGGAGCACGGTGGGAGTGCGATGTGTGTGTGATGGGACAGTGGTAAGGCAAGTTGGTAAAGTCCCGTGGGGTGCAGCTGATTCCCAGCACCCAACAAATGGCACACAATTGGCAACGGCAGGGCAGGAGTGCGCGGCTGGTCGAACGCCGGAGTTACTGTACCGACGAGTTGCTGGCTGGCTGGAAGTTTGGGGACGCGCATTCCTCACGTTCCGGGCGCCCGGCCAGCCGATAGCACCACACAGACACACCGCAACGCCACACTCGCGAGGCAGAGCCGCATCGCACCTGCAGGAAGGGGGGATGAGGGTGGGAAATCCAAGAAGTTGCCGGTGGCCTCTGGCTGTAACATGTAAGGGTCGCCCCCCCTCCCAGCGCGGATGCCCGGCAGGGACTCAGTTGCCTCGGCAGGGACCCTACCGTGCCTGCGCGACCTAGCTGCCTGACCAGCTCCATCCCCCAGATGTCTGCGCTAAGCAACTTTCCCACCCTCCGGGGGGGGGGGCCGAGCCAACCGGGGGGGGGGGGGTTGAAAGCTCATACCCCATGCTCAAGATTGTAGATCTGCAGGAGAGCATTACGCACGTACTTTTGGTTTTGTCAGGGGTGGTGTGGTGAGGAAGTTCTGGGCTGCCAAAGTTGGGGGGGCGGTCGTCGTCCCTGGGGTCCCCGCGAGCCCATCCTGGCGGATTTCGGGAAGCGCCCCACAAGCAGAACTAGGGGCCAAACGCAGCACCACGAGGCTTGCTTATGCACGTTATGCCGTAATATGCACAAACAAAGAGAGGGAGGGCTGATTTGCCGCGGCCCCCGTGCACTGCCGGTAAGGGACGCGATGGGGATGCAAGGATGCTGCGTGTTTTTATTTTGAGGAATCATCCTCGTGTGTGTACCGTGGCAGTTGCTACTCGTTCAAGTGGCGAGCACTCGCTTGACCCGGTGCGGGTACGGTGCACCTACGATTTGTGTGCCTTCCTCAGACCTGCTGCACGCACGCCATGCGTATGTGCCCTTCATAGGCTGCTCCTGATGCTTGAGTTTCTGTCCCTGGGGGCGCTGAGCAGCACCGTGACCCTGGGGCTGTTCTTTTGTCGAGCCCAGCCAGTCGCCCACCGGCGGGGACGGGGTGAGTGGCAGGCCGAATGCTGGGGGACAGTGACAGGGCCTCTGGGTTCTCTACGCTAGGTGTGCCCCCCCTCCCCCCCGTGTGCACCGTGCAGGTATGCGGGGTTGGCTCGGCCTCTGGCCGCCCCTTTCGAAACCAACCGTTATTGCCTGGCGGCCTGGCCGTCCCATGGCCACTCAATTGATTGCAGTAATGGGTTCGCTTCGCTCTTTGCTGCTCTCGCTCTTCGCTGATCTCGTCCACCATGGATCGCAGGCCGCCGCTGGAGCCATCATCCTGCTGCTCAACAGCGCGCTCCTGTTCGCCATGCTGCTCATGCTGCTTGGCAACTACCGCCAGGCCGTGACAGACCGGTGGCGGGTCTGGTGGTCCGGCGTGCAGCGGGCGCTGCGGCTGGTGGCTGCCGACGCCCGCGCGCAGCGAAGGCAGGTGCTGCAGCAGCTGCAGCTGGGGCGCGGCAGCGCCAATGTCAGTGGTGGCGCCGCTGCCGGCCGTGGTGACGTGCGACGCCTGGACAAGCAGGGCCAGTCGGCGGGGCAGCAGTGCAGCACGCAGCAGTGGCTGAAGGTGAAGAGCTGGACAGCGAGTAGCAGGCTGGGTGTGGAGGAGGGTTACTTCAACCGAGACAGCAGCCTTTTGGTGCGAGACCGCCAGAGCACGGAGGCAGCACCAGAGGCGGGCGGCTTTGGGGGCGCTGAGGGATAGGCTCGGCAGCTGGCAGGCGTAGTGACACGGCAGGGGGTGCGCTGCCCGGTGCGTGCTGGCAGGGGCGAGCCTGCCATGGTAGACTTTAGTGAAGACGTCGCAGAGGAGTAGGGAGGAGCGGGCGTGCGCAGCGGGGAAGAAACAGGACGGGTCTTGAGAGGCATCGGTGCCGTATTGGCTGCTCTTACTTTTGTAAGATTGTGTATCAGGTACTGAAACACTGCTGCCTTCACGTCTGCGGTCGGTACTTGTGGTGCCGAACGAGCTGCAGCCGCTACAATTCTGTACACTTTGGTGTTGCCACTGCAGATGAGTGTGCAATGGGACAGTGTCAAGGCAGGTTGGTGAAGTCCCGTGGGGTGCAGCTGATGCCCAAACCCCAGCAGATGGCAAACACTTTGCAACGGCAGGGCAGGAGTGCGCGGCTGGTCGAACGCCGGAGTTACTGTACCGACAAGTTGCTGGCTGGCTGGAAGTTTGCTGACGCGCATGCGAGGTGATGGACTGATGGTCATGGACTGGACAGTATTATTGAAATGCGTAGTATACAAGTATCTCCCGTATTGCCCCGAACCCCTGCTATGACTTGTACATACTGCTGCTGAAACAGGCGCATGCGACGCCCTGGCCCCGTCAGGTGCTGAGTAGCAGGGTTGCCTAGTACGCGACCCTCTCTCTCCATAATACGCGCATTACTACAGCGTACTAGGCATTTCTAGTACAGTACGTTAAAATACGGTGCATAATTCGCTGGGCCACGAAATCCGGGGGGAAAGCCGGTGCAAACACGACACGCGTGCCCGCATCATGCCCGGAACGGTGTGAATTTGGAGTTGCGCGGCCAGTACGTAGTACAGCAGTACGTATGTAGTACATAGTACGCATACTACGAACTACGCAACCCTGCTGAGTAGTGCATGGATACCAGGCTGCTGCTGCTGCTGGATTGGGCATACGGACGGGTACGCACACACATCCAGCAGCTGCTGCACAAAGTAAGCCGCTACGATACGGAATTGGTTGCTGGGTGCGAGCGATAATGAGGCAGGCAAGCCTGCGGCCGGTATCCCCATACAGAACGTGACGCAGTTACTGCTCTCGTATATATAAACAGTGAATGTATGCAGCTGCGAGTAGTTGCTGCTGGCATGGGCGCAGGGCGCAGGCTGGACCTGCCTTGCCATCCAACACCTACACATGCGTCGCAAAGAGTTGCGGATGTGGAATAGTGCGTTCCCGCGCCATCGTCAGGGGCCGCGGCCCAATGTTTACACGACAAATCCCCATGCGGCTTAGGAACGCCCTGCCCTGCTTCGCGTCACACACGCATCCAAGCAACGGTCAGGGCATGCGGCCAAACCGGACGAAAAGTACAGCATTGATCGCAGCACGAAAGAAACGGCGTGGAGGGACGGCTCCCACCTCGGCAACGCACGTTGCCATCCACAAGCACCCCTCTCGCACTTCCTGTGTGCACTGTCCTACCCACACCACAGTACCACACCATTACATGGCTTTGGCTTGTACACACACGCATGTACAATCCAATCCAGCAGTGGCAACCAGCCCAAATCGCAGACTACCGTACCGTATCCCGTCCTTACATAGCGCACGCGCTTATATTCCGCAGTCGCATGTACTCGGTCGCACGCACGCACGCATACGCACATACACACACGCATACACACCTGTGGCCCTATGTTTCATATGACGCAAAAGAATAATAGAACCAAAGCCTCTCAACATGAATACACGACAAGCGTCGGTGAAGCCGGAAACCGAGTACCAACTACCGAGTATATTGCGCTCCGGCCCGCGCGCCATGTACCCGGCATGAAATCAATTGCCCGGCATCCGCACCAACTGGCCTCAAAGTGACCGTCCACATATACACGCGGTCTTCAGCAAGCACCCGACGTAACACTGCCTGCACGCCTTGGTTGGACACACACGCACGTCGATCTCTTCACGTCAATTCCACCCCCGCTCCTGTCCAGCCAAGCCAGTCCAGCATCATTAACAAACGCTCGCACACTGTCACTGCACACACTGCAGATTACAGCGTGCTCACGCCCCTGCATGCAGTCCACAAAGAAAGCACATCATCAAGCCATACCCGCTGCTGCAGGCGTGCGTGTTTTGCATTCGCACCTTACGACGCTGCCGCCACCTCCACGTCCATCCCCATCATCACCCGTATCACGCCGTGTTACCGCTATCCTGGACACGTCCCAAAGGCGGCGCCCGGTGCGCCCGCGGCGGGCCAAGCAAGGTAAGTATCTCCCTGCTGCCACGTGCAGACTGCAGTGTCGCCAGTACGGTACATACTTGAATTAAACCACGTAAATATTCACGTGTATCTCCATGGCACTATCAAAGGGAGATTGCGCCGCACGCGCACAACGCGCATCGTGCCAGCCCACCCCCAACGTCATCTCATTTGTTGCAACTTTGTGTGCAGTGTCTGAATCCGTGACGGGGAATCAGACTCCTGGCGTCAGTGCCTGCAACCAGGACGCTGCTTCACCCGCCGTACGTACGGTCAAATTCGTATCCCGCACCAACTTCCTGCCCACTCGCGCACCAACTTCACTGCCCACTCGCAGTGCTCCCCTGAGCAAGGCATACACTGATTCAGTGGCATATAGGCTGTTTCTCCAACCAAAGTTTGGGTTTCCAACACTGAGCGTACTACCGCTTGTGGCGCTAGCAGTCCCGTGCAAAGGCAACGCGAGAGAGGCGGCGCCCCTACATGCTAAATCAGTAAATCACACGGCACGTGTAACCTGGTAGGAAATATGTAGCACGTGCGTCGTAGGATAGTAAACAGCCGAAGCCGATAGATCATTGGATAAGTAGTGGCAGGCGAAAGGCCGTGCAAGAACGGCAGCGCTTATATCGCACCCCTAGGTCCCGCGTGCCCATCGTTTGTGCACCCATCATGCATAACAGGATGTGCACCCCACCAAATCCGCCTTCAAGGAGACTGCCGAGTCGCCAAGTCCAATGATGTCAACGCCCAAATCTCCATGACACAAGTGAAGGTTGCGCGGCATGCGCCCAATGCGCGACACGCCATTCCCGCATCGGCCAGCTCGCCCATCATTTGTTTAAAATGAGTAATGCTGTTCGTGGATCCACGATAGTTGAATGCTGGCGTAAATACCTGCAGCCAGGACCCTTCTTCACCCATTAAGTTTGTTGCCCGCACAGACGTCAGTGCTGGCTGACAGAATGAGCAAGACAAGCAGCAATTGAGTTGCAAGCACACTATTCCTCGCTCCTAGCAATGGTGCAGAATGCCGGGGGCAGCGGTTGAGTTATATCAAAACTTGGTATGATGCACGTGGCTAGCGGCGCTCATGTAAAGCAACACGAGGCAGCCGCCGTGTTCGCTCATTTATGGTGGATCACAGCGCACGTGTAACCCAGCAGGCGGTGGACACGTGCGTCGTCGAAAATCATTCAGCCGTCAAAGACAGGCAGAAAGATCCATCGGATACATGCACAATGTTGCAAGCACCGCATCCGTACCCATGGCGGTGGCGGCGGTAAACTCTATCTTATACCCTCACGTGCAATCTATGGCGCTTATTTCTCACTCCATTTTCGAACCGTTGCGTTGAAGTTAAGCGAATTATGGCCGTCGACGCCCACCCTGCACCCTCACCTCAGCAACCATGCCATGGATGGCAGCAAGCCCAGCACGTGCTTTTCCTCGCTCTCTCAATCTCTATTTGTTGGTAAGGTGGCCGAGGCGCCATCCATTGTGACCCATTCGTTTGTATGCTGTGTGCTATTGCTGCATGCAGCCAAACCCAAACCAGTGCTCCACATGCCACTGCCCACGGCGGAGGCACGTCCAGGTCACTGTTGCGGCCACGTCACTGTTGCTGCCACCACTGCTAGTGCTGCCGCTGCAGCTACTGCTGCTACTGCTGCCGCTGCTGCCGCTGCTGCTGCTGCCGCTGCCGCCGCCGCTGCCGCCGCTGCTGCTACTGCTAGTGGCCTGCCGCTGCCGCAGTTTGGGCCGGCGTGCTTGCCAGAGTGCCCACGTAAGCCGGCTCTGCTGCCGCCTGCCGCTGCCGCTGCTGCTTCAGCTCGTCACGCACGTGCTTCTCAATCTTGGTGAGCACCTGGGGGTTCACAATGCAATAGCGGCAGCGGAGCATACAACAGCAGATACAGCGTCAGAGCCAGCAGGAGACCCTTCCCCCGGCCGTTTTACACATGCACGTGTCCATACACACACGGCTTTCACGACATTGCAGGTAACACAGGCCAGCACAAGCCACTGCACATTTAACGGTGTGTGTACAATTGTACACGTTAGTTCCCTCTCATTATATATAATAATGCGCATTTGTGCATGTTTTTCACTCACCTTCACAATGGCCTCGAACGAGGGTCGCTTCTCCGGACTGGGGGCCAGGCAGGCGCGACCCAGTCGCACCAGCGCCGGGTGGGTGGAAGCCGGCCACTCGGGAGTCAGCTGCAGCATGAAAAGCAGCCACACACGAACGTAAATAATCATATTTGGCATCCCTTTCGCATAGTACATCCACACATGCGCACACATACAGACTTGGTGTTGCGTGACGCATACACAAGCGAAACCTGAGGACGGTCTATGAAGACACACCTCACGCACCACACTTCACCCGCACTGCCCGCACGCACCGTGCCCTGGGATACGCCCAACAGGATCTGCGGCACTGTCAGTTTGCCGTAGGGGATGGGCTCGCTTGTGACGAGCTGCCACAGCAGCATGCCGAAGCTGAACACATCTGCAAGGCAAGGGTAACAAGGCCGATGCATGCCACACGGAGTGTGTTTCAAAAGCGGAGGCTTCAACTAACAAGCCAGCGAAGTAAACGCTAACGTGTGCTAGCGTGCGTGCGCTTCGGGACGCAGGTACGTCGTGACTGGGTGCCTGGCTGGCGCACCACGGCAGCTGCCAGCGCACGCACACCGACGCCACCGCGCACCCCAAGGAACCATGCATAACAGCACTCACCCGATGCACCCGCGACCGATCGCGTTCAGCCCGCCACCACCACCACCACCACCACCACCACTACCACCACCACCACCACCACCACCACCACACGCACAGGCACACACCACACGCATAGGCCGCAACCCACGGCCGCCCCCAGGCGCACGCACCTGACGCCTTGAGCCAGCGGCCCATGATGACCTCCGGCGCCATTACTGTGACGGTGCTCCAGTGGTGGCTCTCCAGCGGCTTGTCGCCCTGAGTCACCTGTATGCGCGGACACACACAGTCACATACACATATACACACACCGGATTTGCTTTTGTGAAATGGGCCCGACACATACAATATTGGTTCCGCACCGCAGAGGCACGTACGGGATGTGCGCACTCTATTCTTAAGCCGCGAGGCCACCTGCTGCCGCATGCGCACGCACCTTGCTCAGACCAAAGTCCGCCACCATCGCCACGAAGCCGCGGCGGTCGCTGCGGCAGCCGCGCAGCAGCACGTTACCGGGCTTGAGCTGCGGGTGGGGAGTTTCCGGGATTGTGGGTGTCAGGAACGAATGAGAAGAGGTGCGCACAAAAGCCTCCGGGTTCCCAGTGATTGCGACCCCACATAGCAGCCGTACGGTAGCACGGCACTCACGTCGCCGTGGATGATGCCGTTGGCATGCAGGTGGCACATGCCCTGCACGCAACACACAAGCAGCGACAGGCAGTGGCATTCAGTACTAGAGAATTCTTGCTGAAGGACACCTGCGTGCAAGCGCTGCCGCCTACGGGCTAAACAAAAAAACTGGAGGCCTGCTTCGAATCACGATACCGCATACACGTTCCCGGCGCGAATCTCGCGGGAGATGCAACATCAAGCTATCTGAAACTCGCACAAGCCCGCGCCGATCGTTGATCGGTGATGCTACCACCCGCACAGTCCCACCCACCTGTGCCACATCACGCGCGCTGCGGAGCACTGCACGCAGCACGATGCGGCGGGGGAAGCGCTGAGACCCCGTGGGCGCGGATGCCGGCTGCGGCGTTGCTGCGGCCGCGTCTGCGGCGGGGGCGCCTGCATTGCCGTCGTCCATTCTGAACACGCCGCGCTTGATGGCAGACAACAGGGAGCCCCGGTCACAGTACTCCTGCAAATATGAGGAGAGCAAGCGAATGCGCACACGCACCCAGGCATGCGACCAAGTGTTAAAGGAGCAGCGTGGATGGTCGCATTTGGGAGTAAACAAGGTCAATTGCGGTTGCGGTGCGGATCGTGCGTACGCAGTGGGTTTTCGTAGTTTCTCCTGTCTAGCCAGTATCGACCTGCAAGCACCAGCACCAGGGCATCCAGCCACCCACCTACCCGACTCGCCTGGCATGCACCCGCACCCTGCAGGCTGTGTGCGCGCTCCGTCCCCTGACCCTCACCCCCCCACACACTCGCGCACACGCACGCCCACACACCATAATGATGTGGGTCAGGTACTGCCCCGGCCGCGCCCGCAGGTACGCCAGCACCTGGCGGGCCGACCAGCCGCGGCGGCTGTGGGTGATGTCAGGATCTCCGAAACCCTGCGAGCAGCAGAAGCCGCGCCAAGAGCGTGAAATCACGTGGTGCGCGAGCCTGTAAACGCCTGACACGGACTCACGCCTGCCGCATCACCTGTCGCAATCAAGCGGCCTCCCTGCCGTGCTCTACGTAGCAGCCCTACAGCACCGCATCAGCACGCCACGTGCATGGCAGGTCTCATACCTCGTCCGAATGGAACGTCGACTCGAGCGCGTTCCGGTGCGCTGCACGCCCCACCGACAGGTTCCGTGTGGATGATCCCGGCGGCAGGTGCGCCTGAGGCGGTTGCTGACCGCCGCTGCCGCTCTCGCCGGAACCGGCATTGCGCTCGCTCTGCTGCAGCCGCAGCACTGCTTGCAGCGTCGGGGCTGCCGGCAGCGGCTTGCTGGGGTTGTTGCCTCCCTGCTGTGCCGGCGCCAGGGCGGCGGCACCGCGGCCCGCTGGTACGGCCAGCTGCCGGCCAGAACCAGGCAGCGCCGCCGCCGCCGCCGCCGCCGCCGCGGCCACAGCTAGCGCACGCTCATGGCCGCGCGCGCCGTCGCTGCCACCGCCACCTCTGGCCGTGGTGTCGCTGACCCCGGTGGTGTCATCCTCATACTCCTCCTCAGCGATGCGACTGTCGCCGTTGACGTCGCCGCCGCTGGTGCCGCCGTCGCCGTCACGGCCGGACATTGGGGTCGTTGGCAGCGACTGCTTGCTGCTGGTGCCCCGTCGACTTGAACCGCCGCCGCCGCCGCCGTTGTCGGACGCGGTGCCGCCGTTGCCGTTGCCGCCGCCGTTGCTGGCATAAGCCGCCCCCAAGCGGGACGGGCCCAGGCCGCCGCCGCCGCCGCCAACGGCAGCGCTCAGGGTGCAGGAGAGAGCGGTCTGCGTCAGGCTGCCCGCTGCCGCTGTTTGGCGGCGACCGGGGGCCACGGCGTTGTTGTTATTGTCGTTGTTGCCGGCGGTGTGCAGGGCGCCGCTGCCGGCGCCTGCAAGCTGGGCGCCGCCGCTACCCATGGTGCCGGCACCGCCCAGTGTTGCATACAGGGCAGTGGTGTCCAGCAACGAGCCCAACAGGTCCTGTAGTTGAAGCGCGACAGCACGTGTGAAGAGGCGAGAAGGAAGTCGTGAGAGGAGGGGTAGTAATGGATCCACGCATGCGTGCATGAAGCCCGATGCGCTGCAGCAAGCTGCGGCGGTGCATGCCAGGCGTCCAGCTACACTCTAACATTCTCACAGACATGCAGGCGATGCACGGCGGCACCACCCTCGCTCGCTCACCCGCGTGGTGGCATCCCACTGGGACCCGGCCGCCTGCCGCTCCGGTTCGGGGTCGGGCATGAACGTATTCTCGGTCAGGCGGGAGCACTGGAACGCGTACGTGTGCACCACATTGGGGTGATTGACAACTGCAGGGGTCGAGGCGGCGAGGCACACAGCAGCAGCGTCGGGAACGGAGGTGCGTGCGTAGCGTCAGGAGAGCACATATCTACGGAGGGCACTGCAGCAAGGGCCAAGCTGGCCAAACAAGGCGGCTGACAGCAGCAGAACCAGCAGCCACACTTTGCTCCACATTGTGAGCCTGCTTGACTCACTAACCCACCTGAGCTGACGACTCCCTCCAGCGCCACCGCCTCCAGTGCCGCCGGCGAGTCCGCCTCCGCCAAAAGGAACTTCACGGCCACAGAAGCGCCCTGCCACACACCCTGTGGAGCGAGCGAGAGAGCGAGCGGGCGGGCGACGGATGATGGGGAATGATTGGCTAGGCGCACGCGCCAAGTGTACTTGGGACAAAACCATGCCGCAGCGCGCGCACTGCTGTTGTCACATACACTGCATGCCACGCAGGCGCAGGCACCCACCTGGAACACCGCGCCGCCGCCGCCCTGCCCCACCCATCTCAGCGCCTGGATCTCTTTGCACAGCAGGCTGAGGTTGAGGGAAGACAGCATGGAGGCGTGCGGGTACAGCGACGTCACAGGCGGCGGCACCGTCGCCGGCGACATCTCCATCTCCTCCTCCTGCTGGTCCGCCTCCGCGCCGCCCACGCCGCCGGTCATGCCTTGCAGGTCGCAGCTGTAACGGCTCACACCGCCACTGGACGCGTCAGCCATTGGGCTGCCGCCGTCGGCGGCGCTGATGCCGACGGCGGCGGCGGCGGCGCCAGCCTTTCGGTTGCTGCCCATGCGACCAAACACGGGTAGCACGCTGCTGGCCGAGGTGACAGCGCTGGCGGCGGCAGTTGTCGGCACCGCGGCGGCGTCCTCGCTGGCGCGGGCGTTGCGGCCACTGGCAGCGGCGCCGCCGCCGCCACCTGTGCGCTGCATCATCACCGAGTTGGTGGAGCCGCCGCCAGGAATGAGGCCAGAGCCGGCTGCGGCGCCGCGAGGCGTGGCCTTGCCGACGCTGCCATAGCTGTCGCTCGCCATTTGCAGCATTTGCATAAATGCGACCTGCGCACCAGACCCAGGCGCACAGAGAGACAGAGGGCGGCGACGTTCAGCGACACGGTGGCCAGTGAGATGCTGTGAGCATCCTCAACCATTCATGTGCAGCTGCAGACGTGAGCTACAGAAGACTACCGTACTTTAGCCAGCGGCGCGCAGTGCACGCACGTACCTGTGACAGGTGGCGCGAGGTCTGGTACGGCAGCTTGACCGTACGGCTCGTGTACAGCGGCAACGCCAGCGCGTCCGACAGCGAGGCAACGCTGCCGCTGTGCCGGGCGCGGCCGCCGCCGCCATTGCCGCCACCGGATCCACTGCCGTCATCGGCGCCTTGCTGGCCCACAACCTGTGCCACCGCGGCATTGGTGCTGAACACAGACGGAATGGAGCCGCCGCCAGGACCGCCAACTACGGCGGCGGCAGCACTGCCGCGCCGCATGCCGTAGCCGCCGTCGGCTGAAGCCCGCAGAGCGCGCCGGCGGTTGTAGGCAATCGGGCTGCTGCCAACCGCCAATGCCACTGACTGAGTGGCGGCCACGGTCGCGGGCCTGGCGACGTTCTCCGCCGGCGCCGCTGGCAGCGGCTGCAGCATAGTCTTGCGAGACACCGCTGTGGCGGCCGCAGTAAGTGCCGCCTGCTCCTGCAACCGCGGCGAAGGGAAACGGCGGCAGCGCCGCCGCCGCGGGGCCACCGCCGCCAGCGTCCGGTGATGCTGCCGGCAGCAGGCCCCCGCCAACCCTCTGGTTGCCCGCTTCCGACATGTGCCGGTAACGCTGCTGCGGCGGCGACGGCTGCGGTGGCGCATGAGCGCCCGCACTGGGCCCAGCGCGGGCCTGCAGCTGCAGCTGCGCGGCGGCCGATGCGAACGGCGGCAGCGCCACAGGCGTCGGCCAACCGTCATCCGACGCCGCGGCCGTGCCCGGCATGGGTGCGCCGGACAGACCAGGTATGGGCGTGGGCAGAATGCCGCCGGCGCCGTCGTGATCGCTGTGCACCGCTAGCAGTAGGCGCTGCGCGCCCGGCGGCAGCTGCCGGCCGCCGGCCTGGGAGCCGTTGGCGGCGGCCGCGGCGGCGGCGGCGGCGGCTATGCCGGCGCCCATGGTGACGGCGAGCAGCGACTGCTCCTGTGCGATGTCGGACTCGGTGGAGTTGTCGGCAGCTGCCACTCCCGCCCTGCTCGATCGTGGGCAGACAGCCGCAGAGCTTAGACAGATGACACCATGCACTAATGACTGAAAAACGTGCGTGTAAGAGGCGCCTGAAGCATCCTAGCTTTCGATGAGCGCGGATACGTATCAATTGTGGCTTCGTGCAGTCCCGCCCACGCGCCCGTAAGCCTGCACGCCCGCACAGCATCATAACTGAACTGCCCACAGCGCACCGTACCCACCGGTTGAGTGCCTGAACCTCCACCAGTTGAGACATAGCACGCACGTTGCTGCCGCCGGCCGCCACCGCAGCGGCCGCGGCCGCATAGTACGACGGCACCATGCCCGCCCGGGCCTTGCCGCCGCCACCAGCTGGTAGTGCCGCCGCCGCGCCGCCGTCAGGGCCAACGCCGCCGCCATGCTGCACAGTGAACATCTGCAGAGTGCGATACTGGTTTTCCAGTGAGACTGGCAGGCTGGCGGCGGCGGGATAGGCGCCGCCGCCAACGCCGCCTTGACCGACGTGCAACAGGTTTGCGAGCAGCACCTCAGAGGCGGCGCCATGCGCCAGTGAGGCCGCTGAGCCTGCAGCCCGTTGCGATGAGGCATTGTGCTGCTGGTACCAATGCGCCAGGCCGGCGACGGCGGGCGAGTTACTCGCGTAGGCTTGCGCGTTCGCAGCCGCCGCGTGAGCCGCCGACATGGTCGTGTTCGTGTAGGCGGAGACGGTTGAGGGGATGACTTCGCCTGAGGCGGCCGCGGCGCCTGCGGCATGGAGTCCCGCGCCGCTGACAGCAGCGCTGCCGCCGTCACAGTTGCTGCCGCCCATGCGGACTGC
Source organism: Chlamydomonas reinhardtii (assembly GCF_000002595.2). Classification (NCBI taxonomy): domain Eukaryota; kingdom Viridiplantae; phylum Chlorophyta; class Chlorophyceae; order Chlamydomonadales; family Chlamydomonadaceae; genus Chlamydomonas; species Chlamydomonas reinhardtii. Next base: position 761,354 of record NC_057013.1, on the reverse strand, counting down.
GGAGGCGCCCAAGGAATCACCAGGCATGGGCTGGTAGTAGTGCTGGTACAGGTGGTCCGGCGGCGGGCTGCCGCCACCGCCACCACCACCACCTGCGTAGCCCGCAGAGGTGTGTGCGTTGGCGCCGCTGCTTGCAACAGGCGCGGCGGCGCTGCGGCCTGGGCTCGGCGGCGGCGCTGGGACGAAGGTTATGCTGTCGTGCAGCGCTTGCTCCTGCTGCTGCTTTTGTTGATGATGGTGGCTGTGAGAGGCACGCCCGGCGTTGACGGAGCGGGCGGCAGGATGCCCCAGCTGCGGCAATGGAATGGACGGCATAGGGATTGGGGGCACGGCCGGCTGCGGAGGAAAGGCGGCATTGGGGCAGCCATCCGCACCCAGGCCGCTGTGACCGCCCTGCGAATGCGACAGCCCGCAAGTGCTCGCATAGCTGGCCTGACGGCCGGGCACTCCCACCGTAGTGGTGGAGGCGATGTCGATGGAGGAGGCGGGCACGGCCACGCTGCTGCTGACGGTTTCGGGTGCGTTGGATGAGCTGACCGCGCTAACGCGGCTCCGCCCTGAGGCCGCGGGCGTTAATGCGAGCCTGGAGCTCGACTGTTTCTGATACGATTCCGCAGCACGTGCTGTCCTCCCGCTCTGGCGGGCTGGGTCAGGTTCAGCGACTGGCCCATCAACTTGCTGGGCTGCACCCCCATCGCCATGAACAGCAGAACTGACAATAAGGTTCCGCGCCTCTTGTCCTCCACCGACTACTGGTCGCGGATCTGCATATTCAATCGGACTTCCTTTCTGTGCTCCGCAACACAGCCAGCTGCGGAAGGGCATGTCGTTGCCGCTGAACGGCCACCGGGTGCCGGGCCTAAAATCTGCGGTCAAGCAACAAGGATTCAAGGCATTAGAGCTTATGACACCTAACAGCTTGAAAATGGGCTACACCACTATGTGGCTCTTGCGCAGGGGCACTGCTTGTTCGCACTGGCTTACGCTCGAGTTTCTGCGTGTCAGGCGCTTGGCCGCTGCCCCAACCATCAACATCAATAGAAGCTGACTTACCTTGCCGCCTGGATTGCGGCCTCCTGGAAGAAGCTGTCGGGCCAGCGCCTCGACTCGGAACTTTGCCCACAACGTCGCCTTCTCAACGATTGTCCGTGTGCAATGTGCTCTACAGCACAAGCACATGCCTATGGACATAAATCATCGCGGAAGCCGGGTAACTCGAGCTTAAGCGAAACTGTAATTTTGTTACCACGTTGAACCTGGTCCCCGGGCTAGAGCCTGTGCGTGGTGTGTGCGTTTGTCAATATATACGAAGGCAGAATGAGGATTGGCGGGTTCGGCGTGGGCGACTACCAGCAAGGTAATTCACACCAGCGTCAATCATGGCGCGCTGTGAAAAACGCGATGGGATGCTCGAAGAGATGAGGACTCGTTCATTTCAGCAAACGCTAGCTGTACTATCGCTGGGCCTCTTGTTAGCGGAAGGAAAGGCTCCACAACATTGTTCCTGCGGTTTCGCTTTTGTTGTTAGGTAACCACAGCCAGCATCACACGGCTGATAAAACTGACAGAATCCGTCAAGCCTAAAGCCAAACGCTGTGGTACAGTTTGCCGTACCGCGTTTTACTCGCGCGGCCAGCATTCCTAGTATACGAGCCATCATTCTCGGAAGTGTGCGCTAAAGAAGCCTGGCGGTCGCCATGCTTCCCACTCTCAACGCGTCCTGGCACATCCCGCGAAACTCCGCCATCCCCCCTGCCAGTTTTACAAGTTCGGTGTTTGATTGGAGGGCAGCAGGCAAGCACAGCATTGCATAAGCGCAACGGTGTTTCGGGGAGTTGCGTGGAGCACAGGCGAGCACAGCCGGGCCATGCAGTGACAGGCTTCACTTGACGGCTGGACCGGGAACGCGCCTGGCTGGCGGTTCTGACTTTTTTTTCCTCCCCGAGTTAAGTTAGGCGAGTCGGCGGAGCTTCCCACCCTCCGCACAAAGCGACGCGACTGTTTCAAGGACGAGAGCCCATTTTGGGCTTAGTCTGTATACCTTCAACCTCAGATGTTATAGACTCACGAGGAAGCACCCTACTTCTGTTCCCCAGCTCCTGCATGCGAGGACCATCCCATACCGGAATCCCACGTGCTCACGTGAGTGCTCCCCGACCCTATGACAGCAGGGCAGAAGGGGAACTCCAGGCCGCCAGTGTGACAGATAGGGGGGGGCTGCACCAGGCTGCATGTGGCAGTGTGCGTGGCACGCTCACGGGGACACACCGCACCACCCCTGCCTACATGTTCTTGCGCCGCCGTGCCTTACGCATAGGTTCGGCGCCGTCCTGGTCCAATCCTGGATGCTCACCTGTGTCAGGTACCACCAGACCAGGTGTACACACAGCACGGCACCGTGCTGCATGCATTTTGTACATGACGGCGGGGCTTGAGGTCGTGCGAGCTGGGAAGGAAGAGGAGGTAACGGCCTGGCGCCGTGGAGGTACGTACTTTGCGCTGGGTGGCATGGGCCCAGGGAGATGAATGGGCTGTGGGGACGCACGCACCAGCACGCGGCAGAACGGGTCTCGGGCCCCACACAGACCAGGGGGCACACAGACAGCTGCTAACCGACCAACCTGCCCGTGCCCAAAGACCCAACAGCGTGACACCTGATGATGTGAACAGTGACCGACATCAACGTCACAACGTGCACCACGCATCGCCGGGTGCACAAGGAGAACCTTCGTTCGCGTCTCATGCCCATCTGCCGGTTTGAGCCTAGCTCGTGACCGGCAGAGTAGGAACTGGCCGTGCCACGGGGATGGTGGTTGGTTCGTGCCATGCCGCGCGATGAGGCTGCCGCCCGGCTACAAGGGCGCAGCGCCGGCCTTGCCCGGCGCTGCTTTTTGTCCGTTACTCTGGAGGAGGAGAGCGCGGCGGCGCCCGAGAAGCGGTGCCGGCGCGCAGGTTGAGACCTACCGGTTTCTGATTTGCAGTATTTGCTGGCTAGCATAGCGTGGCACTGTGTGTGGGGCAGTTTTGTTTGATTCCTGCTATTTGGTTTGTTGCCTGCTGCCCAACTTGACAGCGGGACGCGGCGGACACATGGCGGGCGGTGCCTGTACGAACGGACCCCGCTATGCCCGGGAGATTAGGTAGCTTTGAAACCTTTGGCCTCAACCTGGCGTGGCGGCACAGCCACGGGAGAGCCATGTTTCTTGTCTGATACCTGAGACCAAAACGTATTTTGCAGATTTCCTCAGACCCCAAGAATTAATAAGTTGTGCGAAAGCATTTGGAAATCCATTGTATTTTTCTTGTCCCCTGCACCCGCAAGGGTGCAAACGTCGTGTGAAAGCAAGGCGCCATCGCACGAGCGCATCTACGGTGTCGACCACTTGGCCCTCCTCTCTTTGCACTTGCCTAGCACCAGCAAGCAGCCCAAAAAGACCAGGACAGCGAACATCCTGACACCTCGGACCCCCCTCCCCCCATGTCGTCCACCCGTTGCTCTCTGCACCTTACTTCCCATGCCAGGACATGACACCTGCTTGCACGGTCGTGACCCCAGGTCAGTTAACCCAATACCCGTACCATAGTGTACAGAGCTACAGCCACACGTAACGGCCACCTGCCCGCAAATGCAAGCCAAACCGCTGCTGGGTAACGAGCCGCACGCGGTGACAATGGCATGCCACGCCTAAGGAAACCCGTGGGATGGACCGCTGCGCGACTTGTCTGTTGCTGCCGCCAGCGTTGCCGCCAGCCAGCGTTGTCGCCACGTGTCACGTGCCACGCCACGCCACGCTGGGCCGGTTCAACCGAACTGCGACACGGACGTGGTGTGGCCCAGGGGCCCGGCAGGGGCTGCGTCCACCACCACCCCGCCCAGCTGCTTCTGTGGTGGGCGGGTGGGCGCATGTGCAGAAAGCACAAGGATACTGAAACATGCAGCACATCATAAAGCAAGAGCAGAAGGAAAACAATACGCGCAGGACATCGTATGCGATGCAAACGAAACAAAAGCCCGCCCAGGCGTGTGTGTGTGTGCGCGCGCGCGTTAGAAAACGAAACGAAATCCCCTCAGCCCGCGTGTGCGTGCGTGCGTGTATGTGCGTGTATGTGTGTATGTGTATGTGTGTGTGTGTGTGTGTGTGTGCACAGGCTGCGTGCATCGGTGCAGGCCCTGCGTGCACAGGTCCTGCACGAGCCGCCAGCCGGCATACGCAATACACCTCCCCTGACTGCATATGCGAACAACAAACAAACACCCGGCCTGCCCGCTAGACCCACCCACCGCACGTACCACACCTACCGCACCATTCACACCCACTCACTACCCCTGGCCTGATATGTTGCTTCTCACTCGTATACTCTGTGGCCACGATGCAGCACGAAGTAACTGACCTGCAGGAACTCGATGACGGGCTGAATGAACTCGGGCTCCGCCCCGCGCCGGTGCAGCTCCAGGTGACCGTGCGGCCGCGCCAGCAGCGTGGCCTGAGCGGTGTAAAAACGGTGTGGTGTGGTGTGGTGTGGTTGTCATCACAAGCAGGAAGACGCATGGAGTATAGAGTGCGGCGCATTCCACCTCACAATTCAACCGCAAACCCCCAACACGCAACCGCCCTGCACACGCACCACCCTGCACGCAACCATCTTGCGTGTCCCCTTCGCCTTCCCCTGGGCTCTCGTACACCAATGCACCGACAAACGCCGCCCTCCCGCACCCACACACCACCCTGCCCGCACCCACCGCTCACAACACCCGCCCCCCTGGGCTGGTATCAACCCCCACCCCCCACCCCCCCCCCCCACACACACGCACACCTGCGGCCCGATGCGCTCCACCGCCTGCGCCGCCAGCTCCAGCGGGCAGATCTCGTCGCGGCTGCCCGCCACCACCAGCACCGGGCACTTGATGCCGCTGCAGGCGCTCAGAGGGCTGTAGGCGGCGGCGCCCAGCAGCTGCAGTGTGTGCGTATGTGTGAAGGAAGGGGTCGGAGTCAGCAGCAAGGCCGCACACGGTCGGAATCAGCAGCAAGGCCCGCACACCAGCATGAGGTATTGGGGGCCGATGCCCGCTGTGAAGTGATCATGACGACGAAAGGCGAAAGGCAAAGTGCATCGCCCACTGGGTGCGCCAGCCAGGATAAGTCCCAACCCCATATTCCCATCCCACCATCCGCGCCGTGGCCAGGTTCTTCCACCCGCCCTGCCGCTGCGGCGCCGGCCGCTGGATCTACAGTGGGCAGGTGCGAGGCGAGGTCGGAACAGGAAGTCAGTAACATTACCCGAACGGAGATTGGGAGTGCCGACAGACCACCGCATGGGCAGGCGCACGTGCCAGTACGCAAGGACGCAAACAGAGCCGCGTGTCACACCACGCGCAACGCCAAAGTTCAGCTCCACGTCCTCCATGACCTCCCCAACCCCACGGCCGCGCCCCCTGCATTCCCATCCCCTAATGTGCTCAGCCCCACCCCCCACCCCCCCACCCCCACCTGCGCCCACTCCTCGTCGTTGAGCTGCAGCAGCGCCAGCTCGCCTGTGCGCCCCACCAGCTTGATGTAGGCGGGCGGCAGGCCCAGCATCCCGCGCACCTACATGGCCCGGGGCGGCAGCACGGACGAACAAATGCGTGCGGGTGCGTGAGTACGGCAAAGGAAGCCGAAAGGAAACAACCGCAACCTCACGTGTGCGCAGGATTCCACAATGTGTGGGTGCATGGCAATGCAGTGGCCGACCGCAATGAGGCTGGAAAGCACGGCGCACACACCTTGTCGTTGACGGCCGCCGCCATGGCCCGCGCGATGGACACCGCGCCACGCTCCCTGAGCAGTTTGGCCACTGCCGCCTGGGCCTGCGGTTGTGCGTTGAGGGAGCAAGGGGAAGAGATTAAATTGTCTTGCCCGCTCCCATGAAAACTCCGATTCAACGATGGGGATCCGCACGCAAAGCCCCCAAAAAGCAACGCCAAATGGGAAGGCCGGGCTCAGGGCTCGACGGCCGCCACCATGGCCCGGTCACCAAGGGCGCAAGGCTTGGCAAGGCGCACATGAGCGCTGGACGCACCGCAGACACCCGACCCACATCACAGCCCTACTATGGCACAGCTCTTTCACAGGTCCTCCAGCCACAGACAGGCCACAGGCAGCCCTCCACCCCAGCACCTGCACCCCACCACCACCCCTGCTCCCCACCTGCAGGTAGGGCTCGTTGGCCACCACCGCGCGCACACGCCCCAACCCCAGCGCCGCCGCCGTGGCCAGCACGTGCCCGCCGCTGTACGACACGCCCCACAGCCCCAGCCGGGCTGGATCCACACGGCCCGTGCCCAGCCCGCCCGCCACCACCCACTCCACCGCCGCCTCCCAGTCCTCCAGGTGCTTGCGCCAGCTGTGGATGGAGGAGTCAGGGGAGTACCTGATAGTCAAAACCCAAACAATTGCAATGGGGGAAACGCAGAGACACGCCGCGAGGGGACAGGCAAGCGAGGACAGGAGCTGCCCAACATGACCAGGAAAGTGCGCCAGTGTGCACGCACTTGACCTCGTGCCGCGGCCAGCCGTCACTGCCGCCAAAACAGCGGTAGTCAAACACCAGCACCGCCAGACCCGACGCCGCGAACTGCAGAGAGGGGATTGCGGCGGCCGCAGCAGGGAGCAAAGGTGTGGTTCCTGCTCACCAGGTGCGTGGGGTGCCCAGCGCGGCAGTACAGCAAACTCTGCAAGCACCACGAACACGCGACTGCCACCCAAGCCCTGCCGCAGTCTCGGCCCAGCCCGCACCTGCTCGGCGTACGGATGCAGACCCATGTCTTTCTGGCTTCCCAGCCCGTGCGCCATAATCACGATGGGAGGAGGCCTGCGGCCAGGCAGGGCAGAGGACAAGCAGAGTCTGAGCGCGGGCCGGGCACCTATCCGAACTGCTAGCTCATGAGTGGGCAGTCGGCCGCAGTGTGCGTATGTGCGGGGCTCGCCGTGTTCCATCATACGCCCCATGGGTAATGCTGCTGCGTCGGCATGGGTTACCATATTCCGGGCCCCAGGTCCGCGCTGACACTCACTTGCCGAGGTCGAACTGGGCCCGTGTCGCGCCACTGGGCTCGTAGAACCAAGCCTCACATCTGCACGGCGCATGTGCGTGATTGCGCCAGCGTGGCCAGGGGGTGGGTCGATGTGGGTCAGCCACGTCAGGACGTAGGCCACTGTGCACATTCGGGACAGTGCAGGGCCCCACGCCTGGTGCACCTCACCCCATCCCATCCAACCCAAACCTCCGCACAATCCTGCGTACCGCCACGCACGCTTGACCTTCCCATCCCTTACATCCGAACCCGAGCCTGAGCCTACCTAACTCCGTGCGAGTCAAAGTACACGGTGTTCCGGATGTACTGCGATGTCGCCAGCGGCCCCAGGTGGGTCAGTTGGCGGTCAGCGGCCACGTCGCGCTCCAAACCCCCGATCACCACCTCGTCCTCCCAGGGCAGGCTGCGGCAGTGGCGGCAGGGAGGCAGGGGACAGGGAGGGCGGCAGAGGGAGGGTGGTGGGACGACAAGAGGGAGCGCAGAGGGAGCGCCGAGGGAAGGCAGAGGGAAGCCAAGGAGGGGCATCAGGGCAGAGGGTGCCCAGGACTTGCTGCTGTTGTGAGGGCGGGCGTCTGGGAGAGGTTATGGCAGGCTGGCAGCAAGAGCACAGAGGCAATTCGTTCGAGGCATGCGTGTGTGTGTGAGCTCAACCCTACTACCCGTGCCTGCTACCCTCGCCGGTGGTTGTGGTGGCCCCACCTCATGACGGCGCCGCCCATGAGCACGCCCCCCACCACCGCGCCTGCAAGCGCCGTTTTGCGACTGATACGCGGGAGCTTGAGAACCTGAACGCAGGTGCGAGGTGGGTTGCAGGGAAAGGTTCTGTCACAGGGACCAAGTGCGCGGACAGTGGGCGTGCCAGCCTGGCGGTCAAACTGCAGCTGTCGCTCACGCCGAAAAGGCACATCTTGGGTGACTAAGGAATGTTTTGAGTACACCTCGCCCAGCCCCGCGAAGCAGCTTTCCCAAACCGACATTCGGATGCACAGTCTGCATCGCATGCCGCTGCTGTGCTTCACTGTTTCAGCCGCACGGAGGCGAGCTAGCGGCTTACCGATGCCCTTGCGGGAAACTCAATCTTCGTAGGCATTTCGCTTGCGAGGTTGGTCGGCGGGCACGACTCCGCGAGCGAGCGGGCAGAGCGTGCTAGCAAGCCCGGATGTCTTACCACCCGCCAAACTTACTTATATAATGTGTATTTCAAGGGAGGAGGCTGAGGAAACGAGAATGCGCTGAGACGGCGCGCGGGCAGTTGCTGACGATGCGGGGGTTTTGCAGGTAGGATACACACAGCCGCGGCTCGGCAGTGCCCTGCAGTGCCGACCCGCCCTCTTAGCTTCACAAATCTATGCCGGTCCCATCAGCCCGTCAACCCTCTACACTGCCGGCTGCGACAAACACTGACAAATTTATTTGGCGCCCCACCTGCCCTGTCCAGTCCCGGTTTGGTCAACGACTGTCAACGATTGCACCGTTCGCGGAAACCCCCTGGTCCGCACCTACCCTGGCGCTTCGCAGCAGCTTGGAATTGCTCGTGTGCAGGAATAGAGCTCTGTGGTTATTGTGGCCAGCTTCAACGCGAGCAGCACGCAACGGCATGTGATACGCGGGGAGGGTGCGTCCGGGACGACCCTGGGGACGGCGCCGCGGCAGCCAGAACTCGCGGCTCGCCTGAGATTTCACGCCGCTGCTAGATTCTCGCAGTAATTCAGGCCAGTAAATGACAGAAGGGAAGGTAGCGCGGTGCAGGCGACAGATTCGTGCGACTGGCCGCGGCATCCACAGCATCGGTGGCCCAGAAATCTGCACACTTTGGGCTTGCGTCACAGCTGCATCTGCACAACTTTGTGAAGCTTTCTCCCCTTCTCGTTGCCCTTTAATCCACCTCGCTTATTCCCTCTTCCTGCCAACTCCTGTGCACCTCCATATCCTTCCACCGACCGAAACCCCCCGCTATCTCTGTCCTCCACGCACGCGTCAATGCGACGAATGCTTAAGCTAGGTTCTGGTCGTGATATGAAGCGTTCCCGAGCTTACCTGGAGTCCCAGCAGTCCATGATGGCCCAGTCTAGCACTTCTAGCGTTTCTACCACCCTTGCAAGAGCACCAGCCTGCTCACCGTTAATAGGACGGCGACCGCGACCGTCACCGCGACCTCAGGGCTGCTAAGAGACCCTGCTAAGATACACTCAAAATTGCTGGCGGCTTTCAACGTGAAGTTTTAGACTAGCGAAAACATGGACGTAGACCGCTCCGCAGACGCCTGGGTAAGTAAGCTCTATCTATGCGGCTTGTCAACGCCGGGGAAAGCTGGCACTTTTGCAAGTTGAGCTCTTCGCGAAACTCGAAAACCAACTTTGCCCACGCTGCTGCAGGACACGCTGTGGGCCATCCCAGACAGCGTAGTCGTAGATCCGTTGCCTGTTCCGGCTAAAGCGGCCGTCATCCGGCGCGTAGCGCCGAAAAGAACGGACAACCAGTCCAGCATGCAGCGCCCGGCCGTCGTTGCGGCGCCAGCTGGCACGGAGGCTTGCCACTTGAGCGCCTCCGCTTTGGAGATTGGAAATGGCTCAACTGGGCCGTCGTCCAGCGCAGAATACGGCGTTGTGCCGACGACGTCGTTCGCGTGCGGCGCGAGCACTGGCCCGGTGACCGGGGAAGGCGTTATCGCTGCAGACAGCAGCTCACTGCGTGCCGCCAGCAGCGGCGAGTGCGCTGGCGGTCAACCGACCAGCAGCGCTGGCAGCTCACAGCTCCTATGCGTGCCAGCGCAAATGTCTGCGCGGCCCTCCGTCACTAGCTGGCCTGAGCTGGCCGCAGCAGACACGCAGGCGCAGCCAGCCAGCCTGCAGCAGCAGCACAGTACGGCAGGCACCGCATATGAGAAAGCTGGCGCTGTTGCATTTGCCACGGCTGTGTCCCAGGCCGCAGAGGCGGCCGGGCTTGCTGGCGGTGCTGATGCGGCCCTGACACCTTCGGCAGGCGCCGACCCACATCCCGCCACTGCCTCCGCTGCGCATGCTGCGCTGCTGCTATCCCTCCGCAACGGCAATGGCAGTGGTGGTGGCAGCAGCAGCCGCACCTGCAGCACCAGCGCTGTAGGCGGCAACAGTGATGATGGCAGCGCTGCCGAGGGCGTGAGCACAGACGCAGACAGCACTCGGGCCGCTGCCTTATCGAACGCCGCCGCCGCCGCCGCCGAGGCACCCTCAGCTGCCGCAAGCAGCCTGTGGACTGCGGCGTCGCTTCGCACCCTGTACCGCAGCCGCGACCCGCGGCTTGCGGCCGAGCCGTCACCGGTGCCGCCAGCAGTGGCTGGCGCGGCGCCGGCGTGTGCTTCGGCAGCCGGCAGCCCAGTGCAGTTTGGTGCCAAGGCAGCTGGGCCCGCGGCGCCGCTGCGTCCGCTGCCGCCCTTGCCGCCGCTGCGGCGTGCGGCCAAGACCACCACGGCGCTGCTGCTGAACCGAGTGCGGCGGGATCCGGGCAGCGCCGCCTGCAGCCCTCAGGCCGCAACACGGACCGCCGTTGCTGCAGCAGCCCGCGCGGGCGGCAAGGCCGGTGGCAAGGGCAAGCGCGGCAAGGCCGCGCAGAGCTCCATCGAGGACTGGATTGCCAGCAGTCGGCCGGAGGCCGCCACAGGCCCTGAGCCCGTCATGACATACGCCTACCCACCAGACGGAGAAAGCGCCGGGGCAGCGCTCGAAGCTATGCGGCGGTCCCCGTCTGTGTTGGCTGACCTCGACGGCAGCGGCTCCAGCGGCAACATCATGGACGACGTGCAGCGTGCTCTGGAGGCGGCCGAGGCGGCGGCAGCATCGGCCGAGGCCACCGCGGCCGCGGCTGGCACAGGCGTGCCGGTGGAGGCCTGCCCTGCCGCCCCTGCACCCACCCGTGTCGCCCCGGCAGCGTCATTGTGGCCACCGCAGCGCACGGGGCCGCTTCCGCCGCCGCGTGGGCGCTTCGATTTCCGTATCCGCAAGCGCCGCGCCCGCGCACAGACGCCCGGTGCTTCGCCGCCGCCGCCGCCAATGGAGCGCTCTCCTGCGGCCGCTGCCGCGGCGGCCGTCGCCAAGGCCGCCGCAACCGAGCGCCGCGCCTTCATGGATGCCGTGTTTGCCTCAGCCGTCGGCGCCTCCTTAGCGGCCGCGGACGCCGATGCCGCGCCTGCCGACGCACATCAGCTGACCGGCCAGAAGCGGCCTGCCGCCGCCGCTGCTCCCGCTGCCGGGCCCCGGTGCTCGCCCTCGCCCGCGCTGCCGGTGGACATGTACACCGCCGCGGACGTGGAGGCGGCGTCAACCGCCGCCGCTGCGGCGGCAGCCGCCGCGCGCAGCCTGGACGCCTGCGCCACCCTGGACGCGGCGCTTGACGAGTGGCGTACATACCGGGCGCCCAAGGTGCGCAAGACGCCGGAGGCGCTGCTGCGGCGCAGCCTGCTGGAGGAGCTGGCGGCAAGGTGCCCCACCTCGGTTCTGGATCTGGAGGAGGTGCCGGGCCTGCCGCGCCCCTGGATTCGGAACTACGGTCAGGAGGTGCTGGACGTGTGCCGCAACTTCCTGCACGTGCACGCGGTGCGTGCCGCCGCGCGCCAGGCCGCCGCCGCTGCGGCGCGTGCCCGCCGCGCTGCGGCGGGCGCTACTGCTGCCACGGGCGCGACAGCTGTGCCTGCGCAGCAGAGGGCACAGGCACCGGCGTCGGCCCTGCCGGCGCAGCCGCAGGTGCCGCCTTCGGCAGCGCGACAGGCGGCCGCTGCCAGTCCACCGGCCAAGCGACAGCGCCTGGCGGGCGCTCCGCGCTCCGCGCCGCTGCCTGCAGTGTCAGTCCGGTCTTCGGACGGCAGCACGCGCTGGGTGGATGAGCGTGCGGAGAGGCTGCGGCGTCAGCTGCTTGGGGCTATGGGCCTGCAGGTGTGTCGGGGCGGGATGTTTATTGATGAGCTAAACGGGCATAGGTCACCAAACCATGACATTCGTGTTCGCAACTTCGTGGGCACGCTCTTTCTTCTGTTCTCATCATGAATTTGGCTCCCTTCACTTGCTCCTGAGCAGGCTGACAAGCCCATCGAGCCGCAGCTAGGCGTCACAATGAACGTGACACCGGAGACCGTGGCGCACCTGCAGCAGCAGAACGCCGCCTCGTCGCAGCAAGAGCCGCAGCAGACGCAGCCTTCTGCCGCCGGCGCCGCCCCGACAGCAGCCGCGACCGAGACGAGGGCGGCTGCTGCGGGCGCGGGCTCAAGCTCGGAGGCGCCGGCACGGCCCCGCGTGGCCACCAAGGCTGCGATTGCCGCTCGCCACCGGTCGTTTGCTGCCGCAGCGGCGGCCGGCGCCACTACTGCCGCCGCCGACAACGCACCAGTGCTCAAGCCAGCGCAGCCGCCACCGGCCGCCAGCCCCCGCATACGTATCGCTGTCTCTGCCCGCGCCGCCAAGTTCGGTGCCGCCACCACCGGCAAGCCACGCGCCTCCGCCGCCGCCGTGGCCGCCGTCGGCGCTGCCGCCGAGGCTGCGCTGGCGCGTGGCGGCGGCGGTTGGGTGCCCGCGCCAGCTGGCACACGCATCCGCGCCGGCGCTGCGCTGGCCTACGCGCCCTCGCCGGCGGTGCATTACGTCCGTGTGACCGACCTGCTGGGACTGCTGGCGGAGGCTGGCCGCATGGCTGAGCCCTTCCTGGAAGACGCAGGGTCTGTTGATGATAAGGAGGAGATGGCGGCGGCTGGCGCCGCCGCCAGGGCGCAGCCGCCTGTTGCGGCTAGCGCCGCCAAGGCGGGTGCCGGACGCAGGCCGGCTGGCTCCGGCGTGTCGTCTGACGTGCTCAGCGGCGTGGCTGGCATGGGCGTGGTGCCCGCGCCGGCGCTGGCGGCCGCAGCGGCGGTGCAGGGCCTGGGCCGGGTGTCTGGGCAGGAGCACATGCGGCAGCTGCGGGCCATGGTGGCGGCAGCCATGCCCGCGTGGGAGGTGCGCCGCGTGCTAGCCTGCAAGGCGCTGGGCGCGTCGGCGCAGGCGGCGGCGGTGCTGCGCGTGACGCACGCCACACCGCGGGCGGAGGTGCGCATGGCGTTCCGGCGGCTCAGCCTGGCGGTGCACCCGGACAAGAACAAGAGCGACAGCGCTGCTGAGGCGTTTGCCATGGTCAGCGCCGCCGCCAGTCGGCTGCTTGGATCGGTGCAGTGCTAAGCTGAAGTGGCAGTCGTCAACTGGTGCGGACAGGCATCAAACAGCGCGACTCCTCTGAGCAATCAAAAGTTCAACAGCTTACTGACTATTGTGAGTCGTCATTACACGTGACAAGAAGCAGCAGCAGCCGGAGGATATGTTGACGGCACCATGAGGGTGCGGCGGCAGCTCTAGCAAGGGCGGAACGGCGCTTGCCAGGTAGCCCTGGCATGCAAGGAAACGCTCGCTAGCAATCGGAGGCGCTGGGAGTGGCTTGGGCGACCCAGGCCCACGACTGTTGTCCAACAGCGCAGCGTGACAGCAGCAGTAAATGCTGCAGCAAGTGCAAGAAGGAGCTTGGAAATGCGGAGGACACGGACTTGACGGCAGCTGGCACATGTGAACCGGCTGTGAAGAGGCGGGGTACAGGCGTGCGGCTGGTGTCGTGTCGGTACCGTAGCACGCCTCACGCGGCATTCCAGGATGGAGGACCCTGCAAGTTCAGGCTGGTCAATGGAGAGCATGGTGTGCAGGGGAAGAGAGGTTGCGAGGAGAGGGGAAGGGGCTTGTACGGCTTGCAACAGGCGGGCCTCCGGTTTGGGGTTATTTACCGTTTGGCCAACAGTTGCGCCAAGCGGCATCATGGCGCGCATTCACGCATTGCCTAAGACAAGTTTCAGCCCCATTTACACGGCCATACCGTATACACACGTGCAGATGTCAAAGTGTGTATCCTTTAAAGGGAATTGGGTGGGTTAGATTGGATGCGCAACACACATGCTACTTGATTAGCATGGGTTGGCATTGAGAGAGAGATGCGTGCTCGAGGACCCACCACAAATAACCATACGTATGCACATATTGGACCTTTACGCCATCCGACATGCTTCAATCATGATGAGGGACCATAATGCCATCCGTCATGATACGCCGCGCGCGTTGCGCATTTTGTTTGTAGCCGATGTGCGACTCGTTGGACCCGGCGCCGCTGCCGACCTCTGGGCGGACAAAGCCATCGTCGAACGAGCTGCGACGGGGGCGGCCGGGTTGGCAGGTCCCAGGCGCGGAGGCAGGCGAGCGCGATGGCGCGCTGCCGCTGGAGGGTAAGACAAGGACGTTTGCCATTGTACACCGTTGTGGCACAAACTGCGCAAGGGATACTGCGCACGGGGCAGGGTTTGTTCCCCTCCTGCTGGCATGTGTTGTGGCGGATGATGGCGCAATTAGTCATGCATGAGTGCCTGAGGCAGCGCACGGCGCGCCAATAGCGGAGATATTGATGAGACCGTAGCGTGTGGAGGCAGGGCAATGCACCACTTCCAAATGAGGAGTGTACTACTAGAGACCATACGTGTTGAAGATGAGGTGTTGCTTTGAAGACTTTGGGACGCTGGTGTACGTTTTGGGGTCACAGGCGTGGGCGGTTAGGCCCTGGAGTGAGCGGTGGAGGCGACGCCAAGAGTGCATCCAGCACAGCACTGCAGCCCTGGCCATAAGACTACATGGCAGGGACGTGTCATATGCGCACTGAGTATGTAACATAAATTCGTCTCGACTCGGCCTGGCTTGGTGGCAAAGGGATGGCTCCCCGAATGCTAAAACGAACGAGCGGGCGAGTAGCTCCCCCGACGGGTGCCGCACCCCCAGCGGGCTGCCCCAGGCTCGCTTGTCATGAGCCCAACAACATGAATTCAGCTAGGCAACATGCATTTGCGATCGCTGCCGTCAGGATGGGATGGCAGTGCGGGAAGTTGGCATGTACGGGGCCGTCTTTGTATACTTAGTCAAAGTTTGGAACATTATTCTAGTTCTGCATAGTACTGCAATGGACACTTAACAACCTGTGACGATGCGACAAGCGTGTGTGCCTTATAGCACATTTTCCAGCAATGCACGCTTCTGGGCTGAGGAGTGCTGGCGGATCAAAGAATTATGGAACTACGATAATGAATAATAAGGTCGCGCCCGACGTCGAGCTCGCTGGCGTGTCTGCCGCGCCCGCGCTCACCACGGTTCAGCCTGCTCCTGCTCCAGGGGTAGCAAATAGTTATGAAGAAAGTAATGGGCTGGAGACTAGCGCCAGCGGGCCCAGCGCTGCGATGTCCATTGAAGACCAGCTTTTACTCGCTTGCGAGACCGGCGACCTGCAGCTGCTGGAGAGGATCCTGAAGAAGGTTGATAAGGATGCGGTTTTATCAATGCGGGACTCCCAAACGTGGCCACTGCTGGCCATAGCAGGTAGGGACCGGCGGGGCGCGGTCGAATGTTGATGTAACCCTGCGACAAGGCAACGAGGTCGGCAGGGTCCAGAGGGGGGTCAGCAGGTAGAAGTGACAGGCTCCTGGCCGCCGCAGAAAGGCGTTGGGTAATAGGGAAGGGGTTGCTCCTCGCGCTGTGTCAGTAGCCCGGGGTGATGAGTGGCACACGGACCTGCAACTTCGTCGTTGTGTGTCCAGCCACACCACAGCAATCTGCGAATATCACGCATCTCACAACTCGCAGCCAGCCGCGGTCACGAGGCGCTGGTTCGCCGGTTGCTGGACCTGGGGTGCCCCGTGGATGTCACCGACGACTACGGCAGCACACCCCTGTACCGCGCGGTGAGTACCGAGAGCCACCGACGCCGGAGGAAAAAGGCCATCAACGTTGGGGTTGGATCCTGCGTCGCCTCGGTCCTTCTGCCGCACGCGGGCACGGAGCTCTCTGACCGACTGGGGTCGGTGACATATCAACGCCGGACCGCATGCCTGAGCGCACCGGCCCTCAATCCGGTCCCCCTCCCCTTCAACAGTCATGTCCCGCCACCATCCCTGGGTACCTCCCGCCTCTCTAACCCGCACCAGCTGCCCTGCCCTACCCCGTGCTGCTCCGGCCACGGTGCCCCGCACCCGCCACCGCCTCCGCCTCGCCTCACGTCATCCCTTTGTGACGTCATCACGCTCACGTCTTGCATGGACGGCTACCCCACGTGTCACCCCACGTGTCACCGCAGGTGGGATTCCGGCAGAACCACGTGGTGAAGCTGCTGCTGGCAGCTGGCGCCGACGTGTGCCACGTCAACAAGGACGGCAACAACGTCATCCACAACTCGTGAGCGAGAGAGCGGTTGGGAGCCATCACCGATGTACGGGCTTGGCGAGTTGAAAACCGGATCCCGCACATTATGGCTTGCGCGATGCGCAGATGAAATGGCGCGGGACGCAGGGCCCGAGCTAGCCGGCAGTGTGCGGTTCCAGTCTGTGGTGTGCAAGTACATGCACATGCAAGCGCAAGCGCAAATGGCGTCTGACCTCATGTCCGTTGCATCGCTTCTGCCATGCCGTGCCGCGGCCTCCGACCGCCAGGGCCTACGTGTGTAACGACTTCGCGACCATTGCGGCGCTGCGTGGCGGCGTGGACCCCACGCAGCCCAATGCAGTCAACCGCATCAGTCTGTTGGACCTGGTGCGGCCGGGCGGTGCCGTGACGTGCTGTGACGTCTCGTCTGGCGTGGCGTGGGGTGTTTCCCTGGCGTGGCACGGCGGGTATCAGGTTGCCGGCTCGCCGAAGTTGGCTTGTGTTCAAACTGGTGCATTTCTGCCATCTTGCCACTAAAACACGCGCGCGAAGTTCCATATCATACGCAACTGCAAACGATTGACACACGCGTGTGCGGCGTTGCTTTCAGGTTGAGAACCAGCCGCACTTGGCGCTGGTGTATCTAGACACCAAGGTGTGGCCACGACTACGGCTGGGGCTGGGGCAGGGAGGTAGCTCCAGCTCCGCGGCAAAGAAGCGGCGTCGAGGAGGCGGGGCCAGGGGCAACACGCCGCGGACTCGGGGACGCGGGCAGGGACAGCGTTGCGAGGTGGCCACATGGGTCACGCGCCGCAGACGCACAGGACTGCATGCCTGCCACCGCTGCGCTGTGCTAGCGCGCCCAGGCACTACTGAAGAGCAACATCGCAAAACCCAACCGGCCACAGGTCCAGCGGCTGACCAACTACGTGCAGTACTCCAAAATGCTGTACGACTTCACGGGTGGGTGGCTGCCTGCCTGCCTGGGAAGCACTATCGCCGACTAGCTCGTGCCCCGACAATGCACCCGCTCCCTCGCAGACTAACAACATCTCACACCAACACCATCAGCCAGCTCCTGCCCACCCACCAGCCAGCTCCCACTCCCATGCCTGCGCCCTCTTGCAAACGGCTGACACGTTATCTTTCTCCCGCCCGTGCCCCCCACTGCCCTCCCGTCGCCCGCAGGTCTGGACTACAAGGACACGCACGGCGTGATGGACAGCCCGCTGGAAGCCATGGTCGGCAAACCCACGTGCCACTTCCTGCTGTCGCACATGTGAGCAACACGAGATGGGGGGAGCGGGGCGGAAGGGCAGGGAAGGGAGGAAGGGAGGGGTGTATGCCTGCAGGCAGCGTGCTGTACGGTTAGCCACACGCCATACACCGGGCTCCCAACCGGAACGGCTTCTGCCCTGCTCTCCCCTGCTCCGTCTCGTCTGCTGGTTGCTATGTCTTTGGTAGACCGACCCCCTCTGCCTTACTGCGTGTGCAGGCTGGTCAAGCAGTACATGCACTGGCAGGTGAGGGTGTCAGCTAGCAGCTGTTTATGTGCATGCATGGGTGCAGACCCCGTATAGCCACTCCTGCAGCCACCCCATCCTTCCCCAAGTATTATGGGGTCTAGACCAAAGCACCCACAGCCAGCAGCGCTGCCCCACTGTCGGCCTGCTCCGCTCACGCCCTGCTCCTTCATGCCCATCGCACCGGCCGCAGTGGCGCCTGTACGGGCGCAAGCACTTTGTGACCAACCTGGTCCAGCACGTCATCTTCCTGGTGCTCGTGACGTACGTGGCCATCACGTCAAAGTACGTCATGCTGGACCCGGGCGGAGAGCTGTACGAGTAAGTGCGACAGCGGTACAATGGGGGTACGGCAGTGGCAGCGGGGGTATGACCGTACGGTACTCATGCAGCGCGCTTGGGGTGGCGCTGGTTTGTTTGTATGCGGCGTAGACCCGACGGGTGCTCAACCCATATCCGGCGTCGGCACGCCTTCAACGCTGGCTTACGCACTAGCTTCACTCCCGGAAATTGTATGCTTGCACACTCCAACCCATCGGAGGCAGCACTAGAGATCTTCTGACCCGCCGCTCCTCTTCCTCCCCCTCTCCTGACCTGTCCCCGCCTTCCTCATTCCAACCTCCCAACCCCCCTAGGTACCCGTGCTGCTCAGACGGGTCGCAGGTGATGTTGAGCCTGGTGCGTGCAGCGGCGGAGCTGCTGCTGCTGCCACTGTGTGCCTGGAACATCTGGGGCGAGTGGCAGGAGTACCGGCGCAGCGGGCACACACAGGTAACGGTGCCTTCAGCGTTGCACCGCATCGCATGCACATTCCTGCGGGCTTTCTTGCCTTGTGTTCTCTGGCATTGGTGAGGACGGCGGGAGGGGGGACACAAGGGCTGGCAAGATGCCCATTCGTGCAGTGCCAAACACAAGCCATCTGAACTCGATATCAACGTGCGCCTCCGGCTCGTTCGCGGCTGCCGTGCCCCTCCCGCTCCTGACAGATACGTGTGGAGGGCAACGGCGCGATGAAGCGGGTGTTGCGGCTGGTGTTCCGCCGGGCGGACGACATCCACCAGACGCAGGCCACGGTAAGGCGGCCCCCTGTGCGTGTGTGTGTGTGTGTGTGTGTGTGTGTGTGTGTGTGTGTGTGTGTGTGTGTGTGTGTGTGTGTGTGTGTGTGTGTGTGTGTGTGTGTGTGTGTGTGTGTGTGTGTGTGTGTGTGTGTGTGTGTGTGTGTGTGTGCGTGTGTGTGTGTGTGTGTGTGTGTGTGCGTGTGTGTGTGTGTGTGTGTGTGTGTGTGTGTGTGTGTGTGTGTGTGTGTGTGTGTGTGTGTGTGTGTGTGCAAAATAGTCTAGACAGCGTGAGGGTTTTGTGGTGGTGCGGGTTTGGCTAGAGGCGCGCAGCCGATGCACCCTGCGCTAAGTGCGCCCACGGCGACGTGGTGCAAATAGCCAAGTCCGACTGAGGCAGAGACACCTTCTTAGTACCGTGATCAGCGGCCCCCACCCGCGTGCCATGATACTACTGAAATCCCTCCGCCTGGCTCTCGTTGCCGTGCTCGCAGGTGGTGGCCGTGCCCCGCTACTTCTTAGACGTGAGTTGCCCCCGGATTGCCTGCTTGGGTTCTGCCCGCCTGGCACCTTGCCTTGGTTGCCCCTGAGTAATACCCAGGGCCGTGCACCCGTTTCCGGCCCTGACCTGTGCATGACAAGCATGCAAACACATGCACATAGAAACGCAGAGCTGCACGCACCAGCACACACTTGCACACAAACACGTGTACATGCAGGTGTGGAACGTCGCTGACCTGGGGGCCCAGCTGCTGATCATTGCCCTTGCGGCCGTTCGCGTGGCGGCCCTGGCGGAGAAGCGACCCGTCATCTCGGACACGTGAGCGCGGGCGGGGAGCGAGGCCCTATGCTGCTGTGTGCTGCTCGCCCCGCAACTGCACTGCAGCCCGCGCGGCGCCAGCGGCTGCACCAGCGGGGCCAGGCGCGCACGCGCATCTGCATGTACACGCCTTTGCACGTCCATGTGCATGGGCGCTGCGTTCTGCTGTCTCTTTGCTCCTCGGCAAAGGCGCCAAGCCCCAGCCTGACTCGGTGTCTGTCCCGCGCTCCCGCATTCACGCTCTCGCGCCCTTGTGCATCCCCGCCCTCACGCACGACACAGCGGCGCGAGCTACTGCCTGGCAGTGCTGGTGGTGATGGTCTGGATCAAGCTGCTGGGCATTGCCGGCGTGTTCCGGACTACGGGGCCCAAGCTGCGAGTGCTTCGACGCATGGTGGGGACAGGGGCGGGATCGGGACTCGGCTGGTCGGATTGGAGGGTTTCAGGCGCACGGAGGCTCAGCGGCTGGTCCCGTCCCAATTGTGTTTCCATGCTTGGGCCCCGTCCTCGTCACAACACACGGCATCGCCTTCCACCTGCTTCTCCCGCTGTGTTCGGTACTCCACTCCCTCGCCGCCTCTTGCTGCACACCTTGCCTACTCTCTACCACCCGTGACCACCTGTCCCCATGAGCCTTGACCATTCCCCACTTTCCTCCTTCTCTCCTTCCCCTCCCTCCCCTCCTGCCTCTATTTCCTTTTCTGCCCCCGCCCAGCTGCTGAACTTGTTAGACTTCTCGGTCCTGTACCTGTTGTTCTTCCTGGCGCTGTCCGTCGCCCTGTTCCTGGTGATGGGGGGAGAGGTGGACGCCAACGGCGAGGCGGCGGCGGCGCACAGCACCATGCTAGCCTCATGCATGAGCACCTTCCAGGTCAGAGGGAGGGGCGTGTTGACGTGCGCGGTGGTGGTGGCCGCGGGTATTCCGTGTCTGTACCGAGCTGCGGTGTGTACGCCATCGTGGTCCCGTCAATGCGGGCACCCGCAGTCCCCCTCCGGGGTGCCGACGACGGTGCTCTTGGAGGACGCCAGCGTGGCGATGTGTTCCGCCGACGCCTCCCCGCTTGCGCCTCAATACAGAAATAGCGCACGCGCGCGCTTTCTGGCACGCATCTACACCATACACACACACTCACACACACACACATCTATGCCCAAACAGATCACACTGGCCAATGGCGACTACCAGCTGTACGAGGGCAACGGCTTCGGAGTGGTGTTGTACATCTCCTGGACCATCCTGTCCACACTGCTGCTGCTGTCGCTGCTCATTGCCATCCTGTCCTACGACTTCCAGGTGTGTGGGGGTGGGGTAGGATGGGGTGGGGAATGGGTGGGGTGGGTTGGGATTGGGAGTGGGGTGGGGTTGCATAGTTGTGCGTGTGTGCGGCGGCGGTTGTGCGAGTAAGCGCGGTAGTGGTATGTGTACGACGCATACAGTACAGAGACCTTTGGTCCACCCAGACCGCCCCGACCTTGATCCCACTCAGTGCGACACCGCCACGCACCAGCCTACCAGCCCCACACTGAGGCGCCCCCTCCCGCATGCAGACGGGCGTGGAGCTGGCGGAGCAGGAGTGGCTGGTGGTGTACGGCGGCTACCTGCTGCGGCTGCAGCGGCTGATCGGGGACGAGGTGGTGCAGCGGCTCAAGACAGAGGACCTGGAGAGGTGCCACGCCATGGGCGGATTCGCCACGCCCGTGGGAGGTACGTGTCTGAGTGGGTGGGTGGGGCGGAGGACGTTCAGCGGGCGTGGCTGGTGTATGATGGAGTTGCGCGTAAGTCGCCCCCTCCTCTCGGCGCCCCGTGCCATGGGCGCTCCGTGCCTGCACAACTGCCCCCCTCCCCACCACCAACACCACCACAACCTCCACCACCACAACCACAACCACCGCCACCTGATTAGCCCGTCCCGGGCATACGTTCCCCTGTCCACACACCGCCCGCACGCGCTACGTACCGCACAGAGGCCAAGACCAACCTGCCCGCCCTGCACCGCGGCATTCCCGCCAAGCTGTACATCATGTGGGAGGACACCACCGCCTGGCCGCCCGCCTTCCGCAAGCAGATGGAGCGCGGGGCGGCGGGCTCGCTGCAGGACGACGCCTTGTTCGAGCGCGCGGCGGCGGAGGCGGAGGAGCAGCGCCAGGCGGCGCACGGGGGCCTGGGCCGGGGGCACCACGGCGGCGAGTAGCGGCACGGGGAGAGAGGGCGGGAGGGGGGCGGGGAGAGGAGCGGGCAGAGGAGTGGGTAGGCGGGCGGGGAGAGGAGCCGGCATGAAGGGCCGAGCTGTCTATACAAAACGGAGTTTCATCCTGAGGGGGCGGGGGAGGGATTGGGGCTGCGGGTGCGCAGGTCGAGGCAGGGGAAGGCCGTGGGTTTGGGTCTTCACCTGCGTCGTGTATGCGTGGGCTGCTGGGCGGGCGGGCGGGCGGGCGGGCGGGCCGGAGGGTAGTGCAAACAGAACCCAAGCGGTTATGCCCAATCGAGGTATCGTATGCGATCGAAGCTAGAGCTGTACGAGCAGAGATGATGATTATCTAGTGGCACTTTGCGTATGCGAGCTTAATGTGTGATTGTCGACGTAGACACGCTAAGTGGGTCCCATGATTTAGGGTGCTGGTCTGCTTAGCGATGGAAACCTCCGGACCTACCAGCCGATTTGCAATGCACGAAAGTGCCAAACTGGTGCATGCGCCCAGGCCATTTGCATGTATGGCTGTGCCTGGCGGCCAAGTGGGCAGCGAGGGAACATGTCGAACGATTGCATTCGAGGACTAGAAATTTTGAACGGCTGGGACTGATGATTGAACGCATTGCTAGTCGAAATGGTGGCTTGTCACGAGGATTACGACTACACTCTGATCACGACCACACTCACTCTAGGTGTACGGTCTGTAGCCCAGTTTAGTCCTGTTTAGTCAAAGGGTGTTGCGGATTGGGGCGTGTAAAATGCGCCCAAAGAAGCCCCGGGGCCTGGGGGAAAGCTGTCTCATCCGGACGCGTGCCGGCATGACGCTGCTGCCGGCACTCAATGCAGGCGCTCGAACGGAGTATCGGGCGGGGGGCGGATTGAGTTCAGGGGGGTCTGGAGTTACTGGTTCGTACTGGTTTTACGGAGGCAGGGTGGGCCTACCGGAGGCGGGCATGATTGCGCAGGTGGCTAGCGATGTGCAAGGATGCAGCAGCTCCAAACGATTCCGACTGGGGCTTACAGATGTAACTAACGCTCTGTGCTAAAAACGCGCGCGGCCAGGCTGGGGCTGGGCTCCGCATGGGCCGGGCTTCGAGCCGCACAGGCGGTGCCACGGACGCCACAACCAAGTTTGCTATTGGAAATTAGATGCATAGCTTAGCGCGGCCGCACGCGCATTTATTAATCGCCCCACGCGCGTTTTTACAAGTTGTCGACGAGCCTTGTGCCCTGACATGGACCCGGAACAGGCACGGGAGGAGCTGCGCACAGCCCTTAGAACCTTTGGGGCTAACGTGACGCGGTTCAAAGACCCGGATCTGGACATAATAGTGAAAGCCCGCTATCGCAGCGCACGCGCGCTGGAGACTGCCAGTCGGCGGGGGCTCACGGGCGCTGGGTTGCCGGTTGCCCTCGTTGACTACATTATGGCGCTGAAAGGTGCGCTCTTTGACCCCATTTTGAGTCTTGAGGCAAGGTGTGCGTATGTCCGACGGTCGGCCGATTCGCGGGGTTGCTGTTTGTTGAGGCACCGAGCTGAGCTAGGCTTCAAAGTGGCTGCCAATTGTGGCGTGACGCATCCACTTTGCTATACATTTCTGCGTGCTCTGATGCTCGCCGGGGTCGCTGAGCTCGCTCGCGCCCGCGTGTTTCGTGCCCCCTGGCCACCCGATCACTGAAGTGCAGGCGGCGCGACGGCTGGCACCGGCCCAGGGAGCTCGGCAGCTGCCGGTAAGGTATTGTGGGCGGCATGCGAGGGTGACAGCAGCCCCTTTTCGCGTACGGCACGAAATGGGAAAGCCTCAAGGGCAACACAGCCTGCAACGTCCTGCCTCAACTGGCCCCCCACTCTCTCCTGCTGCGGCCCTTCTTCAGCGCGTGCACCGCCCGCTGCTTCACGTTTTGGCGTAATTGACGCTCACTTCCTTCACCGTCAACCACAGACGTGGCGCGCAAGGACCATGTTATTGACGGCAAGCAGCTACTGGCAGAGTGGTACCGCAGTGTCACGAAGGCCAAAGAGAAGACCTCGTGACTCTTTGCCACGCGCATGGGCCTGGCATGTGACGCGCTGGCGTTGCTCCTGGCGGCTTCAACCTGGCTGGGGCACCACCTGGAGGCTGGGCCGCGGCACGGCGTGTGTGGGCATCCTGTGTGTCCAGCACAGCTGGGTCGTTTAGGTGGTCCCTGCCGATGGTCGCCGCGCTCCTGCACGGCTGGATACCGTAGCCCGCAGGGAACGGGCTGTAACGGCCCCAGCCGGGTTTCGAGTGTCCTCCCGCCTCCAAAACTTTGCTCGGGCAGGAAACAATGTAAGGGCCCCACACGACATTCGAAGACCCGACACAGCCTACGTACGCCCTGAATGCTCGACACTCTGTTGTGTGTGGTCACCACTACCTTGTAACCACCACCTTGTAGCCACACACAACAGAGTGTCGAGCATTCAGGGCGTACGTAGGATGTGTCGGGTCTTCGATTGTCGTGTGGGGCCCTTACCGTGTTCGTGTTGGCGTGGTGTCATGACCTAGTGACCGTGCGTATCGTGTGACATGTCACATGCGGGAGATCGGCGGGCAAACGAGGGGTAAGTGCCTGGTGGTTGCCCTTGACACAGTGTATTGATTGCATGGAGGATTGGAGCCTGGAATGCCAGAGAGAATCATGGCGCGTGAGGTAGGGCGGCTTACCGCCGTCTCTCTACACGATCCTACGCAAGTTGGTCTTCTAGAGCGAGCGGGCTGATGTGTGCCTGCGTTTGTTCGTGTGCCTGTGTTTGGGGCCCCGGTCTGCCCTTGCTTTGTCCATGGATGCGTTTCGGTGGCTGCTGGTGCGGATGTCTCTGGCGTTCTGCTTGCTCGCGTTGCAGGTTGTGTGCCCGTGCGTGTGGCTGTGCCTTGTCCCCTCCTCCTTTGTAACCACTCTCTGGGCCGCGGCGGCACGGCGTGTGTGGATGGGCCCCTGTAACTGTTAGTCCAGCGCAGCTGGGCCAGCTCAGGTGGTCCCTGCCGATGACCGCCGCGCTCCTGCACGGCTGGGTAGCCCGCAGTGATGATCAATGGCTGTGCCCAGGCCATTTGCATGTATGGCTGTGCCCGGCAGCCAAGTGGGCAGCGAAGGAACATGCCGTACGATTGCATTTGACGACTAGAATTGACTAGTGTTGCGGAACTAATGCGTACGTAGACCAGAGCGGAAGGCGGAGTGGGCTTGCAGGCGGCACGAGAGTAGGCAGTCAGTAGCGCAAGTTGCGAATTCACATGTTACCTCGTAACCGACGGTAAACGCTGTGGACGGTCGCGCCCATGGCTGGCTGACGGAAGGTGGCTGCTGTATTGGGATGGCTGGGCTGGACGACGCCGGCCGGGCTGGCGTTGGGACTACCAGAAAGGATGCGCCCGAAACCAACCTGGAGAACACCAGCGCCACCGGTGCCCAGCACATGTTGTATGGGAGGGAGGGAGGGACAGGAGGCGTGATGCACCGCAGCGTAGAAGCTATGGCGCTAGGCGCGAGGCAAGCAACGTCAACCCCAAAGCAACCGCGAGGACATGGTGCGCACGCCGGGCTGTGGCTGTGCGCTGCGCGGGGTGACTAAACGAAGAACACTAAGTACGGGGAAGTGATGGATGCGGTTAAATGAGCAAGTGCGCCGGGCGGCCGAGGAAGTAACGACAGCGCGATCAGGGGGGGGGTAGGAAACAAAGTGCCAGACCCCATGCCCCGAAATCCCCCGGGACCCCCCTTGAGGGGACGACCGACCCCCTGACGGACGAAACCTTGTTGTTCAGGGGTTAAAACCCCTCCATTTAACACCAAAGTGGTGTCAATCGACTCCTCTTGACGAGCACTATCACTCCGTGTCATCAGCGGTCCTGTTCTGAGACTTCGGTCACCGGCGGGATCCTATCCATGGAAATCCCCTCGACCCACCCCGCGCTCAACTCTCTGCCGCGTGACGAATAGACAATGTGCATCGGCAGCCTTGTTAGACGTGAACTCGTGCGCACCAGCGCTTCAGAGCCCAGCTGTGTCAGTGCGCATGTGTTGAATGTGGAGACATGTCCCGACATGTCCACGCCCGGACGCGCAACTTCGCCCTCCCAACGCTTTGTTTGTGCTTATTACGTCATAACGTGCACATATGAGCCTCGTACTGCAGCGTTTGACCCCTAGTTCTGCTTGTGGGGCGCTTCCCGAAATCCGCTAGGATGGGCTCCCGAAACCCGACGGACCCCCAGGGACGAGGACCGACCCCCCAACTTTGGCGGCCCAGAACTTCCTCACCAGACACCCCCTTAAAAAACTAAAAGTACGTGCGTAATGCTCTCCTAAAGCTCCGTAATTTTGAGCATGGGGTAAGAATCTGAGCTTTCTACCCCCCCTGGCGCGATCGCTGCATGGCTCATCCCGGTCGCACTGCGGCGCAGGGGTTCGGGGTGTCCAACTCGGCGGTTAGCTGTCGGTTGCCACCGACATTTGGTCCCGACCCCCCCTGGAAGTGGGCCGGCTGAGCCCCTAGCGATACCCACGATGCCATAAACCCATATAAAACAGTGCGGTAGCCCTAACGCCGTGGTCACATTGTCGCGCATTCTCAATTCCTTGTCCATTCCTTGGCTTGGCTGCGCTCGCCCAGCTTGAAATGTCACCCCGAGACATTGCAATGCCATTTTATCACATTCGTATGTCCTTGTGTAGCATCAGAGGCCCATCGCAAACTATCGACGATAGAAAGCTTCAGCAACGTGTGTGATCATTCGTGCGGTTGGCTCAGCTAGAAATGGTAGAAGTGACGCACAATATCGCTGCATAACATCGTTGGCAAAGGATTCTTTAGCGTTGGTTTGCTCGCGTATAGACTCGCTGAGGCAGTGGAAATATGATTGTCGTGAACAGCCTCTTCCGCGTAAAATGTAGCCCATAGGAGCCTTACATTACATATGTATACTGGGTCTGGCGCTTTGGCGAACACTTAAAACCCTCGGTGTGGATGAACTTGCTGCGCGCGCGATGGGCGTTTCGGCGAGCAGGGTGTATGCACCTTCTTGAGCAGTCGAATCATTCTATGCCTGATATGTGGGCTCAAATGGCGATATGCTCTTTAGGGAATTTCAGGACGCTTCTAAAGGCCTCATTTGATGTTGACGTTTCCCCAAGAACCACGATATTGTAATTAAGGGCCCATAGGAACCAGCATTATGCTAACATAACGTCGTTTGCGGAAGTTTGCTGCCAAAAGGAGCCCAAACCGAGGAGTTCTTCCTGCGCGCGCTTGTAGTAACACACATTTCGCGCTCCACTGGGCTGCGCGTGGATTTCAGCCAGCGCGCTTGACCCCAAACTTATTGTTATCATATTGGGGGGTCATGAGGCGTGCGCGGGGGCTAGGGCGTGCGGCCTTGGGCGGCATGGCCGCTTATGAAAGTGCGAGTTCGAGAGTTTGGGCCTTGGCGCCTGTTAATGAGTCAGATACGTTATATTGTATCATAGCTATAGGTCTCAGGCTTGGTCGCCGCGGAAAGCCCACTTCCAGGGGGGGTCGGGTAGAAATTTCGGTGGCAACCGACAGCTAACCGCCGAGTTGGACACCCCGAACCCCTGCTGCGGCGCGTGCGGTGCATGCCGTGCGACACCAGGAAGCCACAAGCAGCAAACGCAAACGAATCCTCCGAAGGGGCGGCAAGGGACGCAAGCAAACGCAGACAAGGAGGCAAGGGGTGGCGTTCTGCTTGCTCACGTTGCAGGTTGCAGACTGTTGCAGGTTGCTCACGTTGCAGGTTGTGTGCCCGTGCGTGTGGCTGTGCCTTGTCCCCTCCTCCTTTGTAACCACTCTCTGGGCCGCGGCGGCACGGCGTGTGTGGATGGGCCCCTGTAACTGTTAGTCCAGCACAGCTGGGCCAGCTCAGGTGGTCCCTGCCGATGACCGCCGCGCTCCTACACGGCTGGGTAGCCCGCAGTGATGATGAATGGCTGTGCCCGGCAGCCAAGTGGGCAGCGAAGGAACATGCCGTACGATTGCATTTGACGACTAGAACTGTTGCAATGGCCGGGACTGATGATTGAACGCATCTCCAGGCAAATTGGTGGCTTGTCACGAGAATTACGACCACACTCTGATCACGACCACACACATTCTAGGTGTATGGTCTGGAGTCCAACGGTGTTGCGGGTTGGGATGCGTAAATGCGCTTAAAAAGCCCCGGGCCCGGGGGGAAGCTGTCCAACCCGGACGCGTGCCGGCATGCTGCTGCTGCCGGCACTCAACGCTGGCACTCGAACGAGTATGGGGTGGGGGGTTGCATGAAGTTCCGGGGCTCTGAAGTTACTGATTTTACAGAGGCGGGGTGGGCCCTGGGCGGGCATGATGGCGGGTGGCCAAACGTTGTGTAAGGGTACAGCAGCTCCGAACGATTCCGACTGGGGGTTTACGGATGTAACCAACGCTACGTGCTAAAATGCGCGCGGTTCAGGCTGGGGCTGGGCTCCGCATGGGCCGGGCTCCGAGCCGCAGACGTGGGCAGGGGCTCCGAGTCGCGAGAGCGGTGCCATGGACGCCACAAGCCCACAACCAAGTTTGCTGTTGGTAAACAGATACACATAGCTTAGCGCATTTATAACTCGCCCCACGCGCGTTTTTTTGCAAGTTGTCGACGAGCCTTGTGCCCTGACATGGACCCGGAACAGGCACGGGAGGAGCTGCGCACAGTCCTTAGAACCTTTGGGGCTGAAGTGACGCTGTTCAAAGACCCGCATCTGGACATAATGTTGGGAGCCCGCTATAGCAGCACACACACGCTGAAGAGTGCATCTCGGGAGGGCCTCACGTCCACCGGGTTGCCGGTTGGCCTCGTTGACTACATTTTGGCGCTGAAAGGTGCGCTCTTAGACCACATTTTGAGTCTTGAGGCAAGGTGTGCGTATGTCCGACGGCTCCGACCGGTCGGCCGATTCGCGGGGTTGCTGTTTGTTGAGGCACCGAGCTGAGCTAGGCTTCAAAGTGGCTGCCAATTGTGCCGTGACGCATCCACTTTGCTATACATTTCTGCGTGCTCTGATGCTCGTTGGGGTCGCTGAGCTCGCTCGCGCCCGCGTGTTTCGTGCCCCCTGGCCACCCGATCACTGAAGTGCAGGCGGCGCGACGGCTGGCACCGGCCCAGGGAGCTCGGCAGCTGCCGGTAAGGTATTGTGGGCGGCATGCGAGGGTGACAGCAGCCCCTTTTCGCGTACGGCACGAAATGGGAAAGCCTCAAGGGCAACACAGCCTGCAACGTCCTGCCTCAACTGGCCCCCCACTCTCTCCTGCTGCGGCCCTTCTTCAGCGCGTGCACCGCCCGCTGCTTCACGTTTTGGCGTAATTGACGTTCACTTCCTTCACCGTCAACCACAGACGTGGCGCGCAAGGACCATGTTATTGACGGCAAGCAGCTACTGGCAGAGTGGTACCGCAGTGTCACGGGGGCCAAAGAGAAGACCTCGTGACTCTTTGCCACGCGCATGGGCCTGGCATGTGACGCGCTGGCGTTGCTCCTGGCGGCTTCAACCTGGCTGGGGCACCATCTGGAGGCTGGGCCGCGGCACGGCGTGTGTGGGCATCCTGTGTGTCCAGCACAGCTGGGTCGTTTAGGTGGTCCCTGCCGATGGTCGCCGCGCTCCTGCACGGCTGGATACCGTAGCCCGCAGGGAACGGGCTGTAATGGCCCCAGCCGGGTTTCGAGTGTCCTCCCGCCTCCAAAACTTTGCTCGGGCAGGAAACAATGTAAGGGCCCCACACGACATTCGAAGACCCGACACAGCCTACGTACGCCGTGAATGCTCGACACTCTGTTGTGTGTGGCTACAAGGTGGTGGTTACAAGGTAGTGGTGACCACACACAACAGAGTGTCGAGCATTCAGGGCGTACGTAGGATGTGTCGGGTCTTCGATTGTCGTGTGGGGCCCTTACCGTGTTCGTGTTGGCGTGGTGTCATGACCTAGTGACCGTGCGTATCGTGTGACATGTCACATGCGGGAGATCGGCGGGCAAACGAGGGGTAAGTGCCTGGTGGTTGCCCTTGACACGGTGTATTGATTGCATGGAGGATTGGAGCCTGGAATGCCAGAGAGAATCATGGCGCGTGAGATAGAGCGGCTTACCGCCGTCTCTCTACACGATCCTACGCAAGTTGGTCTTTGTTCCTGTACAGAGCGAGCGGGCTGGTGCGTGTGTGCCTGCGGCGGTTTTTCGTGTTGGTGTTGGTTTGGGCACGGGTGCTGGACGGGGGTGCTTTCGTTTCCTGCTCTGTTCTGTTTTTGGGTTACTTCGCCTGTTTTTGGGGGCCCGGTCTGCCCTGCTTTGCCCTTGGATGCGTTTCGGTGGCTGCTGGTGCGGATGTCTCTGGCGTTCTGCTTGCTCGCGTTGCAGGTTGTGTGCCCATACGTGTGCCTTGTCCCCTCCTTCTTGTAACCACTCTCTGGGCCGCGTAAGCTTCTTTGTAAGCACTCTCAGAAACATGGAAGCCATCAACGTGACTGGCACTATCCTCTGACTTGGGCGCTTCTGGCCAGCAACGTTGAGGCCAACAACGGCAGAACGGGGCCGTCTGAACCGGAGGACTGCAGTCCATAGTCGTAGTGGCCGCCAGGCACGCAGAATGTTCATCGTGGGCGCGCGAGAGCTTCGGCGGTGCGCTGCTGGTCAACGGCTGAGACGTTGACGTGCGTGTACGATCGAGCAGTGGCTGCGGATGCATGTATGTTTGTTGCAGCGCCCGAAGAATTGAAGGCTGCTGCTGCTGTGCATGTGCCATGGCTAGCTGCTGGCTGGCCGCGGGGGCGGGATGGAAACATTGGCCTGAGTTTTGCTTGGGACTTGCAGGTCCGTCCGTCACACGTTTTGTGTATCAGCCTATTGTGTGGACAAGAAAGGTGGCTCTCCCATTCAAGGGGATACGTGGGCTGTGCCGCCACGCCACGTTGAAGCAAGCAATGTCTGAGGCCGAAGGTTGCAAAACTACCACATCTGCCGGACATATATAGCCGGGGTCGGTCGTCACCACCCGCCATGCGTCCAGCCGCGTCCCGCTGTCAAGCGCAAGCGCAACAGGCAACAAATAACCAGCCTACATCCTACCGCACACTGTGCCATGCTGTGCTTGCCAGCAAAGACCGCAGACCAGACACCGGCAGGTCTCAAGCAACCTGCGCGCCGGCGCCGCTTCTCGGCGGGCGGTGCCGCGCTCTCCTCCTCGACGTTGCCTTGCTTGCCTGCCTCAGCATCCGCTACGCACATGTACGCCGACATTGTTGGGCCCAGGCCCTGCGCCGCCACCAGGTCCTGCGCCGCCGCCGACGCTGCCGCCATCAGGTACTGCGCCGCCGCCGCCGCCGCTGCCGCTAGCTAGGCCCTGCGCCGCCGCCGCCACTGCCGCCAGGTCGTCCTGCGCCGTCGCTGCCACCTACCAGGTCCTGTGCCGCCGCTGAGTCTTGCGCCAGGCACCGCTGGGCCCTGCGCTCGGGAGGCTCAGCCCAAAAAGCACCTCCACTTGACCAAGCTCCCAAGACGCTCCCCTGCCCTCGCGAGCCCCAGGCAGGGGAGGCTGGCTGGCACCTGGTGCGGGGATGTGTGGCTGCCCCCAAGGTGCATCCCACTAGAGTATGGGTTCCCAGGCTCCCAGCACACGTTTTGAGTATTGAATGTTATCGTAACTTGGCTGGCATGGGGTGGGGTGCTGCGCGTCTGTTCCGAATTCAGAACGGTCTGGCCGACCTTTGTGCTGCAGCAAACAAACCGCCTCATCACCGCTTATCACCGCCATGGCCACGCACTGAGCTGGCCGTCCCTGGATTGACCCGGATTGATGGCAGTGCCCGGATAGCGATGGTGGGTGTCTGGGTGATGGGTGCGTATGTGCTGCAGCGTGTGTGTGCAGAGTATGGAGCACAAGTTGATGCTGTCCTCCCCAGCCGTCCGGCCTAGGTCCGTTGATGTGGGGAACTAGATGGGTTGATCCGACTGCCTCAGCGCGAGCCCCTATACACCGTCCTGAGTGGTCGTCTGTTCTAGGCGCAAACTCAACACATTGCTTCGGCGTGTGAGGACGCCGCGTTGGCGAGATAGAGCCATGGATGGCCCTACTACCGTGGGGGCATGTCGCACCCGTGGAGGGCACTGTAGATCGGATTTAGAGAAAGCCCCGATGGCCGTGTACTTGCCGGCTGGTGACCAGTGTTGACTCTTTTCACAGAGGGTAGATTGGCACGCTTGCCACATCTATCGCCAACGCCACGTCCCCACAGCCCATTCATCTCTCCGGGCCCATGCCACCCAGCGAAAAGTACGTACCTCCACGGCGCTAGGCCGTTACCTCCTCTTCCGTCCCAGCTCGCACCACCTCAAGCCCCGCCCCAGGCCCCGCCACCCACCCCTAAAAGCTACGCTTGGGCGGCCACCGCGCGCGCCCCCCACCCTATTCTCAGTGAACGGCTGAACCCCCTGACAGGCCCCCTAGTCCCTGCTGGCTACTGCTGGCTACTGCCTGGGCTTGATAGCAACGGCCGCGATGCCCATGGTGCCGCCGCGCTCAGCAAACTGCAGGCTGCGGTCCAGCCACCTGCATGCGGCCGTGTGCGAGTGTGCACGCGCGCATGTGACAATCCGTATGTGTGCGACTGTGCATGCGGGAGGTATGCCAGGCAGCCAGCGGGGCGTCGCAGTAAACCGTGTGCGGCAGGCAGACAGACAGGCCATGCAAGCAGCTCGCACGGGACGTCATGACGACGCCCAGTCCTGACACAATTCGAGCCGGCTGCCGCCCCGCACCCCCCCCCTCCCCTCCCCTTTCCCTCCCCTCACTTGTCGGGCAGTGGGTCGGCCGGCCCCAGCCCCGCCTCCGCCCGCATGCGGCCCGCCATGGCGCCCATGTGGCGGGCGGCCAGTGCCGTACAGTCCGTGGCGGACACCAGCTGCAGTCCGGACGCCTGGGTGGGTAGGGTGGGTGGGGGGAGCGGGGGCGTGTGTGTGTGCGTGTGTGTGTGTGTGGGGGGGGTAACTCTGATCCAATCCCATCAGGATGCACAAGCACTGCAAGGAGAAGCTGCAGTGTGTGTGTGGGGGGGGGGGGCTTGCAGGGATGTTTGGAAAAGCGGTTCAGGATGCACTGAAGACTGCGGACGAAGTCGTTACCACATTTGCGGCCGTCCGGGGGGGCGGTGGGGAAGTGGTGGGAGGAGCGGTGGGAGGATTGGCGGGGCATGCGAGGAGTGCGCCATGGATTGGATAGGCATGTGTTCGGGCATGCGAGGTGGGCTTGGGGCCAGTGTCGACGGCTGACAGAGTGTGTGTGTGTGATGGGACAGTGGCAAGGCAGGTTGGTAAAGTCCCTTAGGGCGCAGCTAATTCCCATACCCAACAAATGGCAAACAATTGGCAGAGGCAGGGCAAGAGTGCGCGGCTGGTCTAACGCCGGAGTTACTGTACCGACGAGTTGCTGGCTGGCTGGAAGTTTGCTGACGCACAGAGTGTGTGTGGTTTGAGGTGGGAAGCGGGCCAGCAGATCTGTGCCGCTGCCACGCTGCCTGCCCGTAACTCCCGAGGCCAACTGGCAACAGCCTCCGCAGCGCGTGAGAACATCCCCTTCCTGCTCTCGCCACCTCTCCCAACCCCCAGACGTCTTCGTGCCCCTGGGTTGGTTTCGGATTCTAGGCTCGTCGGGCAGCGAGTCAGAAGCATACGGTAGCCTTGGGAGAACACTACAGCCCCATCTCCTCCTCGCTCATTTGCATCAGCTTCGCTTTAGTTTGGGCTGGTATCTACAACCCCTCCGCCCCTCCCCCCTCCCCTGCGATGTACAGAAGCTCGCATATGCGGCTGCAGTTTCTCCTTGCAGCGCGACTGTTACGGGATTAGTTCAGAGTTTACCCCCGTCCCCCCTACCTGGAGGTCCTCCACGTACTGCTCGTAGCTCAGCCGCGGCG
This sequence comes from Chlamydomonas reinhardtii, assembly GCF_000002595.2. Classification (NCBI taxonomy): domain Eukaryota; kingdom Viridiplantae; phylum Chlorophyta; class Chlorophyceae; order Chlamydomonadales; family Chlamydomonadaceae; genus Chlamydomonas; species Chlamydomonas reinhardtii. The sequence goes on along the minus strand of NC_057013.1, from coordinate 727,521 downwards.
AGCCGGTCACCGGGTCAGCGCCGTACTCGTCCAGCAGCGCGGCAGGCCAGCCAGGGCCCGGGATCCAGTGGTGCCAGAAGTAGAAGAGGCCGCCGGGGCGCAGCACGCGCAGCACCTCCCTGACGGGGTGGAGGTAGAGGGGGCAGCAGACGAGGATCATGGAGGGGTTGCACGAGGGGCGGATGGGGGGCGTTAAAGGGGAGAGGGGGCGGGCCCGCAGGGACAGCCTAGAGTGCAGGATAGATGTTGGGGCTGTGTTGACATGGGCATGCGCAAATTCTGCTTTACGAAGTTGTGTGTTCAGTCACGCACAGTTCCAAGCCCCCAACTACCCGCTCCCGCACCCATGCCACTCGCCCAGCGTCCCTTTCTCCCACCCACCCCCCCACACGCACACACGTGCCTCACTTAAAGGCGTGGATCCGGTGCTCATTGGCCAGGCCGTCTGGATCCTGTCCGTAAACTAGGTCGTACGAGTTGGAGGGCAGCGGCATGTAGTGGATGGACGCCGCCGCGAACCGCACCAGGTCCTCTACCGCTGTGTACGACAGCCCCAGCTGTACGGCGCCGTCAGTACCGTGCGGCGCAATCCGTACCCGCACCACGCTGCCGTACGCGCTGGCCCGCGCGCGCGCCACCTGTGCGTTGTTGTCGTGTGTTGACGCATGGAGAGAGGGGCGGGCGGGCGGGCGGAGAGTCGATGTGTTGCGCTCACACAGTGTGCATCGAGCCTGCCTTTGCAGTTCTCCATCCCTTTTCCAAGCCCAACAAGCACGCAAGCTTCTCTGGCCCTTCATGGTGACAGCTTGATAGCATGCTTGTTATGCGTAAGCAGCGAATACGGCTGCGCGGCAGCTGGCGGCACGTACCTTGGTGGCTGTTGGAACGATCTCAACGCCTGTCACCTCCCATCCTTCCTTGGCCGCAACGTATACGGCCGTAGCGCCCTCACCGCAGCACAGGTCCTGCGAGCAGGCCCAGCACAACACCAGAGCATCATGTGCGACGCTGTGCATTTCACCATGTGGGTTGCCATGAGACAGGTATACAGCACAACACGTTGGACGAACGTGCAGCGTCGCGTGGCACGAGAACCAGCGGAAGTCGGGATTCGCACCAGGGCCTGCTTGATTTGGCCGCAGCCGTGGACTGCAGCGAGGTGGCGGATGTCTCCGAGCATCTGGTTGGTGCGCTGCCAGCCGCCCGCGTGCAGCTGCTCACGCGGCTCTGGCCAGTACCTGAGGCCGCACGCGGGGAGGGCGAGCGTGAGGGTTTCGGAGGTGCAGCCAGCCAGGCAGGTGTGCACGCGGGCATTACCTGGACAGACGATCGTGAAATCCTTCCTTGTAAATCTCATAATCGCTGGCGCCCGGCTCAGGTGGGGTTACTTCGGACATGGCGATGCGTGACCAAGCGGTGTTCCGAGCTCTTTTACAGGGTCGACGGCGTGGTGCTGTTGCCTGGAAGTATAGGCAGTGTTGTCTTAACCTCGGCAGGTTGCGTGGTTGCAAGCGAGGGGCTGAAATGTCCGAAACGAACTCACTTCCGAGGGTCACGTCTACAAAGCGACCAGGAAGCTTCTATCAAAGGGCGGTATGTGTGTATTCGTAGGAACGCTCAAATGCCCATGCATGTGCAAGAGCTCGCAATTGCGGCGTTAACCGCTGGGCAAAACACCGTGTCGCTCGTCGACCTGCCTTCAGTCCACCCGCCTAGCCTCTGCCTGCAAACGCCGCCTGCGCACACACACCACTACACGCCTGCCACCAGGTATCCTTCAGGCAGCTCCTGCAACGCCGCGCGCAGCGCTGCCTTGTGCCCCGCGCGCGCGCGCGCCAGCGGCCGCGCCACCGCCAACACCGCCTCCAGCAGCCGCCGCGTCTCCGCCCCCGCCGCCACTCCCCCCACCCCACCGCCCGCCGGTCCGCCACCCGCCAACACTGCCGCCAGTGGGCCCCCCGCGCCCGCGCCGCCCGGCCCCCCGGAGAAGTCGCACCGCGCCAAGGCCCCGTGGCGCAGCAGCACCCCTTGGGCCTCGGCCTGCAACTCCGCCTCCGCACGCTCCGAAGCAGCCGCCTGTGCGGCAGACAGAGCGCTCGCCACGTCATCAGGAAGCCGCCACGGCCCCGCTTCACGACCCACATCGGCGGACCAGGGTGCGGCGCTGCCACCGCCCTGCCCTGCTAACAAGCCGGCGGCGCCGGCTGCGCCATTCGCAGGTGATGGTGTGAAGAGGGCGTCGCCGTCGGGCCCCGGGACTGGCTGTCCTGATACCGCTTTCTCCTGTTGACACACATGTGGCACACGGGTTAGTATCGTATTTGACGCTCATGTTGTATCCCAGCGTGTCTTTGGCAGGGCCACAGGTTGCAGCGCCGGCAGGTCGCATGCGCAGGAGGGAGCGGGACGCACCGCAAGGGCCAGGAAGTGATGGATGCTGACTGACGCCCCGCCGGCAGCTGCAGCGCCCGGTTTCCCAGCCCCGCCGCCGCCGCCTCCTTGCGCCGCTCGCTGCCGCGCGGCACTCAGCTCCGGCGCCGCCGCCTGCACCGCCGCCTCCAACTGCGCCGCCAGCTGGCCCTGCAGCCGCGCCGCCGCCGCACTCCCCGCGTACGGCAGGTGCGCGAGGGAGGACGCGGCGGCGGGCGAGGAAGCGGCGGCCGCGGCTGCGGCCTGGGCCCTGCCCCGGCCCTTGGCGCCGCCGCCCTGCTGCGCGGCCTGCTCCTCCTCCTCTATCACGCTGCCCAGCCACTCGAAGCACAGGGCGCCGTGTGCTGCCAGCTCCTGTGGTGACGAGTGTGAACGGTGCCGACAACGTGTGCTGTCTCGTCGTGTCGTCCAAGGCGCTAGGCGCAATCGCAATTCCAAGTCTGCTGCCCCGGATACCTGTTCGGCTCCCTGTCCTCCTCCTCCTCCTCCTCCTCCTCCTCCTCCTCCTCCACCTCCTCCTCTTCCACTTCTGCCACCATACGCTTCCACCGCACCTGTTGCTCCAGCAGCGCCAACGTGGCGCTCTCCAGCGCCGCCGCGTGCCGCTGTCGGGGAAGTTGGGGGGTTGGTGAGCATTGAGCCGAGCCACGGCCGCCACACGCCATACAACAAACCAGTCGGTCCAGGGGCGGCCGCCTCGGGCGCCAGGACACATGGCCAAGCACGAATATTAGACACAACACGCCGTGTGCGCGCATTGCCGCGCCTTCTCGCCCCTACCTGCACGGCCGCAGGCTGCGCAGCCAGCTGCAGCTCGTAGGGCGTCAGCGGCCGACTGGAGGGCGAGGCGGCGGCCTGGCGCCCCACCAGTGAGGCCGTCAACCTGTCAGCACAGCGGTCGACGGTACGAGGGATGGAGAGCCACCCAGGAACTGCTTAGGTCAGGATGATAGGAGGGATGGAGAGGCGTGGCAAGGTGCCCAGGGCATGGAAGCAATGCAGCACAACTCCGCAAGCCCGGTGTGCAGCAATGAGGGTTGTGGTGTTGTGGATCCCAATACACACGCTGCGCTGCAGCGGCCGCAGTGCCGCCGCCCCGCAACCCGCCTGTGTCGGCAGTCCATCGCAGCCTGGTTGAACAGGAGGGCGGAGAGGGCGGCAGACAGGGCACATACACACACACGCAGTCAGTCCAGGCGACGGGAAGGAAGCGGGGGAACTGCAAAACAGCCATCAACAAGAAAGCTGCAACACAACCCCAACGCGCACCAAGCGACCACCAGCACGCCCACTGCAGCCCTTTCCATGGTTGCCCTCCCACCTGCAGGGTCACCATGCGCCCCCTGGCTCGGCCGCACAGCATCACCGCGCGTTGTGCCGCCGCCTCGACATCGCCCCACAGCGCCTCGCGCGACGCTGCGGCAGCCGACGGGCCGAACGGGTCGCCGGGCGGCGCCCGCGACCGCAGCCCCCCGGCGCCGCCGCTTCGCGGCAGCGCCGCGCCAGGCACGCCGCTGCTGCTGCCAGCAGCAACATCTCCTGTCAGCGAGCGGGCGACTAGCTGCCGTGCCTCCTGCGCCGCCGTCTCGTAGGCCGCCTGGGTCGTGGGGCCAAGGCACGAGTCCTGCGCGGCCGGAACGTGCCACACAGGCGAACACCACACAGTTGGTTGCATGTTACGGTACCACATGACAAAGCCATGGATATCATGGAAACAGACATGTCAGCCAAGGCAAACGTACGTGGGTAGCTGTGCATTGGGTAGCTGCGGTGCACGCTTGCAAGCACCAGCCACGCCCCCGCACGCACGTCCGCGCACCCACCGGCGGGTAGGGCGGCAGCAGCGCCCTGGCCTCAGGCCCTGGCTCCAGCTCCGCAATGCGCCGCTCAAACAGCCGCGCAGCCGCCACCAGCCATCCAAGCGCCAGCAGCAGCGGCCGCGAGCGGCAAGATGCGGGATTGCCCCATGCCGCATCCATGACATCACCACTACCACCACCACCATCACAATCAGCGCCGCCCCCTGCCCGGTCTTCTTGGCTGTAGCTGTGGTGGTGTGGGTGACGTGCAGCCCCTGCACCGGCCCTAGCGGCCCCGGGTGGCCGCAGAGCGGCGAGCAGGGCCGGCGGCGCGCCCCACGCAGCCAGCTGACGGACCACCAGCGCGGCGCCTGTGAGCCGGGTCCACACGGGGCGCATGGGGGCAAACGGAACACAGGGAGCATGTCTGGTCGGTGTCATGGGCCGGCTCAGCAAGGCGCTAGATTGGTGTTGCGGGGCAGGCCAGCACGCGCTGGCGACCCATGGCTGCTACACCCTCTGGCCACGAGGGCAACGACCAGGACACCTCACAAACACAGGCATCCCAAAAGCCGCGCGCGCACACGCGCGCCGCCACGCCACGCACCCTCGGCCGGGAAGCTGCCGCCTGCTGCTCCTCCCGCCCCCAGCGCCACGTCCAAGAGCTCGTGTGACACCGCCTCCCACTGCCGACCTAGTGCCGTGGCTGCCGCGGCTGCCGACGTGGGTTCCAAGGCACAGCTACTCGTGCCTCCAGCGCCTCCGGCGCCGCCTGTGCCCCGTCCCGCCAGGATTAGCAGCACGGTGTCGTGCAGGGCGCGCCACATGGGGGCCGCCTGGGCAGGAGAGCAAGGGCAGGCAAGTTGCAGGATGGCGGATGCAAAGCCAGATACGAAGTACGTACCACAGGGCCATCGAACTTAGCCTGGCGGACAGTCTCCGGCTCCAGCACGGCCACTCCATACTGTCGCAAGACTTTACAGAGGCTGGTAATAGCCAAGCGCGCTGAATTGGGCGGCCCGAGCTGCTGCTGCTGCTGCTGCTGCGGAGCGCTTCGTGCCGAAGCCATGTCGCCGCAGATAACCCGTGTATTCTTGCGTGTTGAAACGTCAATGCTGGCGCACGTCCTGAACTACATTATGAAATGTTGTAGGACCACTGAAATGCCGTGACGGCCAAGCTGTCGCTGACCTTCAGTTGTGCAGGAGTTGGTGCAGGACGCTTCTCCTGTTAATCATTTTGATATTGCATGAAATAGCTTTTTTGTGGAATTCTATGCAGTTTGCAGTGATTGCACGCAGGCAGGGTTTTGGCCAACCTCGATGATGGAGAAAGGTATAGCGAACCCCGCGCACCCTATGGTAAACGAACACGCACCTTATATCAAGGAACGGAAGGGGCTACACTCTGGCGGAGGCACAGTTGACGCTAGGGTGCTCTGCAGACATCGGGGCGTGCCAGGGCGTGCCAGGACGGGTTCTGACTCCCCCTGCCGACTAGCTTGCACGCCCGAGCTGTGCCCCACCCCTCCTCGACCCCTAGCAAGCATTATGCCTCAGCCCACCACAGAACAGCAAGGTCACCCCGTGGAGAGGCCGGAGGAGGGGCCACGTCTATCAAGTGAGTTGCCGACCCGATTGCAACATGCCCTCAGTTATCTAAGCTGGTGTAAAATATCGAAGGATTTCTCCCACGTTGCGGCTCGCTAGAGCTACTGAGTGCAATTGAGGGGATGCATGAGGGCGAGTTACTCGATCGCACAGTGCACTCCTTTGTAACTACTCAACTGGCTACATTTACTTAGGCAGAGAGCGTAAATACTTGGGGCGCCTGTAAGAGGCGAGAGTTTGCTTTCCGCAGGCCCATAATCAAAGGCCGCATACTTCTTTTGAGCAGCTAGCCTGCCACCATGCAGCGCACCGGTGGTCTGGTTAGCCAGCTTGCGGGAGCGCAGCTGACTGGCGCGCTGCAGGAGCTGAAGACTGGGTAAGGGATACGCTCGGGAGGGCAGCACCCGAGTCCGGTTGCTCTTAAGGAGGCCAGCTACACACCCTGTTTCAGCAATCTTTTAGCATGTTTGCGAGGATAGTATTTAGGCACGCGAGTAGCTTGCCGGAACGCCGTGTGGCGCGAGACCCGGCCACGTTGCTGCTCCAGGGCTCGCTCTCGTCGTAGCAACTTTGCGCATGCGCGACAATAAAAATATGGACTAGTATGGGCTGGACGACTTGCATTGACGGCGCTCTGGCTGGTGCATGCAGGGTGCTTCTGGCCTTCAGCACTGCCGCTCCCGCGGCTGGTGCTCCCCCTCCGCCTCCTCCGCCTCCTGCTAAGACCAGCTTTGGTGGTCTGAAGGATGAGGACCGCATTTTCCAGAACATTTACGGTCGCCATGACCTCAGCATCAAGGTGCGAGGCGTGCCAGCATCCGTCGCTGGTCGCGGGATCCTTCAGTGGGCTCCGCGCAGTCTAGTCAGTGCTGGGGAGGCTGCTATGGAGCTCAGGCGCGGGCACAGAGGGGCCGCTGGCTGGCGCAGGGCTGGCCGTGCCACGTTGCGGGGGGGGGGGGGTCGGGCGTGGCAGGCCAGGTGTCAGGACGCAGCGGTGGACGTGTGTGTCCGTTCGAGACACGTGCTGGGGTGTTGGAGATGTCGCCCAGCCCAAAGCATACGCTAAGATGTGTAGCTGGATTAGACACTGGGAGAGCTGACGCCTGACGATGAGCGGGGCTGATTTTCTCAATACCCTCAGGGCGCCATGTCCCGTGGCGACTGGTACATGACCAAGGAGATCATCGGGAAGGGCCGGGACTGGATCATCGACCAAATGAAGAAGTCGGGACTGCGCGGCCGCGGCGGCGCCGGCTTCCCCTCCGGCCTCAAGTGGAGCTTCATGCCCAAGGTGTGTGTTCACGGGCAGGGATGGGCCAGGATTGGGGTGTGTGGGTGGCCGTGTTGGGATGGGGGCCAAGATGGGTGTCTGGGGCTGGTGGCGTGGTCACGGTGGGGTGCTGGCTGAGGGGGGTTTGTCCATTCCAGTCACATGTGGACGGGGCGGGAGCGTGGAAAGGTGGGGTGCTACGGCATGCTGCGGTGAATGGGGACATGCCCCCGTCTGCTGCCTGCGTCTCGCCCACGCCCGCCCGGGCCTGCCCCAACCCCCCCCCCCCAACCCGGCCTCCACCTCACCGCCCCAGGCCTCTGACGGCCGCCCCAGCTACCTGGTGGTGAACGGCGACGAGTCGGAGCCGGGCACGTGCAAAGACCGCGAGATCATGCGCCACGAGCCGCACAAGCTGGTGGAGGGCTGCCTCATGGCGGGAGTGGCCATGGGCGCGCGCGCAGGCTACATCTACATCCGGTGGGTTGGGTTTGGGGTGGGAGGGGACGCGCAGGGGCAGGGGCTGGGGAAGGGGAGGGGGCGGTGTGGCGCGGGTGTGGAGGACGCGGCTGGGCTGGGAGCGTGGGATGGGATGGGAAGGGGTGTAGGGATGGACGGGGGCAGGCAGAGCGGGATGGAGCACTTTTGCTGTGGATGGCATAATTGTTTCGATAGCTTGATAGCTGCACGTACTGACATCATCGTCACATCCCACTCATATGGCTTTCATTGTTGATGTCTGCAGTGGCGAGTTCGTGCAAGAGCGCCGCGCTGTGGAGCGCGCCATTAGCGAGGCGTACGCCAAGGTGCGCTGCAGGAGGTGGACTGGCTGGGTGGGGTGCTGCAGGAGGCGGACTGGCTGGGCGGGGTGCTGAAGGAGGCGGACTGGCTGGGTGGGGTGCTGAAGGAGGCGGCAGGGGTGTATGCACAGGGAGCAGGGGCAACGTGAAGGGGGGGGGGTGGCAGGGATGTCAGCTGGGTGCGGCCGGGGCGGCAGCACGGCGGGCCGATGCGGATGAGGACGGGCGCGAGGAGGAGCGGAAAGCATTTAAGCCGATGGCAGTTTATGCGGCCGGAGGCTCCTGCCTAGGATGGAAACGCAGGCTACAGTTTCAAGCGGGGCGCAAGCTCCGGGGGAGGGGCACGAGTAGCTGGAGTGCCTCGGCAAGCTGCAAACGGGCACTTGAACTCGGTCTGACGCTACGGCGTATATCTGGGGCATGTCCGCACCTGCTGACCCCGCCCCTGACTCCCTCCTCCCTCGTTGGGCTCGGGCATGTAACCCGCCTGTTCCTCGCGCTGCTCCTGCTCACCTCTCCTCAGGGCTTCCTGGGCAAGAACGCGTGCGGCAGCGGTGTGGACTTTGACCTGATGGTGCACTACGGCGCCGGCGCCTACATCTGCGGCGAGGAGACGGCGCTGATCGAGTCGCTGGAGGGTGAGGAGCAGCAGGGGGTGGAGACGCGATGGACGGGGAGGGTGGGGTGGGGTGGCGCTGGGGAAAGGGAGGGCCGGGCCCGGGGCGCAAACTGGGTGCAGGTTGTTTCACGCGGCGGGAAATTAGGGCCTTGGCGGGAGGTGGGGAGCTGACCGGCGAAGCATGGGGCAGGACGTGCGCGAGCGTTATTGATCTGCCGCAGGCTCGGTTGTGGTGGCTGTGGCTGTACTGTTTGTCAACCGCTATGTGTCTGTGTGGTGCACTCCGCCGCCGCCGCCGCCGCCTTGTCCTGTTCCCCACAGGCAAGCAGGGCAAGCCCCGCCTCAAGCCCCCGTTCCCCGCGGGTGTGGGCCTGTACGGCTGCCCCACCACCGTGACCAATGTGGAGACCGTTGCGGTGAGTGGGGGAAGCAGGGAGCCGGGGCATGCGGGATGCTGCTGGTAGGTTGCCTGCGAGTATGCATCATGAGGGAAAGGCGAGGTTGCGAGTGCCCCCGCCCAGGGCGAAAAATGTCCTCAATGCGCGTGTGCATGTGCTGCGTGGCCTGGGACATTTTTGCAGGTGAGCCCCACCATTCTGCGCCGCGGCCCCGAGTGGTTCAGCTCTTTTGGCCGCAAGAACAACGCCGGCACCAAGCTGTTCTGCATCAGCGGCCACGTGAACCGGCCGGTGACGGTGGAGGAGGAGATGTCCATTCCGCTCAAGGAGCTCATCGAGCGCCACGCGGGTGAGAGGAGGGGCAGGGAGGATGCCGGAGGTGGCGGTTTACGTTGCATGTTGCGTGTAGGATGCACGAAGGGAAGGTGTGTGTGATTTCGTTTGTCGCCGACCATGGTGCTGGACTGCTGCTGGTGGCCGGGGTGTGTCCGGTCGCGGCATTCGCCCAACGCTCTGGCGCTCCTTCCACCCACGCACCCACCCGCCCATGGGTGGCCACCGCCTCCTCTCCCGCCTGCAGGCGGTGTGCGCGGCGGCTGGGACAACCTGCTGGCCATCATCCCCGGAGGCAGCTCCGTGCCGCTGCTGCCCAAGAAGGTGAGGAGGCCGCGGCCGCGTTGGGGCTGGCGGCGGCCGTGGTTGCATGGGCGGAGGGGGGTTTCCGTAAGACTACGGTACACAACAAGGGGTATGATTACGGTACACAGAAAGGGGTCGTAGGACGCCTGGACGCGCTTAGGTGCTGTACCTCGCGCTCCCTCCACATGCCCCTCCTCCTGCGCTCCCTGCCCGGGTGCCTGGCTACAACTCCGCTTTTTCTTGATTCGTCATGATTGTAACCCCCGCCCCCCCCCCCCAGATCTGCGACGGCGTGCTGATGGACTTCGACGCGCTCAAGGAGGCGCAGTCGGGCCTGGGCACCGCCGCCGTCATCGTCATGGACAAGTCCACCGTGAGTGCCGTGTGGGATGTGGACGGATGTGGAGGGATGCGGAGTTACTGTACTGCTGGCGGGAGGGGCTGGGGAGGCGCTGTTGGGGCTGTGGGGCGTGGGGGAACGTGAAGGCGCCGTCTGTGGCCAAGTTGAAGGCTTGCTTTGGCCCTCTCTGCAGTATCTACGGTGGCTTGTTTGTGGTGACAGGGCGTGCAGTGCAGTTTGTTGCTGCCGCACCTCGAACCTGACTGTCCGCCCGCCGCATACACGCACACACGCACACGGCCGCAGGACGTGATCGACGCCATCGCGCGCCTGTCCTACTTCTACAAGCACGAGTCGTGCGGCCAGTGCACGCCCTGCCGCGAGGGCACCGGCTGGCTGTACGACATCATGACGCGCATGAAGAAGGTGGGAGCGGCGTGCTGGAGGGGGGGGTGGGAGCGAGGGGGGGTGGGAGCGAGGGGGGTGGGAGCGAGGGGGCATGTGCGGGGGTCCTGCGGGCCTTCCTGCGGCTGGTCCTGTGGGGCTCCTGCGTGCGCACCTCTGTATGTGTAGGCAGGGGTGCTACTATCAAGTACAGTGCAGGGAAGTGCGCGCCAGGGGGTGCTACATTGCACACGTTCCCTAATGGTGCACATGCATGCGCCCTGAATGCTGTTTGCTCTTTCCACCACCTGAGTATGTGTACATGCGTCGTGCACCCTGGTGTGCGTGTCTCCAGGGTGACGCCCGCCTGGAGGAGATCGACATGCTGTGGGAGATCACCAAGCAGATCGAGGGACACACCATCTGCGCGCTGGGCGACGCCGCGGCGTGGCCCGTGCAGGTGCGGCTGCTGGAGGAGGCCGGGTCGGGAGCAGGGGTCGGCTGCGATCTGTGGAATGCCATATCATCGGGCGGTGGCGAGGCGGGTTGTGGGAGCGAGGCACGTCCCGAGTGTTGTACGAGGCGGGCGGGCCATGTTGTGCGGTCGCGCATGCCGGCTAACCTGCGCTTGGCTCCTCCTGCCCTAACTTCACACGTGTGGTCTCCTGCGCACTCGCTCTCACCGCGCGTGTTTGTCTCCGTGTGCTCACTGCTATGTCTCCCTGCTCCCCCATTCAGGGCCTGATCCGCCACTTCCGTGGCGAGATGGAGGAGCGCATCAAGAGCGCCGGCGGCAAGAAGAAGCTTGCCGCGACCGCGTAAAGCCGCGCAGTTCTGCTTCCTGATCAGCAGACGTGGACTCGGTTTCAGGGCGATGGAGCTTGGGCCGTGTGTGGCGGGCAAGAGCAGCGGGAGTGGAAGCGGTTGGGGATGAGCGGCAAAGTGGCGACGGAGGCATGTGCGTAGCGGCCTTCGTCGGGCGTTGGTGGGTGGGTGCGGTGGGCATATCGGCCGTGTCGGCCTGACGGTGCAGTGGCGCAGCAGGGACGGTGCAAGCGCCTGCCTGGCAGTCGTGGTGGGGACGAAGCGCATCTCAAGGTGGGAGGTGGGAGAAGAGATGGGTTGGTGCGTGTAGGCACCACACTGGGTGGGGGTGTTGCGTTTGTGGCGAACGCCTTCAATGGGTGCGTGGCTTAACAACGAGATCAAATGTAGTAGCTTGTCGTGACTGTAGGTAGACTTTAATGCTTGCGCATGCCGGCATGCGTGTAAGGCGAGTTAGTGTACTGAAGCATGCGGGCGGCATGGCTTCACGAGCCGGCCGCGGCTGATTGTGTCGGTATGAGCGTGAGGCAACACAGATTGCAGCAGGGTATAGTGCGACGGCAGTGTGGCTTGAGGATAGCCATGTAAAGGTTCATAGATTGCTAGGTGCTGAGGTGGTTGCTTGGTTCCTCCCGGAGTCCCGACACCTGGTCCGGTACGATCCCCAAACCCTACGCCACTACGCCAGCGACCTAGCCTTTTCAGTCCCAGTTCATCGGCTTTGACCGTTCATGGACTTCTGCCTAAGCCTTGAGCCTAAGCATTGAGAAAGGCTGCACCAGCACTGAACCGCGCGTTATAATTCGAACGTCAGTACCGCGCAATCTACTGCGTCTTAACGATTAAAATATAGTATAGTATGGACCAGTGGTCGCTACTAACGCCGGAGCTGCAGCTGGAGGTCGCGAGCCACTTGCCGCCCGGCGAAGTGGCGGGATGTCTCAAATTCGTCGACTGGGCCACCTACCGCAACCTGCACAGCACCTATGAGACCATTCGCCTGACAGATGGTGAACCCTGGCCGGCACAAGCTTTCCTGCTTTACTGGGGCCGTTCGGAGTGGCCCTGGCGGGGGCTCCGCGTACTGCAGCGGCGGAAGCTGCTGTGCCTGGCTGCCGGCAGCGGCCATGCCCCCAGCCTGGCGGCCGCGCTGTCGTACTGTGGCTGCAGCCTGCGTGCCGAGGTGATGGCGGCGGCTGCGGCTGCAGGCGACGTGGCGGCGTGCGAAACGCTGCTGGAGGCCGGCTGCTGCTGGGGCAACGTCGTAACCATGGCTGCAGCTGCGCAGGGGCGCATCGAGGTGCTGGAATGGCTGCTTCAGCACGACTTTGAGTTTGAGGAGCACACAGAGTACAGCACCAATGGTGTGATGAGCGATGCGGAGGTTGATCCGGACATCCAATCCGCAATTGATGAGTCCGACAACGCCGATGATGAATTCCGCGAGGCGGCACACTGCCCGCGCACCCCCGCGGCCCATGGCGGCCACGCGGCGGTTTTGGCGTGGTTCGATGAGCAAGGATTCTACGAGCAGTGCGACGACCCCAACTGGCAGCTGTGGCTGGTGCGGGCGGCGGGGCAGGGCGGTCATGCAGCTCTGGCGGCGCAGCTGGTGCAGCAGGCTGCAGACGCCGCCAGTGACGGCAGCGAGAGTGACGACGACCCTGACGCAGCCCAGGACCCGGAGGACGAGGAGCCTTTCCTGCTGGAGTGGGATGAGGAGTCGCCGCGTTGGCTGCGCGCAAAGGCGTTGCTGTTCGGGCTGGCGCTTGGCTGCTCGCTGGCAGAATTGAAGCAGCACGGCGCCGCGGCTGTGGCGGCGGTGCGGCGCCGCGGCAGCACGGCCGGCAAGTCTGCCCTTCTGCGGATGGCGGCATGCAGCCTCACATCCGATTGGGCCGACAAAGTCGACTATCTCCTAAAGGCGTGGAAGCTGGTGAGCTGGGGTGACGCCAGCGACAAGGATGGACACGGGCTGTGGGAGCGCACGGCGCGGGACCCCAGCTTTGTGCCGCGGCTGCAGCACCTGCGTTCGCGCGGATTTTGCTTTCCGGATGAGCTAGCTTCTGCCGCCGCCAGGGCTGGGAACTTGGAGGCTCTGAAGTTCCTCCTGGACGCCCGCACCGAAAAGGTGACGGATGAGGAGACGCAGCACCTGATCACCACCGCCGCCTGCGGCGGACAGGCCGCGGTGCTGCAGTGGTTCCGGCAGCAGAACCGGCTCAAGTGGCACGGCCGGTGGCGGCACTCCGCGGTGCTTGCCGCCAAGGGGGCGGCCCTCAGCTGGATGGTGGAGCTGGAGGTGGCGGAGGTGCAGCAGGCGCAGCAGGCGCAGCAGGACGACCAGCCGCCGCAGGGCCGGGACACCCAGAAGGCAGCGCAGGCGCGGGACGGGCAGGGGAAGGAGAAGGGCAAGCAGGAGCAGTTGCGGGAGGTGCCGGGCGTGTGGTATCAGCTGAGGAAGGCGGTGATGCGGCACGGCGATGATGCCACAGTCCGGCGGCTGGTGGAGGGGTGCAGCATGGAGGACATCGGGTTCCAAGAGGCGGAGGGGTGCGACATGGAGGACATTGACTCTGACGAGGAGCAGGAGGGGTGGTGCGGCGTGGAGGACATTGGGTTCGAGGATTGGGACATGCTGGTGTGTGGAGCGAGCGTGGAGCTGCTGGAGTGGATGGCGGCGCGGCGGGGGGCGCCGATTGAGGTAAGGGTACGGTATGATCGGGTCGGGTGGGCAGGGGTTGTGTTGCGCTTCTTGGGGGCCGGTGCCGCTCCCAGGTCTCATGTGCTGGTGCTTGTTTGGGTGTTGGTGACGGTTGGAGCCCCCACCTGCCTACATACCTAGGTCTGCCTCCATGCACCCTCTTGTCGGTGCGAACTACCTTTCCGTCTGAACCGCAGCTATCGGATTAATAACCCCCATCTCACGCCGCCTACTTTTCCTGACAACCCGCCGCGCCCTGCCGCGAACAGGTTGAGACCGGCGCTGCCACCCTGCACTCCGCGGCCTGGGCCGAGGGCAACCTGGCGGCAGCAGATTGGGTGCTGTCGAAGACGACTGTAGTGGACGTGCCTGTGGAGGAGCAGGTCAGTCGCCAGGCGCGGTTGGCGCACTTCCGTTTCGGCGAGGTGGTGTGGCTGCTTCGTACGGTGATGTCAGAGGGGAAGCCAGAAGATGGCATTTCAGCGCGCCAATGGCATGAGCTGCAAGAGGATATCGAATCGTCGGGGCTGATCACACCGCGGCAGCAAGAGATGCTGGAGGAACTGAGACAGGAGTTTGAGGAGTTTGAGGAGGACTCGGAGGAGGAGGAGGACGAGGAGGGGGACTTCGAGGAGGAGTTTGCGGAAGACCTGGAGGAGGAATCGGAGGAGGAGCTGGAGAGCTGCCGGAAGGAGGAACTGGCCAAGGGGTCCAAGGGTTGAATGCGCAGGACCTTGCGCGTTGGTAACTTGGGACTTGGGTAGAATGGCAACATTTGTGACGTATCAGAGTGGGGTGATAGCGATGTTTCGCCTGCAGCAGGTGCGAGGACGTAGCTGGGCGCGGCTGACGTGTTGCTCAAAAGGCTGGTGAAGTTGTGGGGGCGAGCTGTGCGGGTGCGCCTATCATGCGGGTACCTCGGAAGGCGAGAGCCCCCCAGGAACACCGCGGGGATGCCAAAGGCCCCCAACATAGAGGCGTGTGCAATTTGCGTGTGCTAGAAGGCGCCCGCGTCAAGGTGGCTGGGTTGATAACGACCCGGGAGGGGAGGGCTCAGCCCTTTTCCTGCCTCCCTAAGGCAGCCACCTCCTTGTTAGTATCCAGGAGACCCTGACCTTAGATTGATTGCATGGAAGGGTTGATTGGGACTCCGGAGTTGCGCTGTTTGAAACGGGTGCATCTGAACGACAATGCTGTGTGAACGCGCATGGCCGCTTGTGACTTCGAGATGCTGGATGTGCTGACCTGGGCTGCCGTGTAAGCAAAGAAGGGCTGAGGAAGAGCTGTACTACGGAAGTCATCAGCGCGCCAGCATCATGCAAGTACTACCGGTGGCTCGTGAACCGCGTCAGCAGGTCCCTCTTGTAACCAATGCAATCTACCGGTGCCGTACATGACCAACAGCGTGATCAGCGCCCCCACCTCGAGTCGTCGTTGACTCATTGTATTGCACCTCTCCGAACCTAATCCACGTGGATGCGATCAGGGAAGGGATTCCCTTTGCTTTGGCTCCGGCCCCCAGCTAATGACGAGTGTTGCGAATGTGCTTGACCTATGCTCAGATGTCAGCGCGCGTAATTCGGCCAAGTGGCCGCGTCCACTCATGCACAGGCTGCGGTGGCTGACTGGCTTCATGTCGGTGGTTCATTCTATCGCCTGGCAAGCCGCTTCATTCCTCCGCGCTCCTGCCTCACAACGTTTCGTACGCCCACGCCCAGCGCCATCCCCCATCCCTGCCTCATCGCGCTCATACCCTCGCCCTACTCATACCACACCACGCCGGTCGACATCATGATGTAGGCCGACCCGGCGTCCGCGGGCGGGTCCCGCGGCTCCCTGCCGCCCGGTCCCAGGCCCTTGATCCACAACGTGTTGTTGGGTGCTGCAGCCCCCGCCCCCGCCCCGCCAATCAGATGACCAGCGCTCCGCGCCGGCGGCGGAAGTAATGCGTCGGTTATGTCCACGACCCAGGGCCGCACGGCAGCCCCATCACACCAGCCGCCGCGTCCGTAGTACCATGTGCCGTGCTGGTTTGGCACGCCGCCGTACAGCACATCATCGGCACAGCCCCACTCCGTGCCCGCGTCGGTCCAGTTCAACACAGCCACCTGGTGTTTGGGTTTGTACGGCACGGCACGGCACGGCGGCATGGCACAGGCAGGGCGTGAGAGATTCCAAGCATATGGTTGTGGCCGTAGCCATGCCTGTGACTGCAGCCTCCATGATCGCTTCTGCACCCTCGCCGAACTCGCATTCCGTGTCCAGCGTGGCCGTAAACATCTCTCACACACACACACACACACACACACACACACACACACACACACACACACACACACACACACATACACACACACACACACACACACCCCTCGCGCACCTCTCGGCCATTGACGTACAGCGTGTGGCTTACGGGGCAGAACTCGGCGCAGCCCGCCTCCGGCTCGGAGCCGTGCCCGGTCACGTAGCCTACCAGGGCGGCGGCGCGCGCGGTGGGCGGCGTGGGGAAGGCGGCGGGCTGGCGGCCGGCGTTGTACTGGGAGTCGAAGGGCGCACTGCCGAAGAGCGGAAGGTAGCTGAAGGGCCGCAGCGGCGCGTCCTTGCTGGGGCTGCGGAGCTCCGCGCTGCCGCGGCTGATGGTGCTGAGGGCGCGTGCGGCAGAGGCAGCACCTGCCAGGGCCATGCGACGACGGCGGTCCGCGGCCCGAGCGTCCGCGAGTGCGGTGCCCTGGGCGACTGTGCGAGTGCTGCTGCCGCGGGCGCCAGCTGTAGCTCTTTCCATGCCCTGCTCCTGCTCCTGCTGCATCACACCAAGCTGCTGCTCAGGCTGCATGACCCGGCGATCTGAGGCTGTAGCATGATCTGCCGCATCCGTGGCGGCAGTAACGCTGGCGGCAGTAGCGCTCGTGGCAGTGGCGGCAGTAGCAGTGGCGGCCGTAGCAGTGGCGGCAGTAGCAGTGGCGGCAGTAGCAGTGGCGTCAGTAGCAGTGGCGGCGGGCGGCCCGCTGCCCAGCCTGAGCTCCAGGGTGACGGTCCAGTTGCCGTCGGCCCACGGCGTCGTCTGGGCCGTGAACTTACACCTGCAGTCATGGCAGCAGGGGCATGACAGACTGAAAGGCTCAGCAGCTGGGAGCGGGGAGCGGGCGGATGGTAGCGTGGGGGCAGTGGGGCGCAGTTGCATAGCACAGCAAAGGCTGGTGCGACACCCAAAGTCCCCGGAAGACCGCAGGAGTTATCGCTAAAGTGATCGATCCAATCCCAACGACTCACTTGCCACCGCCGCCCAGTGCCGCCAGCATGGGGCTCACGTCCGTCATCCAGCGCCCCACACGCCGCCGGAAGGGCGTCGCCCAGCGCCCCAGCTCCACCCCACAAACCGCCTCCTGCTCGCCTCCCTGCCTCCCAACTGCTCCCTCCCCTCCCTCCCCTCCCTCTCCTCCCCCACCGCCAGCACTGCCCTCCACAGCTCCTCCCAGGCCTCGCGGCCTCCACAGGGTGGTGGGGCAGGCCGCGCAGGCGGCGCGCTGCCGCTCCTCCGTGGGCTCGCAGCACACGAACAGCTGCACCATGTGGTCCCAGGCGGGGCAGCCGGCGTCGAAGCGCGCGCCCTCACAGCCCAGGGCCAGGTTGAGCTGCATGCGGGAGAAGCGCGCGGCGGGGGCGCGAGGCACCAGCGCGGTGGTGGAGGCGCCATGCGGGCCCGCGATGCTCTGCAGTGGCGGGGAGGCAAGGGGCAGCGGAGGAAGGCCAGGGGTGTTGAGCAGGTGAAGCCTGCGAGGTGCTTGCAGGACCCCCCGAACACACATACCCATGGTTGCTTGCGCATTCCCATGCACAGTGTAGACGCTTTCCCCTTGTGCTTTCCTAATGCACATAAGTATACCCGTGTTGTGAAGCGTATAGGGCAGGCGTGCACTCGTTCTGCTTCATTCCTTACACATGCACACACACACGCACACACACACACACGCACACGCACACACACATACACACACACACGCACACGCACACACACATACACACACACATACACACACCTTCCACACGCGCCCGCCCACCTGCTTCTGCATCACGTGCACCACCTCGTCGCCGCGCTGGTTGCTGCGCCGCAGGTCCTCGCGCAGTCGGCCCAGGTACACGTGCCACCAGGCCGCCCAGCCCGCGTGCGCCATCAGCGGCAGCGCCGCCCAGCCAGCCTCCGCCAGCCCCCCCTCGGGATCAGCCACCAGCCAGGCGCCCGGGATCTGTGTAAGGGGTTCAGGAGGTTGGCGGGTTGACGCGGAGGTTCTGGGAATGCTATTGATGGAAATGCAGGAAGTCGGTGGCGGTATTGGGGCAGGGGTGCGCCAGCACGGGCACAGAGGGGTCTCCCACCACCCATACATGCAGCCACCGGGTACGCCCAAACCGCAAGTCAGCCCGCTGCACTCGCGCCGCCACCCCCGCCACTGCGCATTCCGCCGCGCCACGAGTCACCCACGCTACTCACCTGCTGCGTGCCAAACTCCACCACCACCCCGCCGCTTGTGTTGCGCGCCGCCGCCGCCGCCAGCAGCGTCAGCAGATCCAGACCGTCGTAGTACGACACCATGGTCCCCGGAATGTACGGCTGCGGCTCCTCCGCCTCCCCCGCCGACACTGCCCCAGCACCAGCACCCGGCCTCGCATGCGCATGGAAATGGGCATGGGCAGCATCAGCGCTACTGCTGACACGGCGGCCGCGAGCGATGTGCCAAGCGCCGTGAGTCGCGGATGCGCCGCTGGCCGCGCCGTTTGTTGCCCCGGCGCCGTTGGCTGCGCCCCCGAATTCCGCCGCCTCCGTCTCGCCCTCTGGGGCCATAACCTCCACATCACCGTCCGGACTCGCCATAAGCACCACACCCGCCGCGCCCGCTGCCTGCCCGCACATGCGGGAGTTGGGAGGGGAGGGCGAGGACGGGGTATGCATGCGGGCGCGGGCAGATGGGAGAGGCAGGGCAGAGGCGGCAAAAGCGCGGTGCAAGTCGTGCAAGCACGGATGGGTCACATCCACCTTAGCAACTGGAGAGTCCGGGCTGCACACGCCCTTGCCCCGGGCTGACCGCAAGCACCAACAATCGGCCAAGGCCGAGGCCCCCCCGCCCGCCTATCCCTGACAGGGCAATGGCAAGACAGCTGAGCCCCAAGCACTGCGTCACATCATGTGACCACCTGCCCACCTGCATGTTGAGCAGGATGCGTGTGTAGGTACAGTAGCCGTCGCCGGGGTCGCGGCTGGCATTCGACACCAGCACCCACGACCCGGCAAGCCGCGGCCCGCCCACCGCCATCTCCTCTTCCGCCTGCTTGCCGCCACCACCGCCATCCACACCATACCTGCCAGCAGCTGCAGCTGCGGCCACTGACGCCGCTGACGCCGCCACCCAAAAGGGGTCGCAGGGGGAGCGGCGCGGCGGGAGGGCCACCAGCGGCGCCGGCTGCCCCGGGGGCGACACGGCGGCCGGGCTTGGGATCCAACCGTACCAGCCGTCCAAACGAGGAATGACCAGCTCATCTATCTCAGCTACAGCTTCTGGTGTTGCGCTAAGTTTTGTACTGTGTCTGTTGGCATGCTCGTCGTAGCTGGCTGCTGCATTGCTGTTGCGAATGCTACTGCCGGATGTGGCCGAAGCTCCCGCCGCCTGCACGGTTGCCGCCCACATCGCAGCCGCGTCACCAGTGGCGGCGGCGGCACGACGCTGGGCAGCCTGGCGGATGCGGTCCAGACTGCGAGCCGCGCTCCGCCTGAGACTCTTGCTACTGCCGCTGCTGCCGCTGCTACCGCTGCTACTGCTACTACTGCTACTGCTACTGCTACTGCTACCGCGGCTGCCGGCAGCTGATGCTACTGCTGCCGCGGGGGAGTCCGCGAGCCGGGCATGCAGCACACGCATGTCCTGTGTCCACTGCGACTGGACGGCATCGACCTGAAAGGGGCGGCCAGAGGAAAGGCGCGTGCGTGCGAATATGCTATTCTATGGTTGTGGGCGGCTGCCTAGGAAGTGGGTTGCAACAGACGCAGTCAGCAATAACCCGAGGTAGTTCCTCCGCTGCTCACCTGGTCGTTGATGCCCAAACCCGGGCTGACCGCGAGACGCACGTGGGCAAACACCCTACGACCCACGTGCACGGGGGAAGGCAAATTTTGTTTGCAGTTAAGGACCCAGGCCGCCCTGGGACCCAAACAGCGCTGGGAGCCGCAGGCAGGTGCTTTGCAAGCTTGATGCAAGCTTACAAGTCCCAACCACAAATGCTGTGCAGGACACTGCTCCCGCGCCCTTCCACACCATTACACACACACATGCACACCTTTCCCCTGGACTCCATCCCTTCCCCAGAGGGGACCCTCACCGCTTCCGCAGCTCCTCGTCCGTCGTCTCGTTGCTGCCGTACACGTCACGCGCCGCTCCAATGAGGCGGCTGTACATCCAGTACGACACGTCAACTGCTGCGTCGGGCCTCGTGACGTACGGCGCCAGTACGTAGTCGGCGCCGTACAGTGGCGCCTGGCGCAGGAACATCTGGAGGGGCGCGACAAGTGCGCAGCAGCAGGAGGAAGGGGCGGCAGTTGAGTTTGCGGCGATTTAAGAGAAAGGCGGGCATTAATTAAGCCGTGCAGGGTGCGTGTCAGGGAAATCTCAGATGCCAAAGAGCAGTGAGGAAGGTGCCTGTGGCATGGGACCTGGATGTGCTGCCGTGCGCTTTGAGTGCTGGCCCTCCAGCCACGATACCCGACGACAACACTATCAGCTCTCCACAGCTCACCCGCAGCGACCAGTCAGACCACATGGCCCGCTGGAAGGGGTCAAGCGGGTTGAACACATGGACGATGGCCGCGCGCGTGGCGTTGCGCGGGTCAAATGTGAAGGGCCCCGTTGCGGTTTCGATGGTAAATGGCTCCACTGCTTGACCTGGATACACTGGTTTTACTGCTGGCCCACGCGGTGGGTCCGCAAGAAGTTTCGCTGTGTCGTGAGCATCGTCCCGACATTGCGCCAGGCTCAGCCATGTTAGAAGGATTGCGCATGCAAGGCATGCCGATTTGTGTGATGGAATGGACATTATAGTGCTATCAGCGTGCACGCGGTTTAAAGACAGTGATTCGAGAAGGCGAGAAAGGTTTCAAACAAATTGCAGGGTGTTAACATTGCTAACAAATATCACGAGCAATTCGTAGTAACAGAGGCACAGGAATTGTGTATGAAGGCGCCCACAAATTGCTTGAAGGCATCACGCGTGCCAACCCCTCCGGTTCCCCCCTAGGCTAACCTAACCGGCAATGACGATTGCCGCAATAGCCAGGACCTCAAACGCCCAAGCGGACCGCTCATCTCACCCTCTCTGAACAGTGGGCGTGTGCGCACCTGCCTGACAAGTACCCGTGCCACTAACCGCACTCGGCCGAGACCTCCCGAACCCACAAACGCACACAACGCCACCTGGCAATGGCAGGTGCGCAGCAGTTCTGACATATGCTCATTAGTTCATTCCGCAAACATATAAAAACCCGTGCTCTCCGCCAATTCCGTTTCATCCGCAAAATAGCAGTGAATGGCTCATGTACCGTATCTCCCGCCAACATGCCCGCACCACTCATGCCCGCACCAACACACGCCCCCACCTCTCATTCTTGCAAAGCCGCCCGCGCTGCAAACATGCACCCACTTAACCCGCGCAGGATCAGCGCCCGGAATAGAACCGGCCGCCACGGGCCGCAACGGCGGGCGCCTAGGATGCGCGCGCGCCGGCGCCCGCCGCCGCCGCCATGCGGCCGGCGATGTACCACTGCGCGGGCAGGAAGGCGAACTGCACGGTCGCCACCACAATGACGCCCAGCCCGATGAACACCGTGGCCACGATGGTGCCTGCAGGGGGGGGGGGGGGCGGCGAGGAGGAGGTGCGGGTGGTTGATGTTTGGAACAGGGAAGCGAGGAGGCAGGGGAAGCGTGTGTCGAACGCGACCGTGCCGGTGCAAAGCATTGGGCCCCAAGCGTGACGTGTCCTCAGGCAAGGGTCCGGGGGCTCGGGCGTTGCCTTTCACACTCGCCCGCTAACCCGCTTCGCCTCGCCTCTCCCCAGTTCCTCCCTCTCCAGCCCCTCCCTTTCTCCACACCCACCCACGAAGGAGTTGATGTGCAGCAGGCGACCCAGCCAGGGCGCCAGCAGCAGCGAGGCCACCAGGAAGGCCGCGCTGGCGGCCGTCTCGGAGCGCGGCACGGGAGGGGCGCCCACCCAGCCCTGTGCGCAGTGAGAGTGTGTGTGTGTGTGTGTGTGTGCGCACGTGTGTGTGTATGTGTGTGTTTGTCTGTCAGTGTTTGTTTGGGAGGAGAAAGCACAAGGGAAATTACCGTAGTTGCGTGCGCTTGACATGCCACCCATGCACCCGGCCGCGTCTTCCCCTCGCCTCCTCCCAGATTCCTGCGTCTGACACCACCCATGCACATCCTCAAACGCACGCACACGCACGGTACCTTGGGCGGCGTGACCGCGGGGTGCAGCCCGGCGCGGCGGCCGGCTGCGAAGCAGGCCCTGAGGAACAGGCCGTAGCAGGTGCCCAGCAGCAGGAAGCCCCACAGGTAGCTCAGCGTCCAGCCGTACAGCGGCTCAACCTGGGGAGGGAGCGGGAGGATGGGTTAGGAGGGGGCGGCAGCGTGTGTGTTTTGGTGTGCGTGGGGCAGAGTGGGCCGGGGCCCCAGGCACCGCGTGATCCGATGCGGGATTGTGCGGGATAAAGCTGGAGCCTGCACAGGGCGAGCTGCACAACCTCGCACCCCCTTCCGCCCACCTCGTAGGGCACCATGAGGATGGTGATGATTGTGGCCAGCACCACACAGCCGTAGCCGGCGGCCAGCGCGCCGGCCATGAAGAATCTGGGGGGAAGGGGGAGTGGCGCGAGGAGGCGGGGGAGGAGGGGCGGCAGGTTGGAGCCGTACGGCCGCAACGAGTGCGGCAGCCACCCACGGCATGACCTCCCAACAGCTCCCACGATTGAACGCGTCATGCTGGACTCTCCAGACACACGCACACACACACATGCACACAGCACACGCACACGCACACGCACACACACACGCACACACGTATTGAACCCGCCCCCTCACCGCCCAGCAATCCCTGCCGACGCTCCCAACGCACCTGGGGAACACGTCCCCGGCGCTCGCGTTGCCCGCCGGCGACATCTTGAGCACCACGTCCGCGCCGCTGACGCCGTGGCTGCCCGCGCCGCCCGCACCCGCCCCACCCGCGCCGCCGCTGCCTCCCAGTAGGCCGTAGCCGCCGCCAGCCCCACCGCGGCGGCGCAGGATGTTTGTAAGTCCGCTGAGCCCCTCCTTGACTGCTGGCGCCAGCGAGGCCCAGGCCAAGTAGGCGATGGCTGCGAAGGCGGCGACCGGCAGCGCAATCATCCAGCGCTCGTAGAACAGCTGTGGAGGAGTATGGGAAAGCAAGCGAGTCGGTGATGTGGTCACAAATTACAATGACGGGGACACGGGAGTTGCAGGGACGTGCGTAGTCAGGGAAGCAGTGGGTGGGCTACTGGTGGGAAGCACATGGGTACGGAGACGCGGTCGCCCGCCTCACCTGGCGGGGGGTGGTGCCGGCCTTGAGGCCGCGCGAGTCGGGCGGCAGGCGGCCGCGCACGGCCTGAGGCGGACAAGGGATACCGTACGGGGTGAGGCGCGGGCACGAGAGCCTAGCGTGAGCCATCCCAGCCCCTCGCCCTCGCCCCTCCATCCTTCCACTACCCACTGTGTTGTGCCCACCGCCTGCACTCGCCCTCCCCACAACGGCACCCATCTGCACATCTGCATGTGCACCGCGCAGCCAACGCCGCTCGCCCCACGCTCCACTACCTTACCTCGACATTATTTTAAACGCTCCCCCCCCCGCTCACCTCCCAGGCGGGGTTCTCGCGCACCAGCCAGCCCGACCACCAGACCCAGGGCTTGAAGGGCCCCAGCGTGAAGTGGATGACGTACAGGGTGTCGCGCGGCAGCATCCAGCGGTTGCTGCCCACCACGAACAGCCCCACGTCCGCGTTGTAGGTGGTGGGGAGCCGCATGTACTGCGGCGTTTGCGGCGGGTGTGGGTAAGAAAACCGAAGGAGAAGGGATGGACACCCCGTGTGTGTGTGTGTGTGTGTGTGTGTGTGTGTGTGTGTGTGTGTGTGTGCGTGTGTGCGTGTGTGTGTGTGCGTGTGTGTATGTATGTATGTGTGTGTGTGTGTGTGTGTGTGTGTGTGTGTGTGTGTGTGTGTGTGTGTGTGTGTGTGTGTGTGTGTGTGTGTGTGTGCGGACGTGCCGTGGCATGGCTGGATGCCGTTGTCGTGAGCCCGTCCACTGGCCACACTGAACCGAGCCGCTCCAAAGCAATGCGTACCAGGAAGCCACTGGCACGTCCATCAGAAGCATGGGCGCCCTCCACCCACGCGCCTGCGGACTAGCGCGCCCGCCCAACCCGCTCAGGCCTCTCACCTTGTACTGGTCGGAGGTGTAAGGCGTGTCGGGGTCGAACAGGGGCGCGTGCGCAAACCCCGAGAAGTAGGAGTTTAGGAAACCCTGGTCCCCCCTGTGGCGTCAGTGGCGTCAGTCGGTCGTTAGGTGCAGGCAGCCAGGCGTCTTGGCGTCCCGCGTTTGCCAGGAAATACCCGCGCGCCTTCACTGCACACCAGCACTCCGTTGACCCATTGATGGCTACCCACTCATCCCGAGGGAAACACAATACCCCCCCCAAAACTGCTCGTTTCGGCCCGGGCATATACCCCCGCACCCAGCAGCCTCCCATCCCACCCCCGCGCCCCACGGCCCCCAACCCCCATCCCGCGACCCACGGCCTCGCCCCCTCCCAAAACCGTTCGCATGAACGGCTACCCCCTCCCCCTTGGCTTTGGTTTAGTTTGGGCTGGTATTTACAACCCCCCCCCCCCGCCCCCCCTGCCGCCCCCCACGGCCTCGCCCCCTCCCCCCCCCCGCCTCACCCCGTGTAGCTGGGCATGGACGCCACCTTGGCCATCATGTCGTCGTACAGCTCCTGGCTGGGCACCAGGCTCATCACGCCCGTGTTGAAGCGCTCGCTGTGCCGCAGCGCCGCACAGAAGCCCGGGCACTTGAAGATGGAGTCCATGTTGCGGAGCACCAGCACGTCCGCGTCGATGAACACGACTGGGGGGAGAGGAGGGCAACGGGCGGGGGTAAAGGGGGGTTACACTCATGATTAGTTAAGGAAGTGTTAGACGGTAGACCATCTTGCGGAACATGAAGCGTTACCGACGGGGGGGTTGCGGGGTTAGGGCAGGGAGGTTTGGTGAATGCAAGGATGCGCAGTTGTCAGGACTGTGCGGCTGGGCGTAGCGTGGCTTCGCTCGCGCCAACCCCCCGGATGCCGAGGTTGCCGTAGGTTGCCGTACGCCCCGCTGCACCGCCCCCTGTGACCCGCGAACCTGTGCCTGCATCCAACCCCACCCACACTACTGCCCCTGCCGCTCCACCCACGCACATCCCAGCTCCCCTGCGCCCCGCCCAGCCCCACTACGCCCTGCCTGGCCCCAGCCCCAGCGCCAGCACCACCCATTCCCACTATCCCCTACTTCCCTACCCCGCAATAACCAAGTCCCCCCCCATCCCCATCATCTCAGCCCATTCCCCACCAACCGCCGGCTCACTCTTCTTGTACTCAGTCATTTTGAAGATGTACAGCTTGGTGTACACGTAGGCGAAGCGGGCCGGGTAGCCAAGGCCCGGCTGCGGCCCCTTGCCGGGGTTGGCCACCGGCGCCACGTGGATGACCCGCCAGCCGTCGCTGGCCAGCGTCAGCTCGGAGGCGGCGGAGAGGGAGCCCGTGGTCAGGGCCACCATGTCCCTGTGGTGCGTGTGACGTTGCAGGTGAGGGGCGCTGTTGGGAGGTGCGGTAGGTGGGGAGCAGCGGGAATGGAGGTGCGGAAAGGGAGGTAGGAGGAGGCTGGCAGAGATTTCAAGAAAGGATAGGAGAGAAGGAGTCGGGATGAATGGGGCGGGAGGAGAGCTGGTGCCTGACGGGTTTGGACGGAAGCCGAGCTAGGGCTCGGGAGCGAGGTGAACCCCGCCTCACACAAGCGGCACAACGCCGCTTCACGCCTGCGCGCGAAGTGTGATGCGGCGCGGGGAAGCAAGCCCCTTACGCCCTGGCCCCTGAACTCCCATAACCATATGACGCCTATATCTGCAGCGCTTATACGCGAAGTGCACGTTAGGCTGCGGGACGGAGCTAGGCGGAGCGCGGGGGACGTGCTGGGACGTGCGCAGGTGCCGACAGATACCGGCAAGGACCGGGGCGCGCCAAGCAGCCAGCCGAGGTGCATGTGTGATCAGTTCACTATGGCCCCACAAAGAGCCTCAAGACACGACAGCTGCGAGCGGGCGCAGACGGCCCCTGGCGAGCGCGTTCCACCCCCCGCCAAAACGGAATTGCCACCGCACCTCGTCGTCCCCGCTTCACGCAGCGACTGCCCCAGCACCCGAGCTCCAAGCACAAAGTCCTCTCCATAAACCAGCGTCGCATAGGCCTCAGGCGCTCGTGCCGGCGCCGATTTGACCGTGGGAGTCGCAGTCGCAAATCCAAATGATATCAAAAGCACTGCTAGTAAAGATTGAAGAAGCTTCATTGTGCTGGTGTTCAACTTGAACAGGCACGGATTTAGTTTGCTCCGGTCAGCTATGTTGTCTCACCTAAATCATGAGCTGCAAAAATGCTGAAGCATTTCTGTGCAGTCCAGCATTGAATTGCACGTATGATGTGATGTATTTACATACCAAGTGCGCCGGCTCATCTTGGCGGACACTAACCCTGACTAACCTCGGCCTACCCGGGATGCCCACAGGGGGCATTAGCGGAGGCCCTTGGTCGCTACAGCACCGCCGTGGCGCTGACGTCGTCTCAAAGCCGCGCTCCATGCCGTCTTACTGCCAACCCATCCTGGCAATCTCAGGCTCTCTCCGGTACCCAATCCAGAATCACCCGAGTCCCGTCAAAAGTAAGGCACTGTACAGCAACGCACGCGCGCACGGCAGCATCTTGACAACGTGTCGGTAGGTCACCCAACAATCATTCTGCCGGCAACGTTACGACAACGCATGCATCTCATCTTAACTACAAGCCCCTGCACCTCTACATGGACTCTGCGCAGCATTGGACGGATCAGGAAGTCAATTATGGCACCGGCGCGGCATGGCCGGCCGACCAGGGGGGCTGCAAATAGCAGCACGTGCACCTAAGAGCGCTCAGGGAGCACGAACCGCGGCCCATGCCTGAGGCGCCCTCCCTCAGCTCAGACATGTCCATGCGCATGCGCATGTCCCGGTATATATATGGTATTTATGCATTGTGGGCGCAGGTGCCGCCGCCCTCCCTGAACAGCACGATGAGACAAGTGTTCCCCGGTCACGGGAAAAGGGGCTGAGCCCCTCCACAGTCTGAGGCCGAACAATCTCATCGCCCGGACATAGCCGGGGTCGGTTTCCACAGGCACATAGCCAAACCAGGTGCCATATGGGCCTAGCAATCGCGATGCCACAGCAGAGGCAACCATAGCCACCGCGGACCGCTACCTAGACACCGCCAGCCGGCTCCTCAGCCTGCGCGCTTGCGCCGCTTCTTGGGCGGCGCTGCGCTCTCCTCCTCCACGTGGCCTCTACCCCCCCTCCGCTAACAAGATGCGCGCACGCGCCGCCGCTGCTGCCGCTGCCGCCGCCGCCACTGCCCCCGCCGCCGCCGCCGCTGCCGCCGCCAGTCTGCAGCGATGCAGGTCGCTTGTGCCCCAGCAGCATCTCCACCAGCGCGTGCCGGATGTTGGTTGCAGAGTTGACGTCACGTCCCTGCACCGTCGGGAGGGTCGTCACCCAGCCGTCACCCACTGAGCCCCCCTGAGCCCACGACTGAACCCCACTGAGCCCCCCTGAGCCGTCACCCACTGAGCCGTGTCATCCACGTGTCATCCCCACTGAGCCCCACTGAGCCCCACTGAGCCCCACTGAGCCCCACTGAGCAACGAGTCGCCAGTCAATTGTCACGATGAAAAAACGCCATTTGCCGTGGTGGGCGGTTCCTATCCAACAGGCGGCACCAACCCCATCGTTGACCAGGCCGTCAAGGTAAGGTGTCGCTGCCCCCTCCCTCGCTCCCCAGGTGTGTGCGAAGTGTGGGCGTTGCTTGCTCGGCAACAGGCAGTGCTGCCTGCAGGCAGTCGTACCACGGGGGGGGGCTGACGTGCTCACCAAGTCCAAGTGTGCAACCACTGGGGGACGGTGTGGGTGAGTACACTTTGCGGGTGGGCGGCTGGCTGGGTGATGGCTGGGTGGCTGGGTGACGGCCCAGTGGGGCTCAGTGGGTGTGCGATGGGACAGTGGTAAGGCAGGTTGGTAAAGTTCCGTAGGGTGCAGCTGATTCCCAGAACCCAGCAAATGGCAAACAATTTGCAACAGCAGGGCAGGAGTACGCGGCCGGTCGAACGCTTGAGCCACTGTACCGACGAGTTGCTGGCCCAGTGGGGCTCAGTGGGTGACGACTGGCTGGGTGACGGCTCAGTGGGGCTCAGTGGGGCTCAGTCGTGGGCTCAGTGGGGTGCAGTGGGGATGACATGTGGATGACATGGCTCAGTGGGTGAGGGCTCAGTGGGGCTCAGTGGGGCTCAGTGGTGGGCTCAGTGGGGCTCAGTGGGTGATGGCTGGATGACGGCTCAGTCATGGGCTCAGTGGGACTCACTCACTCACCCTACCCTTCTGACGGGGCAGGGACGTGACGTCAACTCCGCAACCAACATCCGGCACGCGCTGGTGGAGATGCTGCTGGGGCACAAGCGACCTGCATCGCTGCAGACTGGCGGCGGCGGCGGCGGCAGCGGTGGCGGCGGCAGCGGCAGCGGCGGCGGCGGCAGCGGCGGCGGCGGCGGCGGCAGCGGCAGCGGCAGCGGCAGCGGCAGCGGCAGCGGCAGCGGCAGCGGCAGCGGCAGCGGCAGCGGCAGCGGCAGCGGCAGCGGCAGCGGCAGCGGCAGCGGCAGCGGCAGCGGCAGCGGCAGCGGCAGTGGCAGCGGCAGCGGCAGCGGCAGCGGCAGGGTTCAACTGTGGAACTTTGACGGACGTGACCGGGGAATCCGACGGTATCCCACAAGGCCGATGGGCGGGGGCCGACGGCCAACCCTGACACTTGCCCAAGGCGTGCAGGAGAGAACTCAGATAGAAGGGGGAGCACATGTCAAAATAATACCCAAAATGCCTTGTGCCAGGAAAATGTGCTCGCCTTGGGGACTCCGTTCGGCTTCAGACCTTGTTGTGCCACATCACTAGTATGGTAGCTGAGATAGTTTACGACTCTGGACGCCTCTGGAGCCCTCTGCCTCAGTAACCCCTCTGTCTCTGTAACACATCCTTACTTTTTGGTGAAGCATGAGCCGACCCACTAGCCCGTGCTCGGGGTGCTGTAGAGAGCCTGCTCGGGCCCGCAGCTCGCAGATTTGATAATAACGACCTGCTGCTTTTAAAGAAGGCTGGTTATGAATCGCTGGAGGACCTGAAAATGGCGACCCCCGACGGTCTCGCACGCGCTAAGCTAAGGCCTGCGCGCGCGGATCTCATCATCAGAGCGCAAGGTGGGATACGGAGATGGATCCGGGACTGGAGCAGGGGCTGGGGTGCGGCAAGGCATGGTAACAGCAAGGCACTCCCCCACCGCGTACAAGCTAGGCATGCAACTCTGATTCATTATGTGCCCCCCGACCGCTACCATATCGTGCAGCCTCGGCGGCTGGCCTGGGCGTGGGGAGCGCGTCAGGCGCTGGTGAGCTATGCTGGGGAGCTATTGTTATGGGAACAGCGGCTTGGCACGACATGGCGCTGGCGACCACGCGACCACGTCACCGTGCAGTCACCGCGCTGTCGCCTCGGAGTCGCCAGACCTAGCCACGGCTAACCCGTGTTGACCAATTATGACAAACGTGCGTGCCTACTGCGTGGTTTTAGGCGCCCTGGAATGGCAGCGTGTGTCAGGACCTGATCCCGCCCGTTTCGTGCCCGAGGTCACACCGCAGGTGACCAGTATGACAGGCGGTGGCAGGAAGTGATGTCACCTTCCAGCGCCGACCATGCAGCGATGCAGGAGGGGCCGCACCCCATGGTCTGGCATTCCCGGCCTTCGGCACTTTCCTGGACGCGCTTTCCGAGCCGCCCACGCAGGTGAGCAGGCCGCTTGTGCATCCCACTTTCTGCGCGACGGGTGCTGAGGGTGGACCCAACAGAGCGAAAGGGTACCAGAGTCATTGTCGCATTCTGCATGATTCCTTTGGGCGGCTTGCTAACACCTACCGTACTACATCCAACCAGGGGGATCTGATGGCGGCCCACAAGTTATGCAAGATGGGTTCCACGGTGTACCCAGACGAGGTGGGGTCTCGGTGGAGTACGGGGCGGCAGCTCCATAAGCAGACTCTGCGGTAGGACATATGGTGACAGGACTATGTGTTAGGATATCTGAAACATCTCACATCTGGTGACAAAGCATGTGCTCCGACCCGTGCAAAGTATGTCTCGCTTGTGGTTGGATTGCATAGTGACCTCGAGAGCGCCGCACATTATTACTTGACGCAACACATTGGGATGTGCTTCGAGAAGGCCAGCGTGCGCGCTGACCGTGCTTGCGCGCAAACCGAAGGCATGATCCTCATCCGTGACTTGGACGAGGCGGCGGCCATGCACCGACTGGTGGCCCTGATGGAGGTCAAGAACGTTGGAGGTTCCGGCGACAGCAGCTTCCAGGTAGGTGCCATGGTACACAACTAACGCAGGCTTCATGTCTCAGGGGTTGGGGTGCAGCAGCACATGTGCACAACTCCACACGGGTGTGACGCGGGTGCAGTGCAAGGTGGCGTGAAGGACGGGTTTGTGATCTTTTGGAGTTTGGAGCTGATGCATTCTGGCACAGGCACTCGTTCTTTCTACCCATCAGTGTTCAACGGCTGTAGCTGCCTGTGCACATCGCAATGCAGGGTGCGTGCTGCTACGGCTTGTTCTGGGGCACGCGCCTGGGGTCGCCTTACAAGCACAACACCTGCTGCCCGGCGCTGCTGCTGGAGGTGGTGAGCTGGCAGCCATGCATTGATTGCAAGGTTTTAAATCAGTGTCGTTGCCGGCATGCCGTTTCAAGCTGCTTCGATTTGTTACAGTGGCGTCCTTCGCCTCCAACTTCCTGGAACAACTGGATGCACACGCCTGCCGTGGCCCCATGCTGCTGCCTGCAGGTGGGCCCCGTGCTGCGTGTGTCGGCTCTCTACTGTAAGTTCAGTGGCGGCCAGGGGGGGAGCAGCCCAGCTTGGGGGGGGGGGGGGCGCAGACGAACCCGCGCTTCTTAACAGGCAGCTTCTTCCCCTGTGGGAAGTGGAGCCACATTGCGAGGGCGGTCGAGACGGCTGACCGCGGGGGGAGGGTTAACACGCGGTGCGGCGCCTGCAAGAAGAACAGCAGCATCAGCATTAAGAAGTGGGGCCTGGTGGAGGTCGTTGACCTGTGCGACAGCAACTGAGCGGGAGCGGAAGTCTATGTTTCTGACGCGATTCACGGGTTTGATGACTCTTGACGACTAGCGATTTGACGACTCTTAACGTACTGTAAGGAACCAACAGTACTTGTGGGTGCTGTCCGACGGGCAGATACAGTCATCGTCGGATAAGGGCATGCCCTGTCCCTTGGCCTCCAGAGCCCGCGTCGCCACTACCCGCCATGCTGGTTGCTTGTTCGCACATGCAGGGGCGAGGACGGTGGTCATCCGGCCCCTGACGTCCATGATGAACCTGCTGTAGATGGCGGACAACGAGGTGTCGTCAAATCCCGCAAATGCTGTTACTGTCAGATGTGCAAAAGACTGTTTGTCGGTTTTGTCTCCCTGCAGCTTGTGGGCATGCCTACCGCGGGCGGTGCTGCCCACATCTGCCACACGTTACGCCCGCTGCTGTACACACAGGCGTACATGCTTTCTGTGGCACAAGTCCTGGCGGCGACCAAGGCCGCCGTGACAGAGCTGGCGGCCTTCTACCGGCAGCCGCCTCCTGCCCTGCCGCCTGCCATGCCTCCAGGTGACGTGCGCCTTCCTGTGTGTGCTGCGGCAGCTTCCTGGTTGATGCCTTGGTGGCCGTACGTGTGATGGTGGCAGTCGCACTTGTATCCCCGCCCTGACTTTCCAGCGTGGCTCGGCCTGGCCTGGCCTGGCCTGGCAAGACGCTGTCTCGTTTGTATGCCACTTCCCACATTGGCCCGCGCTTCCAACCGACTCACCCATCGCCTCAACAGGCGTGGGCCTGCTCCCGTACCCGCTGCGGGATTCGAACGGCCGGTACAGCAACGCGGTACCGGAGCCGGTCGGCCGCTTTGTGTACCGTGTTAACGCCCGCCGCGCCCGCCGCAGCAACAGCAACAGCAGCAGCAGCCGCAGTGGTCACAGCGTCATTGTGAACAGCGGGAGCAGCGCCGGCGCCCGCAAGAGCGCCAGCGACAGCACCAGCGGCATCACCAGCAGCGGTAGCACAGGCGCTGGCATAAGTACTAGCTGCGCTAGCAGCGCCAGCGACAGCACCAGCGAGCGCGTGGTTGTGCGCTTCGTGAGGCGTTACGGCGCCGACGCACACCGCGCCTGGGCGGCGGCGGGGCTGGCGCCGGCTCTGTACGCGGTGCGACCGCTGGCTGGCGGCTGGCGGCTGCTCGAGATGGAGCTGCTGTCGAAGGAGGCGGGCTGGGTCAACCTCGCCCAACTGGTGGTGGCGGCGGCGGACGCTGCCGCGGCGGCTGCTGCTGCTGCGCGTGGTGGCGGCGGCGGCGCAACGGCGGCGGCGGCGGCGGGAGGACTCGACGGCGCGAGCTGGGCGGCGGACGGAACAATCCCGGCTGTGGCAGCTATGCAGCGCGCGGTAGCGTCTGTGCGCGCGGCGCTGGACCGGGCTCACGCCGTGCAGTCGGCCAGGCGCGGCCGGGGCCCGGGGCGGGCCGTGGTGTTCGCGCACGGCGACGTGCGGCCGCAGAACATTATGGTGCGGCCGCAGGAAGGAGGCGGAGCCGGCCTCGGCGCTGGCAGCGGCAGCGATGAAAGCAGTGCCGACGCTGGCGGCGGCGGCGTTGGCGGTGAAGGGTACGACGTGCGCTTCCTCGACTTCGAGGTGGGTGGCTGGATGCGCGGGTGCGGCTGCACGGGCTGCATTCTTCAGCCGGTAGGGTCAGGCGTGGGGTTCCGGCCAGCAGTCGGCCACTATCCATACATCGCCTGCCGCGGCTGATAGATGCTGGCTTACACTGCTGCGCCCTACCTACACTGCTGCGCCCTACCTACACTGCTGCGCCCTACCTCCGCTGCTGCGCCCTATCGCTACTGCTGCGCCCACACGTACACCACCCCGCGATGTGTCCCCAATCGCCCACTCGCCCCTGCCACCTGCCCCACCCCCGCCCCTTGCCGGCCAACGCTGCTGCACGCAGTTTGCTGGCGCGGTCGGCGCCGCACGCTACCCGCCGTTCCTGAACACGGTGCGGGATAGAGGCTGCATGCATCGGCTGCTGTACAGTACAGTGCGGTACAGTACGATAGAGGCGCAATTTGGCCCACCCATCCTACATGCAGTACTCGCGGCACGGCTTCACGCTGCAGTGCTTTTGATTTGTGCGCCGTCACCGGGTTCTCCCCCTTGTGCATTGTCACCCGCTTGCACCCGCTTCCTGGAGTCGATCAATGCCAGCCTGTCATGCCACGTGCCCGTCCCTCCGTCCCGTTGCTGCTGCTTCCGGTATTGTGACGCACGGAACCCTTCTACCCACGACATTATTGCAGGACGTCGTCTGGCCAGCCGGCGTGGAGTTCGACGCGCCGGTGCTGCAGGAGCACGACACCGCGCTGCTATCCTTAAGCATCGAGCAGCTGTGGCTGCGGGCGGTAAGCAGCAGCGGCGGCGTGCCTAAGCCGCCGCTGCTGCTCGCCGCCCGCAGCCAAAGCTGCTCGATGCTTGAGAATAGCAGCGCGTGTCGTGCTCCTAAGCCGCCGCCGCCGCCACAGTCGCCGCTGTGGTTGCCGCAGTGGCTCCCGCAATGGCAGGGTTCCGGAACGGCAGCGTCTGCTGCTGCCGCTGCTGCAGCCAGCGCAGCCGCTGCCGATGGAAATGGCGTTGAGGCAAGGGAAGGCGGTAGCGCGCCCAGCACGAGCCGGCGAGGCAGCAGGCGGCGCGGTCAGCAGCAGCAGCAGCAGCAGCAGCAGCAGCAGCAGCAGCAGCGCGGCTCCCCGCCTGCTAGCAGCACGGCCAACGCTCCGGAGGCTGCGCCGAAGCCGCCAGAGCCCGCGGGACAGTCCTCACCGGCCAACCGCAGCGCGCCGCCTGGGCCGCCAGCAGTGGGTGATGCCGGCCCGGCGGCTGCCGAGGGCACGGGCGGCCGCGGCCGCGGTCGGCCCCGTGGCCACAAGGGGCAGCAGCAGCAGCAGCAGGGCGGGCCTGCTGCCGGCCGAGGCATGGGCGGCGGCGACCGCGGCCGCGGTGGCCGCGGCCCCAAGCCACTCGCGTGCTTCTGCGTGCGGGCGACGGCAGCCGCGGCGGCGCCGGCCGTTCCGGCGCGCGCCCTGGCGAGGCCGTTGGTCGCCCGCCCCCTGAGAGCTGCTGTGTGGCTGTAGACTGCGTCAGTGTTGCGGCTGGCATCTTGCCTAACAGTGTGGCGTTTAAGTGGGCGTGCGATAGGACAGTGGTAAGGCAGGTTGGTAAAGCCCCGTAGGGTGCAGCTGATTCCCAGAACCCAACAGATGGCACACAATTGGCAGCGGCAGGTCAGGAGTGCGCGGCTTGTCGAACGCCGGAGTTACTGTACCGACGAGTTGCTGGCTGGCTGGAAGTTTGCTGACGCGCATTCCTCACGCTCCGGGCGCCCGGCCAGGCGATAGCTCCACACAGACACACCGCAACGCCACACTCGCGATGCAGAGCCGCATCGCACCTGCAGGAAGGTGACCAGCGTCCACGGATGAGCGCTAGAGGCAAACGCAGAGAAAATGCAAACGGAATGCAGCAAAGCAATGGCCAGGCGATAGTGTGGCAAGCAGGGGCACAGACAGGGCGAGGCAACTGGAGGCAAGGCAGAAGAGGGCGCCCGAATGTACGGATGAGTGGCGGGCGAGTCGTATGCAATTGCGAGACGAACACAACCGGAGTGTGAGGAAGCGCCGCGGGTTGGAAAAGGGAATGCCGCGGCTGAAGTTCGGGGCAGAGCTGTGTCGCGCGCCCTAAGGACCGAGGGCGGTTATTAGGAGTCAGCGATTGGTGCAGGAGGGGGGTTAGGAAACAAAATGCCAGACCCCATGCCCGTGCCCCATGCCCCAAAATCCCCTTGCGGAGTTGAGGGTGACGACCGGCCCCCCCATCGGACAAAACCTTGCTGTTAAGGGTTAAAACCCCTCAATGGACTCCTCTTGAGGAGCGCTATCATGCTGTGCCATCGGCGGTCCTGTTTTGAGACTTTGGTCACACGCGGGATCCTATCCGTATCCATCCCCTCGACCCATTTTCTCTATGTTGCATTTGGTGCTCATCCGTGGACGCTGGTCATCTTCCTGCAGGTGCGGTGCGGCTCTGCATCGCGAGCGAGTGTGGCGTTGTGGTGTGTCTGTGTGGTGCTATCGCCTGGCCGGGCGCCCGGAGCGTGAGGAATGCGCATCAGCAAACTTCCAGCCAGCCAGCAACTTGTCGGTACAGTAACTCCGGCGTCCGACCAGCCATGCACTCCTGCTCTGCCGCTGCAAACTGTTTGCTGTCTGCTTGGGGTACGGGCGTCAGCTGCACCCTATGGGACCTCGCCAACCTGCCTGAACCCTGTCCCATCACACATCCATCCCCTCGACCCAGCCCACCCCGCGTTCAACTCGCTGCCATATGAAGTTGATAGCGTGCATTGGTATCCTTTTTGGACATGCATTTATGCGCAGCGGCACTTGAGAGGCCCGCCATGTCAGTGCGCATATGTGTCGAATGTGGAGAGACAGATGCCGACATGTCCACGTCCGGACGCGCAACCCACGCTTTGTTTGTGCTTATTACGACTTAAGGGGCATAATTGAGCCTCGTGGCAGGGGGGGGGGGTACGAAACAAAGTGCCCGACCCCATGCCCCGAAATCCCCCGGGCCCCCCCATGAGGGAACGACCGACCCCCCGACGGACAAAACCTTGTTGTTCAGGGGTTAAAACCCCTCCATTTTATACCAAAGTGGTGTCAATCGACTCCTCTTGACGAGCACTATCACTCCGTGCCATCAGCAGTCCTGTTCTGAGACTTCGGTCACGGGCATCCATGGAAATCCCCTTGACCCAGACCACCCCGCGCTCAACTCTCTGCCGCGTGACGAATGGACAATGTGCATCGGCAGCCTTGTTAGACGTGAACTCATGCGCACCAGCGCTAGAGAGCCCAGCCGTGGCAGTGCGCATGTGTTGAACGTAGGGACATGTGCCGACATGTCCACGCCCGGACGCGCAACTTAGCCTTCCCACGCCTTATTTGTGCTTATTACGGCATCACGTGCACATATGAGCCTCGTACTGCAGCGTTTGGCCCCTAGGTCTGCTTGTGGGGCGCTTCTCGCAATCCGCCAGGATGGGCTCCCAAACCCGGCGGATCCCCAGGGACGACGACCGACCCCCCAACTTTCCCCAGACCAACCCTGACAAAACTAAAAGTATGTGCGTAATGCTCGGTGTGAGCCGTTCTGCAGGTACGTGCCATTAGTCAGGCTGCTTTCCCTGCCCCGAACCCCCGATGCTCCGGCTCAGCTCTTGCATATTACAGGGTAGGCCGTCTAAGCCGACGGCTAAACATGATATATACTGATCAAAGTGCCCCATCACGAGGGGCAGGTGCGCTAGAAAGTACGTATTCCGCACGCTATCATAACTGGCACCGCGCTTGGGCATCGCCGCTCCAATCCAACACGACCAGTCGCACACGCGCGCTCCTTGACGTGCCTTATACGTACACGCGCGCCAGCATCACGTGCACTTGTGACATCAGCCGCTAGAAGAGAGCTTCGGCGGAGGGCTGCGTGCAGGCCTGCAAGATACCGCAACATCGGTTATTCAAGGAATCCACAGAACGTAGCAGACTTGTCCCGACCCGCAACAGCCAACCTCGCTCTCACCTGCGGTAATCGATGCTAATCCAAGCGCCTTTGCAGCCCGACGCCGTGTTTTTACAGGCAAGGCTTAAACAGTTGTTCGTGCTTCGGGGCACGAAGCTGTAACTGAAGCTTGGGTGTGATGACCTCGAAGACTCCGCTATGGAAGTACCGCTGCAGCTGGATCCGCTCCGGAACTCAATCAGCAGAACGTCCTTCACTGATGATTCGGCCGTAACCACGACTTCAATCAAAGGAGCATCGCCGACCGGGTAGTTAGAGCAGCTGCAACGAACAAAAAGGAACAGTGCCGTCAGCTTCACAATGATACGTATGTACCAGTACCAGCCAAAACCGCACACTTACATGAAGTTCACTTTATCATAGTGGCCGATGGACTTGACATAGTAATGGTCGTACGTGCAGTTGCCACGAGGCGGCGAGGTAGGCGCCGGCAGCGGAGGGGACCTGCTGACCAGGCCGAGAAAGCAAACGGGGCCTCAGCGCCTAAGAACGTATCATGGTGACTGCATTTGCCAGTAGCCCGTTCCCGATTACCGGTACTGAGACACACCCGATAGCACCGAAGCCGGCGGGAGATGGAGATGGTGGTGGCAGAGGAAGTGGAGGCGGTGGCAGCGAAGCACGTGGCGGCGAGGAAGTAGGCAGCGGCGACCTGCAATGTCAGGAGCAGGCTTCTGTAAGCATTACGTGTACGTACGCCATGCAGGAACATAGCCTAAATCTTCTGCGACGCGAACTTACCCGATGACAGTGACGCCTGTCTGCGACGCGAACTTACCCGATGACAGTGACGCCTGCAGTGGAAGGCGGCGGCGGCGAGTGCATGGACGGCGGCGATGGTGAACGTGGTGACGGCGGCGGAGGCGAATGTTGTGACGGCGGCGGAGGCGAATGTGGTGACGGCGGTGGAGGCGAATGTGGTGACGGCGGTGGAGGCGAATGTGGCGACGGCGGCGGAGGTGAATGCGGGGACGGCGGCGGAGGTGAATGCGGGGACGGCGGCGGAGGTGAATGCGGCGGCGGTGGCGGCGGCGAATGCGGCGATGGTGGCGGCGGCGAATGTGGGGGCGGAGGCGGCGGCGAATGTGGGGGTGGAGGCGAGGGCGAATGTGGGGGTGGAGGCGGTGGCGAATGTGGGGGCGGCGGAGGCGAATGAGGTGGCGGCGAAGGCGAGCGCGGGGGTGGTGGAGGCGGCGAGTGCAGAAGCCGCGGCGGAGGCGGCGAGTGCGTAGCCCGAGGTGGCGGTGGTGAAGGTAACCTGGACAAGCATAGGCATCGAACATGGTCGGATAGGCGTTCGAATGAAAACATAGAGCGTGCTGAGCCGCCTTATGTTCTAGCCCATAAATTCTCCTCTGCACTTACGTACTTACTGACTTGCGTTACCGCACCACACCATCCGCTATGAGTCATCCAAAGCCTCAAGCGCGTGCCGGAATCAAGCATGTGCCCCTCTCACTCTGAGTAGCTGATGCTGATGACGGCGTTGCCGCACGCCTCAATCCAGTTCTTGCACACCACGCTGACGCAGAAGGTCCCGTACGACAGGGGGCCATACGACAGGCTGGGGTTGCTGGACCCGTCCGTGGTCTGCAGCGTGCCGCCGGAGCACGAAGACCCGGAGCGCACCTCGATGGCCAGGCTGTCACCCGCCTCGGAGCTCACAGACGCCGTGACGGTCATGGGCGTGGAGACTTCACACCTGCGCACACACAGCCAGGCAGAAGCCCCAAGCAACCGGCCTCGCTTTTAATACCTCCCGGCGGCATGGCGAAGCCCGTGCATGCTGCGTTGGGTGGGCTTTCTGATGATGAT
Source organism: Chlamydomonas reinhardtii (assembly GCF_000002595.2). Classification (NCBI taxonomy): domain Eukaryota; kingdom Viridiplantae; phylum Chlorophyta; class Chlorophyceae; order Chlamydomonadales; family Chlamydomonadaceae; genus Chlamydomonas; species Chlamydomonas reinhardtii. The sequence goes on along the minus strand of NC_057013.1, from coordinate 688,703 downwards.
AGATGCGTGGAACTACTTGTTCGTTGGGCTCGGGCACGCACATACCCCCATGCCGATGCTGTCCTGCCGCCAGGCGATCCAGCCCTTGCGAATGCCCGCCCTCGGGTGACGCAAAAGCGAAGACCCCAAGGAGCAAGGCAGGGCTTCACGCTTGGCAGCCCCAAATACGCCGCGTAACCCCCATACAAGCAAAGTGAGCATCGCCTAGCTATCGGTGTGCAAAGCAGACAGCCTATCTAGATGTGCGTGCCCAGCATCACCGAAACGACTTACGTGTAGTCCAGCTGATCCCGGCCCACATACGCCTCGTAATTGTCATAGCTGCAGCCTCCGCGGTCGCCAGGAGGTGGCGGCGCAGAAGGCTCAGACGGCTGCGAAGGCGACGGGGACAGGGCCCTGCACGCAGGCGCGTACGCAGTTGACGGCAAACGTAAGCCAGATGCGTACATGCGGCGGCCTTCCCACGCAGCAACGCAAGTGAGCACTGCGCAGCGGTACCGGCCACAGCAGCAGCTTGCTTGCTATGAGTCATCAACCACCCGCCCCCGCCGCCCTCAGGCATCCGCAGTTTCAAGCGCGTGCACCCATCCATGCTTCCAACACGCCCCTCTCACTCTGAATAGCTGATGCTGATGACGGCGTTGCCGCACGCCTCAATCCAGTTCTTGCACACCACGCTGACGCAGAAGGTCCCATACGACAGGGGGCCATACGACAGGCTGGGGTTCCTGGACCCGTCCGTGGTCTGCAGCGTGCCGCCGGAGCACGAAGACCCGGAGCGCACCTCGATGGCCAGGCTGTCACCCGCCTCGGAGCTCACAGACACCGTGACGGTCATGGGCGTGGAGACTTCACACCTGCGCACACACAGCCAGGCAGAAGCCCCAAGCAACCGGCCTCGCTTTTAATACCTCCCGGCGGCATGGCGAAGCCCGTGCATGCTGCGTTGGGTGGGCTTTCTGATGATGATAGATGCGTGGAACTACTTGTTCGTTGGGCTCGGGCACGCACATACCCCCATGCCGATGCTGTCCTGCCGCCAGGCGATCCAGCCCTTGCGAATGCCCGCCCTCGGGTGACGCAAAAGCGAAGACCCCAAGGAGCAAGGCAGGGCTTCACGCTTGGCAGCCCCAAATACGCCGCGTAACCCCCATACAAGCAAAGTGAGCATCGCCTAGCTATCGGTGTGCAAGCAAAGCAGGCAGCCTATCTAGATGTGCGTGCCCAGCATCACCGAAACGACTTACGTGTAGTCCAGCTGATCCCGGCCCACATACGCCTCGTAATTGTCATAGCTGCAGCCTCCGCGGTCGCCAGGAGGTGGCGGCGCAGAAGGCTCAGACGGCTGCGAAGGCGACGGGGACAGGGCCCTGCACGCAGGCGCGTACGCAGTTGACGGCAAACGTAAGCCAGATGCGTACATGCGGCGGCCTTCCCACGCAGCAACGCAAGTGAGCACTGCGCAGCGGTACCGGCCACAGCAGCAGCTTGCTTGCTATGAGTCATCAACCACCCGCCCCCGCCGCCCTCAGGCATCCGCAGTTTCAAGCGCGTGCACCCATCCATGCTTCCAACACGCCCCTCTCACTCTGAATAGCTGATGCTGATGACGGCGTTACCGCACGCCTCAATCCAGTTCTTGCACACCACGCTGACGCAGAAGGTCCCATACGACAGGGGGCCATACGACAGGCTGGGGTTCCTGGACCCGTCCGTGGTCTGCAGCGTGCCGCCGGAGCACGAAGACCCGGAGCGCACCTCGATGGCCAGGCTGTCACCCGCCTCGGAGCTCACAGACGCCGTGACGGTCATGGGCGTGGAGACTTCACACCTGCGCACACACAGCCAGGCAGAAGCCCCAAGCAACCGGCCTCGCTTTTAAATACCTCCCGGCGGCATGGCGAAGCCCGTGCATGCTGCGTGGGGTGGGCTTTCTGATGATGATAGATGCGTGGAACTACTTGTTCGTTGGGCTCGGGCACATACCCCCATGCCGATGCTGTCCTGCCGCCAGGCGATCCAGCCCTTGCGAATGCCCGCCCTCGGGTGACGCAAAAGCGAAGACCCCAAGGAGCACGGCAGGGCTTCACGTACGCTTGGCAGCCCCAAGCACGAAGCCTAATTGCCATACAAGCAAAGCGAGCATCGCCCAGCTATCGGTGTGCAAGCAAAGCAGGCAGCCTATCTAGATGTGCGTGCCCAGCATCACCGAAACGACTTACGTGTAGTCCAGCTGATCCCGGCCCACATACGCCTCGTAATTGTCATAGCTGCAGCCTCCGCGGTCGCCAGGAGGTGGCGGCGCAGAAGGCTCAGACGGCTGCGAAGGCGACGGGGACAGGGCCCTGCACGCAGGCGCGTACGCAGTTGACGGCAAACGTAAGCCAGATGCGTACATGCGGCGGCCTTCCCACGCAGCAACGCAAGTGAGCACTGCGCAGCGGCACCGGCCACAGCAGCAGCTTGCTTGCTATGAGTCATCAACCACCCGCCCCCGCCGCCCTCAGGCATCCGCAGTTTCAAGCGCGTGCACCCATCCATGCTTCCAACACGCCCCTCTCACTCTGAATAGCTGATGCTGATGACGGCGTTGCCGCACGCCTCAATCCAGTTCTTGCACACCACGCTGACGCAGAAGGTCCCGTACGACAGGGGGCCATACGACAGGCTGGGGTTGCTGGACCCGTCCGTGGTCTGCAGCGTGCCGCCGGAGCACGAAGACCCGGAGCGCACCTCGATGGCCAGGCTGTCACCCGCCTCGGAGCTCACAGACACCGTGACGGTCATGGGCGTGGAGACTTCACACCTGCGCACACACAGCCAGGCAGAAGCCCCAAGCAACCGGCCTCGCTTTTAAATACCTCCCGGCGGCATGGCGAAGCCCGTGCATGCTGCGTTGGGTGGGCTTTCTGATGATGATAGATGCGTGGAACTACTTGTTCGTTGGGCTCGGGCACATACCCCCATGCCGATGCTGTTCTGCCGCCAGGCGATCCAGCCCTTGCGAATGCCCGCCCTCGGGTGACGCAAAAGCGAAGACCCCAAGGAGCACGGCAGGGCTTCACGTACGCTTGGCAGCCCCAAGCACGAAGCCTAATTGCCATACAAGCAAAGCGAGCATCGCCCAGCTATCGGTGTGCAAGCAAAGCAGGCAGCCTATCTAGATGTGCGTGCCCAGCATCACCGAAACGACTTACGTGTAGTCCAGCTGATCCCGGCCCACATACGCCTCGTAATTGTCATAGCTGCAGCCTCCGCGGTCGCCAGGAGGTGGCGGCGCAGAAGGCTCAGACGGCTGCGAAGGCGACGGGGACAGGGCCCTGCACGCAGGCGCGTACGCAGTTGACGGCAAACGTAAGCCAGATGCGTACATGCGGCGGCCTTTCCACGCAGCAACGCAAGTGAGCACTGCGCAGCGGCACCGGCCACAGCAGCAGCTTGCTTGCTATGAGTCATCAACCACCCGCCCCCGCCGCCCTCAGGCATCCGCAGTTTCAAGCGCGTGCACCCATCCATGCTTCCAACACAACACGCCCCTCTCACTCTGAGTAGCTGATGCTGATGACGGCGTTGCCGCACGCCTCAATCCAGTTCTTGCACACCACGCTGACGCAGAAGGTCCCATACGACAGGGGGCCATACGACAGGCTGGGGTTGCTGGACCTGTCCGTGGTCTGCAGCGTGCCGCCGGAGCACGAAGACCCGGAGCGCACCTCGATGGCCAGGCTGTCACCCGCCTCGGAGCTCACAGACGCCGTGACGGTCATGGGCGTGGAGACTTCACACCTGCGCACACACAGCCAGGCAGAAGCCCCAAGCAACCGGCCTCGCTTTTAATACCTCCCGGCGGCATGGCGAAGCCCGTGCATGCTGCGTGGGGTGGGCTTTCTGATGATGATGCGTGGAACTACTTGTTCGTTGGGCTCGGGCACATACCCCCATGCCGATGCTGTCCTGCCGCTAGGCGATCCAGCCGTTGCGAATGCCCGCCCCCGGGTGACGCAAAAGCGAAGACCCCAAGGAGCACGGCAGGGCTTCACGTACGCTTGGCAGCCCCAAGCACGAAGCGTGACCCCCATACAAGCAAAGTGAGCATCGCCTAGCTATCGGTGTGCAAAGCAGACAGCCTATCTAGATGTGCGTGCCCAGCATCACCGAAACGACTTACGTGTAGTCCAGCTGATCCCGGCCCACATACGCCTCGTAATTGTCATAGCTGCAGCCTCCGCGGTCGCCAGGAGGGGGCGGCGACGGGACTACACACATGGACACGGAATGAACACGACTCAGCAGCAGCTCTTTTCACTACCTAATCCAAGTGCGCATGCATGGATGGGCTTACCATCGGGCGCCCATATACACTGTTTGTAAGCAGCGCACTCAATAGTATCTTCTTTATTGCAGCACTGACACTGGCTTTTTCCAGGTAGGTAGCAGTTGTTGCCGCTGTACTGACCAGTGTATGCGCTGCCCGACGGACCTGTACATTCGGGCAGGTAGGGGCATACGACATCATCATGCACATGCGGCCGCGCACGCAGCAATCAGTTTTGTACGCGCCGGCGGTGCTTCAACTTACACTCATTGCTGCAGATCCAAGCGCAGTCCGTCATAGAGCAGGTTTGGCCAAACTGTCGATGCGGGTCGCCTTGAGCCGCCCAACCGTTGGGACAACTGTCGCCAAACCACGTTGACGTTGAGCTGGAAACGCAGTATCCGTTGCCGTCGCAGCCGCTGGAGCAGCCGTCGCTTGGGGTCCACTCTGCACGTGTGGCGCCCGGGAGCAGCAGGCCGCACAACGCGAGCACGATGGAGAGCAGGCCAACACCACGAGCTGCGCCACCTGCTGGCAGCACGACCGGTGGATGGTGGAGGATGATTGACGAGCGGTTACCGGTATGATCAGACATGTATGCATGGCTGCTCGCGCGCGCCTCCTGCTCCCGCCGCCCAAACAGTTCGTACATCCGACACTTGAAAATGAAGCAATTGCGTGCCAAGCGCTTCCGCCGCGTCCATGCGAACCAGCTAGCACACCCACCCTGCCTCCGAAGAATTACAGGCATCGTCCGAGGACAGCGAACTGCTGGGTTCACGCTATAGCGTGGAATTTATTACCGGCGCAGGAATGCGCATGACATCAGGTGCAGACAGACAGACAGCGTTCTCTGTAAATAAAGACGCCGAACATTATATGTGCATGGGCGACGATGCTTGACGCTGCATGCATGCTGGGGGAGATGGGAATTCGCGCATTCCGGACCAGGAAAGTGAACGCTCGTAGCATTCGTAGTGTGCACCATGCCTAATCTGGCTACCTTCGCGCTCGCAGCGGCTTGGGCTGCTGCTTCACGGCTTGCTGCTGCCAAACAGAAGAGTTAGAAACTCTAGCCACATAGCCGAGAGCAGACAGCTAGAGTCTTTGTAGGCAGTGACAATATATAGCTGGCGGTCCTTCCCTACGAACATGCATGACTTCCCTACATACATACGAACATGCCCGAACCTGCGCCAGCCGGCCCGCCCACCATGTCTCCCCCATTCACTCCCCCATTGGCATACGCCTCTAGGGCTCGTCCCCTAGCCTCCGAGCCTGGGCTCGCGACATTTATGCTGCGTCGGCTTTGGCGTGTGACACAAACTTTTTGTAGCCGGCGACGAGGCGATGGGCTCCATGATAGCGACATGGTTTCAGACCGGGATGGGATGCACGCTCCGCGCCAAGACCTTGCCGGGCCGGGCTGGCTGCGCGGGTCCTTCCTTGTTGCTTCCTTTGGGAGGTTCGTGTATGTGTGCAGGTCGCGGATGGCCTCAGTGCTCACTCATCGTGGCTCGGCGCAAGCTTTGTGCTGTGGAGCTTGTTTAGGGTTTAGGCCATTATAAAACCCAGGCCACGTCTTTGGACATGCTAAATGAGTAGTGCTTCCGTTGATAGCGCGGTCGGCAGACCTCTGGCCTGTCGTGCCTTGTTCTGCGGCGGGCGGGGGTACTGCTGCACAAACACCCTAAACGAGATGCCCGGTGCTCTGTTCCGGTGGGGCGCTATCTGGCAGGTAGAGCTTGGCTAAGACTCATGTGCGTAGCTTTGTGGACGGTGGGCAACCAGCCAGGGAAGGGCGGTTTTTCTGTGGGCCCGAGGTGGTCCTCTTACCAGGGGTGCGGCGTGCCCTTGCGGTCGCAATGTCCCGTCGTTGTAATTTCGCATGCATTGAACTCACCTCATCTGGGCGCCATCCTGCTGCCGTGGTTAGCTTGCGCCGCTTCCACAAAGTTACGCTCGGTGCTCGGCTTTCTGGGTTAGAGCCATGTACGCCATGTGACCTGCCTGTTGGGGGTGCGGTGGGACGGATGAAGAGCACACACGAAGCAGGTGTACTGAAAAGGCTCGTGCGGTGCAACTCCTGCTCCTACCCTAGCAGCATTGCAGCTGAGGGGTTCCTACCTTTTCCTCTTTTCCTTGGCTAATGGAGCTCATCCCGCCACTCTCCACCCATCCCGCGCATCAATATTTAACACGAAGACCGGGCCAGCCACACACACTCACGTGCAAACGAGTTGCGATGCCGCGCACTTACCCGCTACATTGCTGATGAGTGGAAGCTTTTGTGCTCCAGGGAGCTGGCCGCGGGGGCAGGGGCCCACCACCGCCAGCACCCTTAGCAGCCAGCCATCCAGCTGGTGATGTGTGCGCTTTCTTGAAAAGACAAGGGAAGGGATCGGCATGATGTGTGTGCGGTGCGTCGTGCGTGGCCAGCCGTCACATGCGCGATGGAGCAGCAGCACGACGTAGGAACAGGAGTGGAGGGTATGATTGGGCGCACCGACACGCTGACGCACTACCGGTATGGCCCAGCCCGACCCACCCTAACACGCCACATTTACCTGCTCCACTCATGCGATGTATAGCAGCTAGGGAGGGCTTACTTCTAGACTTGCAGGTACCGAAGCGATATGGCAGTAACAACTACCAGCTACCAAGTGCCACGGCAGCTCGGCTAGCTAACAGTAACAGACAGTCTGTGCAATAGCTGGTCGAAACCGGAAGTCGGGAAAGCCGCGTAGGGTTGGGTTCCAACGCGTTCGTGGAGAATCATGCATTTGGGTTAACGCCGCACAGCACGCATCCATGCGCGCTGCGCAAAGCGACGCATGGCGACCCACATTACAACGCGGCGCGCCTGCGTAGTTGCCATGCATGCTGGGGACGTCAGTAGGACCAGTGACACCGTGCCACACAGTCCCGCAGTAGCCCCAGCAGTAGCAGCTGCAGTTCAGGTGGACAGAGGAACCAGTTGAGGATACCTTGTCCGCAGCGGTCTCCTAGCTACGCGCTTCGTCGTTGTCTACTGATGCCTATAGCACTGTGCCTAGTTACAGCGTGGGGGAGCGCGGGGGATGTGCCAGGACGTGCACAGGTGCCGACAGACCGGCCAAGACCCGGGCGCGTGGAGTAGCCAGCCGAGGGGCGCATGTGATCAGCTCATGATGGCCCAAAAACAAGCTTTAAGACACGACAGTGGTGAGCGGGCCCCTGGCGAGCGCGTTCCACCCCCCGCCAAAACGGAATTGCCACCGCACCTCGTCGTCCTGGCTTCACGCAGCGACTGTCCCAGCACCCGAGCTCCAAGCACAAAGTCCTCACCATACACCAGCGTCGCATAGGCCTCGGGCGCTCTTGCCGGCACCGATTTGACTGTGGGAGTCGCAGTCGCACATCCAAATAATATCAAAAGCACTGCTAGCAAACATTGAAGAAGCTTCATTGTGCTGGTGTTCAACTTGAACAGGCACGGATTTAGTTTGCTCCGGTCAGCTGTGTTGTCTCACTTCCAGCTGCTGCTAAAGTTCAAGCGTTCCGGTGCGGTCCAGTATTGAATGACTCATGTTTATGTGTTTGATGAAGGCAACATGTCAGGACATACACTCGTGCCGTGGGCTCATCTCCGCGGACACTAACCCTCGGCCTACCCGGGATGCCCACCAGGGGGCATTAGCGGAGGCCCTTGGTCGCTACAGCCCCGCCGTCTCAAAGCCGCGCTCCATGCCGTCTTACTGCCAAGCAACCCATCCTGGCAATCTCAGGCTTCCTCTGGCACCCAACCCAGAATCACCCGAATCCCGTCAGAAGTAAGGCAATGGGCAGCACCGCTTGGCAGGCTCTTGACAACGTGTCGGTAGGCCATCCAACAATCTTCCTGCCGACAACGTCACTTTCCCTCACCTCCCCCCACCTGCCCGCCCTCGCCTCCCCTCACCTGCCCGCCGGCTGCCACCGCCAAAGCTGCGCCGTGTCCCACGCCCACGCAGCACACGCGCATGGCGCCGCCGCTGTGCAGCAGTTTCAGTCCGTCATGCAGTGCTGGCCGCACCCGCTTCACACAGCCTAGCTCGCCGTCGTGCAGCCACGGCTTAAAGCCGTGCGCTGCATTCAACATGAGGAAGAAAGCACTTCGGTCTGAGGAAGAACATGCGAACGGAAACACACGAAGACCTGTGAAGCAGGTTCTGTAAGGAGCACACGCCCGCCCGCCAACTAACGCCTACGCACCACAAACAACTGCCGTTCGTGTCTCCAAAGCATCTTCACCCATGCACCCGTGCCATGCACCCATTGCACGCACAACCCCTAGCACTCCGTGCACGCACCCGGCTTGGGCGGCGGGAACCTGTCTATGCTCCAGGGCTTGCATTTGGAGGGGGTCCACCGCCGCCACACTCAGCCCGCACTAGGTCAGACGGTGATACAGCTGGGGTTTGTGTGTCAGACAGGCGGCAGTACAGCAGGTGGTCATGACCTCATGGGTGGTTGCGGGATGTGCTGCTGTAAAAGTAATAGCGTGTGTGGGGAGCTGGGGATTGCTTACGTGTCGTCCCACTAGTCCGGCAATCAAGCGCACGCCCCCTCCCACACACATACCTGGAGGAGCTGGATGGCATCGGCCCGCAGTCCACACGGCGTTGTGTTGGGTAGTGTCAGGCAAACACATCCACATGTGAGGATCGGGTCAGCTCGTTCAGTCGTTCACATACAAACGCAGGACTTGGGCAAGAGCATGACATTGGCTGATTGCAGTGAGCCGCAATCACGCAAGCAACCAGCAGCACACAGCACGCGTCACACACTTCGCGCCGCTGGCCCGTCCACCTGCTTTGAGCCCAGTCCAAAGATGTCTGGGATTACCACCGCAGCCTGTGCGAAGCGCGGACGGAGCTAAGGCGGTGGTCGAGCAAGCGGTGGCATCTACCCATTCCGTGGCCCAGTAGTGCTTCTTCCGGACGGTTGTTATGAACCCTGTTCTGCCCAACACACGCGCACACACATGCGCATACGCACACACATGCACACACACATGCACAAACACGCACACGCAAACGCGTACACACATACATACACACACGCGCACACAAGACGAGCCGTTTGACTGGGCGACTCACGAATTGCCCCTTGCCGACGCAGCGAACGTGGGTTCGGCCCGCCCGCACCAGCTCCCCCCCCTGGGCGTATAGTGCACCGCGAACAGTGGAGTGGCAGTGTCGCAGTGCATGTGGCTGGTGCCCAATCCAGGGTGCGTGTGGTCTTCTGGACTGCTGGTCCAGGAGGCCCAGCCCTTCGCATCCTTGGGGATCCCTGGCACTGCCGGGCACGAAACCCCAAACCCCACAACCCCTGCACGTCGCCGGCATTGAATTCCGCTCCTTGCGACTGCGTCACATTCTCATTAAGACTAATTCTACATTTTGCTTGTGTGCATAAAGGAAACAGACCAGGTCAACTCTGTCACTTTGAGCGACGACCAAAATGTTTTAGATCTAGCCCTCAATACTTTTAAGACGTGTACAAATTGCAGATGTCCATATGGGACAACATGTTCGGGGCTTTCATGCAGAGCACCTGCAACAATGGCGGGATCACAGCTTGCATCTGTGACTCTCTGCCAGTCTTTACAGGAACTGCTGCCCCACAACTTGATATTGTAAGAAGATATATTTGTGCACAGTACACAAGATGCAGACCATTCGTGCCCCTGCTCGCGCTCCCGTCGCCTCGTCGCGGCGGGTGGCTACCTTCCGCGCTGCTCCCCGCGTTTCTCGCACCCCTGTGGTCGTCGTGCGCGTAAGTCAGCGCAGCGGTGTCTGATCTGGGTGGTTGGTCTTTTGGAAGCTTTAGAAGCTTGATGGGAGTGGTGGAAGCTCGGGTCAAGAGGCCAGTGCGAGACCAGCGCTGAGCCCATCGACGGTCGCTCTAGTCACCTAAGCCGTGTATCTGCTCTTCTTGCTAAATGGGTCGGCCCGGGACCCGCTCGCGACTGGGATGGCCTGAGCGTTTCACGCTCGCGCGCTTGTTCTCACAGGCTGAGCTGAAGGTCGGCGAGAAGCTGGAGGACTACCCCAACTACTACAAGTAAGTAGTGCCTTGGCACGGCTCGTCCCCTAAGTTCGGCGTGCGTTGTCCTCTTGGGGCACGCTTCTTCCGTGCGGTTTGGCCCCTTCACCTCGCCTGCTGAACCCCGCCCGCTCCCATACCTGCACACACGCACAGGGTGCTCAAGACCTCCGAGGGCAAGACCATCTCGCTGTCTTCCTACAAGGGCAAGCAGCCCATTGTGAGTGGAATCCTGTCACGCGCCCTACGCACTAAACTCGTTGTACCCTACCTGCCGTAGTACCAACTCTGCATTGCCCTGGGTATGCAAGATAGGCGGAGGGAGAGAAAGGCCATATGTTTTTGACAAAGCTCGTGAAGGCTCATTTCGTTTCCGCTCGGCGTCGCTGTGTAGGTTCTGTTCTTCTACCCCAAGGCTGCCACCCCCGGCTGCACCAAGGAGGTGCGGTTGGATCTGGTGGATGGGCAGGATGGGTTGGGATCACCGCTGTTACGATGCTACGTTGCATTATGGCATGTATATGTGTGTGTCCCGCCACCTCTTCCACCACACACTGACCCGCATCTCTCTCTTACCTGCTCCCCCCCCCGCCACACACACACACATATTGCTCCCTCTCCAGGCTTGCCGCTTCCGTGACGAGTACAGCCGCTTCACTGCCGCCGGCGCCGTCGTGTTCGGCATCAGCTCGGACTCGCCCGCTGACAACGCCGCCTTCGGCAAGGCCAACAACCTGCCTTACCCGCTGGTCACCGACGAGAACTCCATCCTGCGCAAGGTGAGCACCAGGGGCAGGAGCAAGAGTTGGAGGAGGTGGAGGTAGATTCAGAGGCGGCCTTGGGTGTTGCAGGGACCTGGAAGAGGTTCCTCGGAGATGGATTTCGGCTCGAGTTGTCGGAGGCTTGAGGTGTCTAGGAGCTGGAGGTGTTGAAGCCTTGAGGTGTTGCTCGAGCCTGTCGCGGTGCTCACCTGTCCGCTGTGGCTGTCCAACCCCTCAACCACCAACCGCCTCGACCACCCTGCCTCCCAACCGTGCTCACAACCGCTCCCTCCAGACCTTCGGCATCAAGGGCGACTTCCTGGGTCTGCTGCCGGGCCGCCAGACGTACGTGATCGACGTGAACGGCAAGTGCGTCATGGCCTTCAACGACCAGCTCAACGTGGAGCAGCACGTGGACGAGGCGCTCAAGGTGGGCGTGGGCATGTGTGTATGTGTGTGGCTGTGCGTGTGCGTGGGTGTGTGTTTGTGTGTGGCTGTGTGTTTGCGTGTTAGGGAAATGCAAATTGCGATTGTGTGTATGTCTTTGCAGGGGTCAGGGCAGGGCAAGGCAGGGAAGGGAAGGGGAGGGGAGGGCAGGGGGGAGCAGGGAAGGGGCGTGCAGAGCGGGGCGGGCGCCCAGGGTGAATGGGTGCTTCTGTGTTCACCGCGCCCAGGCACGGTGAGGGCAGGCACAGGCACCGCAGTCTTGGTCCAAGGCATGGGCAAGGATGACATTGTGACCTGAACAGCCGCGTTTGTGTGTGATCCTGCCTCTGCCCTCAGGTCCTGGCTTCCGTCAAGGTGGCCGCCTAAGCGTGGTGACACGGCGCAGGAGCTGCGCTGCCGGCTTGCCGGCGGCGGCCCTCAGAATCAATTTTGTTATCGTTGCGAGTGAGGAGTGGAGGGAGCCAGAGTGTGTACGCGTGTGCATGTGTGGGGAGAGGGTGACAACGAGGCCCAGCACGGCGGGGTCTCCATGATAAGGTGTAGCACACGCCAAAGATCCGGCGACGAAGCGATCAAGTGCTGAGAAGCTGCGGGGCTGTGTCTTGTGCGTGTGTGCGTTTTGCTTCGCTTGGTGAATGGGGCGTGATGACCATGCCACCTTGCTTGCTAAGTGGGTGTCTACACATTTGCGCTGCCACGTGACGGACTCGCCGAGTGTAAGAAGCCTAGGAAGCCCGACTGAGTTTCTCTCCTCGCCTGGGCCTAGTGAGTACTGACAGCTTCGGCTTTGGCATTCGGGGGCAAGAGAAGGCATTGTTTACTTTGACCGCAGCAATGACGCAGCATTCCATGACCCACCCGATGCAAACGTGGCTGGGGCGGCAGTGGCCGGACCCCCTCGGCCCTCGCGCCGACCCGCCCGTTGGTCACCCCCCACGTGACCCACCCCACCCCACCCCACATGCTTGCACTTACCCTGTCCCATCAATCCCCACCCCACATCACCACATGCCTGCCACCCTACGCCGCCCAATCCGTACGAGCTGCATTCCTGCCGGCCGCACAATGCGCAGCGCCACATGATCAACATCCGGCCGCAGGGCACGGGCGCTCAGTTCAGGGTCATCAACCTTCCCAGCAGCACTGGGCCGTGGCACTGGTAACAGGGACGGGTAATCGCTGGCGCGGGGGCGACGTATTTCCATGTTTCATTGGCGCCTGGGCTGGGCGTAACTTGTTTCTCGGGACTCAGCTATGGTGGCTACGCCAACCTGCCCCTTACCTGTCCGATTGCACCCGACTCATTCGACCGCAGGACACGCGCGCTGAAAGCTGCCGTATGCACCTTCCCCACCGGTGCCCACTCCTTGTGCGACTGTTACCACTGCCACATCCTGCCACATGTACCGTGCACGTGCACAGGACGTGCGTGTTCCACTCCTTGCCTGCTGCAGCCTTGGCCGCAGCCAAGCCGGGGGTTGCAGGTTTTCTCCGTTGCTGCGAGGCCCATCACCCACGCAAAAGCCCGTCCCGATTATGAACAGGTCACTGCTTTAGGCTGCTTTGCACACCACCACCATAACCATGACACCAGCAGCCGCAGCACTGGGCTCCGCTGCTGCGCTCGGTGCATCCAGTCACGTGTCGGCGCCCCGCACACACACGTCCTTGGGGCCCAGGCCACCACACGCGACAGTGTGCTACGGGCCATGACTCCACGAGCAGGGCTCGAACGCCCACGCTCTTATCCTGCTCCACACATGTCCGTGCCATACCCACCTGGCCTGCAGCTGTGCAACCACCTCCCTCCAGTGTTTATTCAGCCCCCTTCACCAACCACATGCCACGTACGGACACCCACGCCTGGTGCGTCAGCTGTCCCACACCAGCCTCTGTGCTATCACACTCAGATTGTTCCCTCGCCGCAACATACGGTAATATTATTCGTGAATATTTACAGCGATATGCTCCTGCTCCGTACAACCCGCACCGGTCTCAACGCCGTACTTTGGCTTCGGCCTGTGGACCATGCACGCACGCGATACAGCCTATTGCGACACGACCAGTTAGGACTGGTCAGCGTTGTATGTCGCGCTCCGTCTGTTTGCAGTTGATTCCATGCATTTGTACAGTTGCACTTGCACAGCACAGCACACACCCCACACACGTACACTGTGCTCGTTTCCCCACGTCAGCCCCACATAACGAATTTGCGCCCCCCCCCCACATGTCAAACATACACATGCTCATGCAGGGGTGACACCGCAATCCCGTTGACGGAAGAAGCCCCACTGTGCATGCACTCACAAACACGCATGCAGGCGCAGAAGCGCCTGCACAACAATCCAACACAGTACACAAACTGGCCCCGTGTGAACCAGCCGGTGTGCTAGCATAGCGACATACTGCGTGACCATATCTCCAAATTAATCGAACTGCTCTTTGGCCCAAGAAGTTGAATGCCCACACACCAGATTGCTCCTTTCCGCGTGCTTCCCTCCGTAACCTAATCTCGGTCAGTATGGAAAGTGACTAGTACAACGGCTGACAGTTTGCGGGGCATTCATTGCCTGGCAAAATTCAGAAAGGTCGCCGAGCACGCATCCTTCAATGCCCACCCCAATCACAAGGCATGCCGCGCCCACCCGCATTGGGTTGTGGTGTTCACCAGTTTCATAGGGGATAGCCGCCCAACTGCTCGATGCAAAGCAATATGAAAGCACGGTTGCCCGACGCTGCAAGGTTGCGGTTGCACACGTCAACGGAACAGTCAGCATGCCCAGAAATCAGCTGATTGACGCAGGCGAATCAACAAGCCAACTCGATTCCAGAGGATACAAAGCCGGTTGTGCGCCCCTTTCGCAATACAGGTGCTCCCAACCGGCAAGGCGGCAGCGTCCCTCCGTTACAACAGCAGCCGCCGTGCAGTGCCCCGCCATGCAAGCGGACTCACAAACCGCCGCATACAAACGTATCACGACCTTCCGCCAGTCATGAGTCATGGAACCCATCGCCACCCACCCAACTCAAATTCTTAATAGATTAATACACGCGATAACGAACAGACACGCACTCGCACATGCAACCCCTCGGGTTTAATGCAAGTTGCACTGCCTATGTGCTCAGTCCTGCGCGCAAGCACCATTCGGCTCCCCCCTGTGCCCCCCGCCTTGTCCCCCACTTGTGCCCCCCGCCTTGTCTCCCACTTAAGCCCCCGTCACTGCTTGCGCATGCATTGCTACAGCCCGCCTCGAAGGCGGTGCATTGCTACAGCCCGGCTCTATCAAGGCGGCGGCGCCGGCCGCAACAGCGTGAGGCTCAGCGGCGACGCGTCAGGCAGCGCCGCAACCGCCGCCCCCGCCAGCGCCGCCGCCGCCACTCAACGCACGTGCCTGGCCAAGACCACCTCCTCCGACTCCGCCGCACCATCGCTGTCACCCACCCACCAGCGGGCCGCGTGGCTTGCAGCGGCGCCGCCACCGCCACCGGCCGCAGCTCCAGAAGCTCCGCCGCCGCCGCCGCCGCCGCCGCCGCCGCCGCTTGGACCCGTGCATGGACCCGTGTTGTGCCCCACACTGACAGCGACGCTGATCCCGCTGCTGGTGCTGCCGCTGCCTGCGGCGCCGCCGAGGCCGCTATACGCCGCTGCTACCGGCGCCGACGGCGCGGCCACTCCCACACCGCTGCTGCCGCCGCCACCGCTGCAGTGATTCACAAACCGCCAGGCGAATGCCAGGAAACAAACACACCCTCTGACAGGGAAGCCAGGTTTATGGGCTCCTCAGGGATAGCGGGAAAGCCGCCGCCACCACCGCTGGACCGGCACCGCCGCCGCCGCCGCTGCTGCCAACAATGCCCGGAGCGCCTGCAGCCGCGAATGCGAGCACCAGGCTATCGCTGCCGACATCACCTCCCACGCGCAGCAAGGGAGCACCTCCGGTGCCAGTGGAACCCAGGCCCACGCTAGCGCCACTGCTGACGGTGGTGCCGTAGCCGCCGCCGAGAGCAGGCTATTGACGCAGGCTATTGACGCCGACAGCGGTGCCGCTGCCTGCTGCCGCGGCCGCCACGACCGCGAACGGGTTTGCGGCTGCTGCTGTGGCCGTTGCGCCAAACGCCGCAAGATGATCTGGCGCCGCCGCCGGCTCCGTTACCTCCGTGGTAACCGCTGCCGCCGCAGCCGTCGCTGCCGCTGGATGCGACCCCGTTGCCGGCCGCGGCGCCGCCGACGCAGCACCTGTCGCCGCCGCGGCGGACTGCGTCGCCGGCTCCGCCACAGCTGCCATTTCCAGCGGCTGCTCCCACGTCCACAGCTGCTCTTCTGGCCGCAGGCCGCCCGAACTGCCGGTGCTTTGCAACAGCCCACCGCCTTCATCGAAATGCGGCGCCTGCGGCAGTGAGCCGCGCGGCGACGGCGCGTTAGAGCCCGTCAGCGTCGCTATCAGCAGCCGGAACGCCGCGCCGGAGGCAGGGAACGGTGGCGTGATGGGCTGCATGGACGGCCCATCCGCCGGCGGCACCTCGAATGCCTCATCCCCGCCGCCGTAGCCGCCGCTGCCGCCGTGTACTGCCCAAAGATCTTCATCCGAAAGGCCGGGGTGCGGCTGAGAGGAGCGGTCGGAGGGGAGGGCGCCGGACCAGGCGCCGCCAAAGACGTTGACCAGGCCGCCGCCGCCATTCGTGGACGCCGGCACTGCCGCGGCTGAGGTGGGCATGAGGCCGGGGGAGCAGTAGAGCGCGCCACTGCCGGTGCCGCTGGGTGCCCCACTGCCAGCACCGCCGCCGGCGAACAATGCCATGCCAGCGCTTCCGGAGCCGGGCCTGATGGGCCCCTTGTGCGGGCTGGGGTGCGGCACCGGCGCCAGCAGCGGCGGACCCAGGGCGGCTGAGAGCTCAAAGAAGGGGGACCATTTGCGATCCACCAGCGATTTGACGTACTGCAGGTCTGCGCCCTTGAGCTCCGGAACCAGCCGAGATCCCGGTCCAATGCCGCTGTCCATCAATGGATCCAGGGTCACCCCCGGATCCAGGATTTCTGGATCCGGGGCTTCGGCCACGGCCGCCCCCGGCGAGCGCGCGCGGTACGCTGTGGCGTTGCCAGGGCTGGAGGGGGCCTCGGGTGTGTGGGCCGCGACGGCGACGGTTGCGGCCGCGGCGGCGGCGGTTGCGGCGGCGGCAGAGGCGGCGGCGGCAGCCTCTGCGAGGGCGAAGAAAGGCGAGACGGGCAGGCTGGCAGTGGTGGCGATGGCAGGAGCAGGGCCTGAAGCTGAAGCTGAAGCTGAAGCTGTGCCGGCGGCGGGACCCGGCCCAGCTGCGACGGGGCCGAACGGCGAGGCGAACGGGGAGAACGGCGTTGGCGGCAGGCGGGGTTGGGGCGCCGCTAAGTGCTCGTGCGCCTGCGCCTCCTCCTGTTGCTGCAATTGCGGTTGCCCCACCCGCTGTGCGTTGCCGGCAGTGTCCTGCGGCGAGGCCAGCGCCGTGCCCTCCGCCGCCACGCTGCTAGGCACACACACAGCCGCCACGTCCAGCGCTCGCAACCCGCCGCCGCCGCCGCCGCCGCCAGCGCCCCGGTCTGCACCCGAGCCGCTGCCGCCGCCGCGGCTGCCGGCGCTCCCTGGCGTGGCAAGGCCCTGCGTTGCAGAGCTGGCACCGGACGGCGCGCCCGCCGCCGCCGCCGCCGCCAGCACCGCCACGGGGCGCGGTCCCGACCCCTGGGACACCAGCATCGAGCCGCCTAGGCCCAAGCCGGAGCGCGGCAAGCCACCGGCGAGGCCGCCAGCAGCCGACCCTAGGGACGGCGTGCTGGCGCCGCCGCCGCCGCTGTCGGCTCCCGGCGGCGCCGCCAGCCGCATGCCGTGTGGCGGCGCGCCGCCACCGTGCGCGCCCCACAGATTCTCACTGGCGGTGCCGCCGCCGCCCCCGATGCTGATGCCCACCATAACGCCGCTGCTGCCGCCATCCCGGCCGCCGCCGCCGCCGCCGCCGCCCATAACCATGCCGTTGCTGCTGGCCCGACCCATGACGGTACTGCCGAAGCCTAGCATGGCACTTCCGAAGCCCACCGGCAGGTGGCCATGATGCGCCGCCGCCACTGTGTGCCCCAGTCCCAGCCCCAGGCCGCCGCCACCACTCCCGTTGGCGCCGCCGCTCCCTTGGACGCCGCTACTTCCGCCGCCGCCGCCGCCGCCGATATGCGCGCCTTGGCTCGCGTGGGCGCTCGCGCTTCCGGAGCCGTGGCTGAACGTAAGGCCCAGCGACGGCGCCGCCGCCGTTACAGAGCTCAGCGCGCCAGGCGGCGCCGGGCCCTGAACCGCAAGCGGCTCGCCGCCGCCGCCGCCGCCACCGCCACCGCCACCGCTACCGGCGCCGGCCAGCGGGAAGCTGAAGGGCGACCACTTTTCCTTAACCAGCTGCGCCAGCGCGCGCTTCTGCTCCGCGCCCAGCCGCTGCGCCAACGCCGCCACGTCCGCCTCCGCCGCCGTCGCCGCCGCCGGCAGCGCCAACGGAGCCGGCACCGCCAGGTCATCGCTGGAGGCACCACCGCCGCCGGCGGCGGAGCCGAAGCTGGTGCTCTCCGTCGCACTGGCGGCGGCGGCGGCCGCCGCCGCCGCGACGGAGAGCGGCGGAAGGCCGTGGAATGACGACAGCACGCGGCTGCCGTCGCTGCCCGTGACCGCACCGCCGCCGCTGCTGCTGCCGGCGGCGCGGACCGAGATCGACTCCATAGAACTAGGGCCGGCGGCGGTGCCGCCGCCGCCACCTCCGGCGGCGCCACCGCCACCGCTGGCGGCGCCAACCGGCGCCGTGCCGGCGGCGGGCAGCAGCGGGTCCGCCATGAGCGTCACGACCATGGGCGACAGGCTGCTCGTGGGACTGGCAGTGCCGTCAGTGGTGCTGCTGCCGCGACCCATCGCGACCGCCGCGGCGGGTGCAGCGGCGGCGGCCGACGCCATGGTCGGGGAGTCGGCGGCAAAACGCGCGGTTGTCGGAGTGAACGACGTAGCGGGCTCGTCGCCTGGCCCTGGCCCGGTACCCGCCCGAACACCCGCGGCAGCCGCGCCTGCGCCTGCACTGGCGCTTACGTTGGTGCCTGGCGGCACCTGTGGCGGCGACAGCGCCCCTGCCGACAGGCGCGGAAGCCGCGGGTGCTGCTGCGAGTGCTGCCCCGCATTTGGATTCAGATGCAGAAGCGCGGAGAAGGCGGTGTACGTGGAACTGAAGCTGTGCCCGCCCGCCGACCAGGCGCCGGCGGTCGCGTCCGTGCCGCTGCACACCGTCTCGCTGCTCAGCGCCACCGCCGCCGCGGCGGCGGCAGCGCCGCTGCTGTTGCCGCTGTTGCCGCCGATGGAGGTCTGCTGGCGCAGCTGCTGCAGGCCGCTGCTCTGTGTGCCCGGGGCGCCGTGCGACGCCGTCTCCGTCGGCGTCGGCGGCGCCGCCAGTGCCGCACCCATGGAGGCGGCGGCAGCAGCCGGGGGGCTGCGGCGGGCGTGCGACAGCGGGGGAGAGGCCGCCGCCGGGTGCGGGAGCGGGATGGACAGCTGCCGTGCCGGCGCGGTCACAGGCGGCGCCAGTGGTAGCGGCGGCGGCACCAGCGGCGCTAGTGGCGCGCCAACCGTCGGCTGTAGCAGCACCGGTTGCTGCTGCTGCATCTGCTGCTGCTGCCTGAGCACTTGCTGTTCCGCCAGGGCGCGGGAGAATGTGCTCTCCAGCATGTCCGCATAGCTGGACTGCTGCCCCGCGGCGGGACCCCCAGCAGGGCCACCAGCCGGATCCGGCACCAACGATTGCGAGCGCAGCTTGGGCTGTGCTCGTGCTGCAGCCGCTGCCGCCTGTCCATAAGCGCCGCTCCCTGAGGAGCCCACAGTGGCAACCGACTGCGTTGACGACGCACGCAGACTACGTCCCGGCCAGACGACAGCGCCGCCACCCCTTCCCGCTGCCGCTGACGGCGACGCCGCTGGCATCACCGCTCCACCGGACGTCGCTCTTGCTGACATCAACCCCAGGGCCGGGCCGGCCTGCAGCACGCGAAGCCGACTGGCAACCCGCCCCACTGCAGGCCCTGCCGACACAGACACATAGCGCGTGCCGTTGTCTATCAGCGCCCCCACCGCCGCCGGCCGTGCGCCGTGAGCATAAGCAGCTGCTGACACGGCGTTAGCGGCTCCACGAGAGAGCTCACCGCCCCTCGCAGCGCCTGGCGGCGCCGGCATGCCGGCGGCGCCCGCAGCGGCGGCACCGCTGCCGCTGACCCGGCCACTGCGGACTTGGAGCAAGCCGCCGCCACCGGCATTGGCGGCGCCGTCGTTGGTGTGCAACGGGATGGGCAGCTGCCGCGCCGAATGCGCGCCGCCTGCACTGCTGACGCCGCTACCGCCGCCGCCTCCCCCAAGGGCTGACGGCATCAGCCAGCCGCCACTCATCGGCGACGCCAGGCCGCCAGTGCTCAAGACGCTCCCGCCGCCGCTCAAGCCGCCGCCAGCACCAAAGACGCCGCCGGCGCCAAAGATCGCCGCCAGGTTGGCTTCATGCACATTGGGATGCATCTCCAGCCGCCAGCCGCCCTGCACGGAACTGCCCTGACTGCCAAGACCGCCGCCGCTGCCGCCCGCCGCCGCCCCAGCCGCGCCGCCGGCTAGCACGCTGCCACTGAGGGCATTGGCGGCGCCGACAGCCGTCGCGCCGCCGCCAGTGCCGCCGCCGCCGCCGCCAGGGCCACCGTGGCCGCCGCCTGCGGCTGCCACGCTGCTTGTGCCGCCGCCGCCAGCTGTTAGAACGCTGCGCAGGCTGTTGTGTTTGGAGCGCATTCGCGGCAGGCCCGGCAGCACCTCGGCCGCGTTGGAGTCCTCGAAGCCCGCCAGCGTGGCCTGCCATCAAGTCATGGAGCATTTCCGTATTTGAGTCAGTTGTGGGCGGGTGTTGGAGGGAGGTGCTACGTGGCAGTGGAAGTTGGTGAACGTGCCCCAAGCCCCTGCCGCTGTCCCTTGCAAGTGTCGTTCCCACGGCAAACCGCCCCCGGCACCGCCTCCCAGCCCCACCGCCCCTCCGCGCCCTCACCTGCTTGAGTGCCGCCAGAGTACCCCGGATGAAAGCAGCCTCCTCCGCATTGTGCCGCTGCGACTGCCGCGCCCCGCCGCCGCCCGTCCGCTCGCCCCCGCCCTTGCCGCTTCCTCCTCCCCTGCCTCCTCTCGCTCCCCCTCCTCCGCCTCCTCCTCCTGCTCCTGCTGCCGCTACTGCTCCTGCCAGGCTGCCTGCGCCTGCGGTGCCGCGGCGCTGCAGCAGCACTCCGGCGGCGACGGCGGCTCCCGATGCTGACGTCAGCTCTGAGGGCGACGGCAGGCCGTCGTCGTCGTTGCCGTCATCCGAGGAAATGGACACAGTGCTGCTGTTGTTGTCCAGAAGTGCCTGCAGGCGGTGTTGCACAGCGGCACAGTGAAGGAAGGGGCCACACAGGAGCTCCGCCGCCGCAACCTTCCGCCACCCCCCATGCCTGACCACCCACCCACCCACGTTGTTTGCCTGCCGAACAAACCCCCATGCACACTCCCGTGCACACCATCTTCCCTGACCCACTCTAACTACACTGCCCCGCTCATGCTGACCCCCAACTTCCCACCAGCCCCACACTCCAAGCCTCAACCACCAACGCCCAACCCCAGCACAGCATATGCGCCCACGATATGTGCCCCAATACTCAATCCGTCTTCCATGGGCGGCTACGCCCCACAGCCCCGCACCTGTGCAGGCAGGTCGGTGGGCAGGGACGCCGCCGCCAGCGCCGCCAATATCGTCAGCGAGGTCCGCCGGTTGCCGCCCAGGAACGGCGGCTGCGCGCCCGCACCTCCCGCCGTGCCCGGCCCCGCCGAGCCCGGCGGCAGCAGTGCCGACTGCGGCCGACTGACGGCGCCACTGGTGGACAGGTACCCGTGGCCCGACATGCTGTTGCCGCCGCCGCCAGCGGCGCCCGACATGCCGTACTGCCCGGAATAGCCGGGCGCGGCGGCTCCACCGCCGCCGCCTCCGGCGGGCCCCGGCTGCCCTGCGCCGTGCTGGTACAGGTGCGCGGTGAAGCTGCGGGAGGGCATGGGGCTGACGGCCGCCACTGTCGCCACCGCCAGCGCCGCGGCGTCCACCATGGAGGCCAGCGTGGAGGGAGACATGGCGGAGGAGAAGCCGAACGAACCTGGCGGGCCGCTGGCGCTGGCGGCGCCGCCGCCGTCCGCGTCACCGCCGCCGCCGCCACCACCCCCGTCGTACGCGCCCGCGGCGGCTGCGCCGCCGCCGCTGCCGGCGGCGGGCAGCGGCGAGAGCAGTGTGCGGGGTTGGGGCGAGGCGTGGCCGCGGTCGGGGTCGGGGTGGAGCATGTGGCCGCTGCCGCTGGCGTGGCTGGGCCGGCCGCCGCTGCCGTTGGCGGGCGCCGCCGTGGCGGCTGTGCCGGCGAGGTGGGCTGTTGCTGACAGGGCGGCCAGGGCGCTGTCGCCACTTCGCTGTGATAGCTGGTCGTGCTGCTCATGTTGCGTTGGCCGCTGTTGCTGCTGTTGGGCCGGGGCGGGGCCGGGGGTGGGGGCGGTGCCCAGCTGCGCCGTGCCGGCCGCTGCCGCAGCGTCGATGCCATCTCGGCCCGCGGCGTCAGGTGGAAACGCGCTGGCCGCCGCGGCCTGGGGCTGTGGCGGTGCGTCCTGCTGTTGCTGCCGCCCCGCGTCCGTAGCTGTCCCCGGTGTCAGCCCTGCATGCCCACTGCCAGGCGGCACCGGCTCCGCCTGCACAGTACAGACTTCCGCCGCGGTCGGCAAGAGCGCACCCGGCGATGAACCCTTCCCCCCGCTCCGCACACCAGCCTCGCCGTCGGCACGAACGTTGCTGCTTGCGCGACCCGCGAGGTTACGCTGGTCAGCCGCGGTGGCAGAGACCACATCACTGTCTCTGACCTTGCTGGGCGGGCCTTGCCCAAAGCAGCAGCCCAGCGGCTCCAGCCAGCCCATGCTAATTCAACATTTCATAGGTACGCATCGCTGAAAGAGGCCCGCAACCGGCCAAGCGGGCAGAAAAAGCCGATTCTTACGTTTCCAGCTCAGCTTCATATATTCAGATGATTTCGCATTCCTTGTCAGATATGAAGCAAAAATATTCAAGCTGCCATGCTTGAAAATCCAGTTTCCGCAGTTCACTGTTCAGTTCTGACTCGCGCTGTGAGTTAGCACACGCTCGAAGATACGTTCATTACATGCAAGCTGGTGTTCATTTGCCCTTTAGCCGTTCCGCTGGGGGGCTTCCAACAGGGAAAAGCTTTGGAATGATGCATGCATCGCTCAACCGGTGTCGTGGAACCGATCTTTAAACCTGCAATTTTATTCGTCGCTTGGAAGCATTCTAGATTTAGGGGACGGTCGTTGTGGCTCGGGGTGGCGCGAGAACTGAGAAGTGTCACAGCTTCACAGCTGCCCGGGCCTAGTACCGAGTACCGAGTGCGGCACGCATGCCGTAAAAGACTTACGTGAAGATAGCAGTACTTCAGTGCATATAGAATCTCGCTGCCCAGCGTAACACAAATGCAAGCACGGTGCGTCCGCACCGCGACGCCAACGCTGAATCTGAACGGGGCTGCTACATCCTCTAGTGCAAACATGCTGGGCCCGCTCGGCGCCCGAGCGCTGGCAGCGCGCACCTGCGTGTCAGCGGCCCGCTGGTTTGCCGACGCCATCTCCGCCAGCGGCCATCGGCAGCGGGCCGGCCTGTCGCTGCGAGCTGCAGCTGCGACATGCACGTCTGCCACGTCTACTAGATCCAGCGAGGGTGTCCACATCCCTCACGCAGCGCTGGTGCAGGCGCAGGGCCGTGTAGCGTGGATGCAGCCGGCGCTCAGGCCCGGCCGCTGCAGCAGTGGTGGGCTGGGGCCGCTGCCGCTCCCGATGCTGGCGCGGCCATCTTTGACTGTGGCGCGCGCGGCTGCGACTGAGGCAACCAAGACGGGTGAGCGTTAACCGCGGAATTGCAGCATTGATAAGACCGCAGACTGGGTGGCTGGGGACCTTCCATAGTTACCGGATTGGGGGATGGGGGGGGGGGAGGGGGGAGGGCTGTGCACGCGCGTTGACCACAGCAACCGGCGGGCGCATACCCACCGCATCGGCGGGCAACGCGCTTGCACAGAACACTGCACGACAATGCCTGGGGCCACGGCAATGCCTGGGGCAACGGCAAGCGCGGGTGGGTGGGCGCTGCTTATCTGACACATGCCCCGGTGGCGGCGCCATGGAGGAGGTGGAGGGCGGGGCGGGGGGTTACGTCCCCGAGCCCAGCGAAAAGGGGAAGAGGAGGAGGAGGTGGTGGTGGAGGAAGAGGAGCAGGAGGAGCAGGAGGGGTTGACGCGGCGCGGTCGCCCCGCCGCCTGAAGCCGACGTGGGGCGTGCAGCCGCTGGCCCCCGGGGGCGGCTCATGCGGCTCATGGGGCTGGGGCTGGGGCTCTCTTTAATCTTGCCGCTCTGAAACCTTGCGCTTCATCCAAAACGGGGCTGCCAGTGGCTTCCCTTGTGTCAAGGGCTAGTCACCCACAGCGATGACACGCCAAAATTAACGAAAGCTTCTGTGATAACATCACGTTTCAAATTTATCAACAGAGACGGCGGCGGCGGAAGCGGAAGCGGCCCCTGAGGCCACGCACACCGTCCTGTTCGAGGTGCGTGTGGGTTTGGCTGTGTCCTCTGGTTGCGTCAGCGGGGCGCCATTTTTATACCTCCGTCGCCCAACTAGTCAAGCCTCGTCCCCTTTGCACTTACAGTCTACTCCCTCCGTCTTTCATGCCCGGACCTCCCTCCCTCCCGCACTTCTCTGTGCCATCTTTGTTAAATCCCCTCCTGCAACCCGCGTTCCTCCCCTCCGCCTCAGGTCGGCGACATGAAGTGCGGCGCCTGCTCCGCCGCCGTGAAGCGCATGCTGCTGACGCGGCCCGAGGTGGCCTCCGCCGCCGTCAACCTCATGACGGAAACGGCGGCGGTGCAAGTGCGGTGAGGGCGCGGCGCAAGGAGGGTGGGGTGGGGTGGGTGGATGGGTACGTGGGTGGAGATGGTGGCGGGTTGGGGGCAGTTTGGCGGCGGCGAGGGCAGTTATGCGGCGGCGATGGAACTGCCACGGCGTTCATGCTCATGCGCGTGCGCCTCTCATGCGCATCTCTGCGCAAGCCGTACACCTTGCACCTGCGACATGTGCACTCTCACACCTGACGCCGCACACATCATGTTTGAAGTCGAGTGTACGGGGCGTCAATGATTGTTATTGACTCACTGATTACGTACTTAATGCGGCGCCCCGCAGCGGCGACCCCGAGGCGCTGGCTCCTAAGCTCGCCGCCTTCATCAGCCAGCGCGGCTTCCCCATGCGCCTGCGGGCGGCGGGCGGCGCCGGCGCCGAGGACGCAGTGGCGGCGGCGGCGGCCGCGGACAAGAAGCGTCAGGTGCGGGCAGGTGTATGCGGTCGTGCTTTTGGGTGGGGTTGTCGGGCGGGTGGCGGTGTGGGGTGGGTGGGGGCGTACCTCGTTGTGTATTCGTGTCTCCTGTTGCATACGGGGCCTGGCGGTACTGCCGAAGCCAGCTCCCCAACCAACCTACAAAACACCTCCAAAACCCAAACCAAGAACGGATCCAAGGCGCCCACCCACGCCTACCACACGCCTGCCACACACCTCCCGCCACACGCACACCCACCACACCGCCCCCCCCCCCCAGGACGAGGCCCGGCGCAGTGTGTGGGACCTGGGTGTTGCCTGGCTGCTGGTGGCCGCCTGCTGCACCCACCACGCCGGCCACCTGCTACACGCCGCCGGCTACCACCAGCTGGCGCACGCGCCGCTGCTCACGGCGCTCAGCGACCCGAGGGTCAGCGGCGCACTGGGCGCGTTCGCGCTGCTGGGGCCCGGGCGCAGGTGAGGGGGCGGGCGGGGTCGGGGCCTCGGGTGAACGCTGACATCGCCGTACTGCGCACACACCCGCTCACACCCCTTTCTTGGTTTCGGTTAGGTTGGGATTGGCATGAACTGCCATCCCTCCACTCGCCGCGACTTGCTGTGCTACCCGCTGTGCCTGGCTCCACGTCTCTTCCCTGGTCGACAACGCAACCCCTTCCTCCTCCCTCCTCCTCCCCAACTCCCTCCCCTCCTCACCAGGCTGCTGGTGGACGGCTTCCGCGCACTGGCTGCCGGCAACCCCAACATGAACAGCCTGGTGGGGCTGGGCAGCGCCGCCAGCTTCGGGGTGGGGCTGGCGGGCGCGGCGGCGTCGGCGGGGCTCATCAGCGGACCGGGTGAGTTGCAGCGGAAGGGAACGAGAGGGACAGGGAGAGAGAGAGGGAGGCAGAGTGTAAGGGAGAGAGAGGGGGGGGGGGTTGTTCAGGGAGGGGAATGCAGAGCGAGGGGAAGCGGAGACAGGGAGGCTTGCTTGGACCTGTGCCCCCTTCGCCCCCGTAAGCCCTAGAAGCTTGCAAGTCCTCTGCCATCCTCTACTCATGCCTGCACCCCCACCTTCCTCCCCTCCCGCCCCTCGCTTGATGTTCCGCAAGCTGGCCTACCGTCTACCACTTCCTTAACTAGTCATGAGTGTAAGCCCCTCCTTCCCTGTGTTCCGGATCAGGCGCCGCCGCCCTGGGCGCCCTGGCTGGCGACGCGACCTTCCTGGAGGAGCCGGTGATGCTGCTGGCCTTTGTGCTGCTGGGCAGGGCGCTGGAGGCCCGGGCCAAGGTGGGAGCAGGGAGGGGGAGGGGCAGGGGGAGAGGGAAGCGATGAGCGACCGAGAACCCCATGGACTGACGGGCGTGCCCCATCTGACTGTCTTTCGGCCTGTGTTCTTGCTTGCGTTCTCCTTTCCATACACACACACACACACATACACACGCGCCTGCGCACACAGATGCGCCCCCTCCCATGCTGTCTACCTCGCTACAACTTTCTGTACCAATCCGTGCAACCTCCCCCCCCCAACACACACACACACACACACACACACACACACACACACACACACACACACACACACACACAGGTCCAGGCCGCCTCCGACCTGCAGTCCCTGGCCCGCCTCATCCCCGCCTCGGCGCGCCTGGTGCTGGACCCCGGGGCCGTGCCGGGCAAGGCGCCCGCAGCAGCCCCTGCCGCTACTGCCGCTACTGCCGCTACTGCCGCCAGTGGTGCTGCTACTGCTACAGCCCCGGCGGCGGCTGCGGTGGAGTACGCGGTGGTGCCCACCAGCAGTGTGCGCGCCGGCGACATCCTGCGCGTGCTGCCGGGTGAGGGGCGGCGGGCGAGTGTGAACACGTGTACGTGTGTGTGTTTGTGTGTGTGTGTGTGAGCTTGTACCGGCAGTACCCATCAGGCGAGACGGAGGAGATCTGAGTGTGAGTGGCTAGACCACGCCACTTTATTTCCTACACCCTACACACATACACGCACACACACACCACAACCTCCACACACATTCACCCAACAACCACCACCCCCCAGGCGAGAAGGTGCCTGTGGACGGCGAGGTGCTGGAGGGCGAGGCGGCGGCGGACGAGTCGCTGCTGAGCGGCGAGAGCGCGCTGGTGGCCAAGGCGCCGGGCAGCCGGCTGACGGGCGGCACGGTGGTGTACGAGGGCGCGATGACGCTGAGGGCCACAGCCACCGGCGCGGCCTCCACCGTGGCAGGTGCGGCGGGGCGGGGCGGGGGGTTTGTAAGTACCAGCCCAAACTAAACCAAAACCAAGGGGGGCGAGAGGGGTGCTCTGCGTGTGCTCTGTTGCGGGGGTGGGGGTGGGGCGATGCGTTTGGGCGTGTGGGAGGGAGGGGTTGTTGGGGGAGACAGGGGTTGGAGCGCAGGGGGGCCTTTCCACTTTTCCTTTCACTGCTTGCTGTACGGCGACTCCCTGTCCACCTTTGTCTCTTACCATTTGCTCACCTGCTCCCACGCACCCCACGCACCCCATGCATGTACACACGCATGCGCAGGCATTGCCCGCCTGGTGTCGGACGCGCAGGCCCGCGAGGCGCCGGTGCAGCGGCTGGCGGACGCCGTGGCGGGCCGCTTCTGCCTGGGCGTCATGGCCGCCGCCGCCGCCACCTTCCTGTTCTGGCTGGGCGCGGGGGCGGCGCTGTGGCCGCACGTGCTGGACGGCGTGGGCAGCTGGGCGGAGCTGGAGGCGAGCTACCACAGCCATGGTGGGACAGTGGGTCGGGGTGGGGGGATAGGGGACAGGGTGCGGGCGTGGGGTGCGGGGTGCGGGGTGGCCATCTATGACCAGACGGAATGAATGGATCCAACAGCAAGTAAGTGGCTGGAATGCCGGCGTCCCGTTGGGGGATTGCTCTTCGCCAGGCGCCATTTATTTTGGTACGTACGACGCTGAAAGCTAATGTTGAGTTGCCAAGCTGGAAGCTCCAACCGAGAATTAGCAGTGTCTTTTGCGTGCCTTCACATGTTTGTATGCATGTCAACGCAGGCGCGGGTGCCTGGGGCGGCGGCGGCGGCGGCGGCCTGGATTACGACGAGGTGTCCTCCACGCCGCTGCTGCTGGCGCTGCGGCTGGCTGTGGACGTGTTGGTGGTGGCTTGCCCCTGCGCCCTGGGCTTGGCCACACCCACGGCGGTGCTGGTGGCCAGCAGCCTGGGCGCCAGGAGGGGGCTGCTGGTGGGTGGAGGGGGAGGAGGGGGAGTGGGAGGGGTGGGAGGGGGAGGGGTGGGAGGGGTGAGAGGGAGGGGCGGGTTGAGAGGAATGGTGGTGGTGGTGGTGGTGGTGGTGGGATGGCGGTGAGTGGTGGTTGAGCGGGGGGGGGGGGTCAGCCGGACGTGTTCTTGCCCCCACCCGACCCCACCCACACACCCTTCAGTGCATCCTGTACCGCTGTTCCAAACATCCTTGCAACCCACCCACCCGCCCCTCCCTCTCATTGCAGTTCCGTGGCGGTGACGTGCTGGAGCGGCTGGCGGCGGTGGACACGGTGGTGCTGGACAAGACAGGCACACTCACGGAGGGTGAGCAGGACGAGGGCAGGAGGGCCAGAGGGAGGAGGGGCAGAGGGAGGAGGGCAAGAGGGAGGAGGGCCAGAGGGAAGAGGGGCAGAGGGAGGGGTTGAGGAGGTGTGGAGGGAGCAGGGCTGGGAGCGCAAGGGTCAAGGCATGAATATGACGCCGCAACAGCGCCGCCCGCACTTGGAGAATTCCCTCTCTTTGGCTGCTAATAAAGAAAGATGTTGGTGTCGCTGCCAATGTCTGCAATGTCAGGCAAGCTGCGCGTGCTGGGGATACAGACCGCAACCCAGGCTGACTACTCGTCGTCATCGGCTGACGGCGGCGGCGGCGGCGGCGGCAGGGAGCAGGCGGTCCTGACGCTGGCGGCGGCGGTGGAGGCCGCCACCCGCCACCCACTGGCAGACGCCGTGCTGGCGGAGGCGCGGCGGCGCGGCCTGGCGGCGCCGCCGGCGGCGGAGGCCGCCGCCACCGTCGCCGGCCGCGGCGTGAAGGCCCGCGTCGACGGCGTCTGGGTCGCAGTCGGGCGGCGGGAGTGGGCGCTGGAGGCGGTCACTGGCGGCGCCGCCGGCGCCGGCGCCGCCGGCGCCGCCGCTGACGTGGCAATGACGGCGCCTCCGGCGGATGCGTCGGTGGCTGGCGCCAGCAGTGTGTGGGTGGCGGTGGAGGGTCAGGGGCTGGTGGGGCGCATTTGGCTGCGTGACACGCTGCGGCCGGATGCGGCGGCCACGGTGGCGGCACTGAAGGCGGCGGGCAAGCAGGTGCGTTGCGTGGGTGGTGGCGGAGGTGCGGGGGAGTGGGTGCGTATGTGTTGGGGAACGTGTGCGTGTGTGGATGGGTGGGGGGTTAGCCGGTCGGGGCATGGGCAGGGGGAAGGGCGTGGGAGAGGGAGGGTGTGGCGCGGACAGGGTGACATGGCGTGCTGTGGGCACAAGGGCCACGGCCCCTGCGCGATACGCACTGCGCATGTCACATGATGCAGACACATACCAACGACACTCTGGCTACACCTTTTGCTGCACCATTTGTCATACCTTGCCTACCTGCATCCCCAGGTCCACATCATGTCGGGCGACGACCCGGCCACGGTGGCGGTGGTGGCGGCGGCGGCGGGCGTGCCGGCGGCGGCGGCGGCGGGCGGCCTGACGCCGGCTGACAAGCTGGAGCGGGTGCGGGCGCTGCAGGCGGCGGGTCGGACGGTGGCCATGGTGGGCGACGGCGTGAACGACGCGCCGGCACTGGCGGCGGCGGATGTGGGCGTGGCGCTCAAGGTGAGGGGGCGGTGGGGACCGGTACAGGGGGGGAGGATCGGGCTGGGTCGGGCATGTACTCGAATCCTCATGCAGAGTAGCACGCAACATCATTATCGACATCTCATACCGCCACCACCACCCTCACCGCCATCCGCGGCCACATCTTCACTCCTGAATAATTATGAATGTAACCCCTCCCCACCCCATCCCCCACCTCCCCGCACCTCTACCACACCTCTCCCCACCCCACCCCTCCCCCTTCCCCTCACCCTGACGCGCCTGCTGTCTACAACTTCGCTTCATCTCAACCAACCATGCATGTAACTCCACCTCCCCCTCCCCCACCCCCTCCCACACCGCGAACTCCACCTCCACCTCACCCTCACCCCCCACAACGTGACTGCTATACTACTGTACCTGGCTACGCCTTCACATCTTAACTAATCACGAATGTAATCCCCCTCACCCCCTCAACCCCTCACCCCCTCACCCCCTCACCCCCTCCTCTCCAGGGCGGCCTGGACGCCGCGGGCGAGGCCTCGGGCCTGGTGCTCATGGGCGACCGGCTGGGTCAGCTGCTGGAGGCGCTGGAGCTGGGCGGCGCCTGCCTGGCCAAGATCCGGCAGAACCTGGTGTGGGCGCTGGGCTACAACGTGGTGGGCATACCGCTGGCGGCAGGTGCGGCGGAGGGAGGGAGGGGGGAGGGAGGGGGAGGAAGGGAGGGAGGGGAGGGAAGGAGGGGGGGAGGGGGGGAGGGGAGGAAGGGACCTTGGGGGGAGGGAGGGATGGGGAGGGGTGTTTATGGCGTGGTGCTTGCCGCACCGCCGACACCCGCACACACGCACGCACACAGACGTTATAGGTGTCAACAGTTTGCCCTGGTGCTCTCCTGCCGCATATACGCACACACATACACACACACGGACACACACACGCACACACACGCACACACACACACACACACACACACGTATTGAACCCGCCCCATCACCGCCCAGCAATCCCTGCCGACGCTCCCAACGCACCTGGGGAACATGTCCCCGGCGCTCGCGTAACACAAACACACAATCACAATCACACACACACACACACACACACACAATCACAAACACAATCACACGCCGATGCCCTACAGGCGCGCTGCTGCCCAGCCTGGGTGTGGCGCTCAACCCCTCCGCCGCCGCCGGCATGATGGCCTTCAGCTCCGTGGCGGTGGTCTCCAACAGCCTCATGCTGCGGGCAGGGCGGGCGGCGCCGGCGGCGGGGGCGGCAGCAGGGGAGGCGGGCGAGGCGGCGGCTGGGGCGGGGAGTGGCGGCGGCGCGGGCTGGGGCGGGAGCGGCGCGGCGGCGGGGCGCGGCGGCGGCGCGGCGGCGTGAGGCGTGGGGGTGGGAAGGCGGGATGATGGCTTGTGTTGGTGTGGTATTGTGGAGAGTGTTTGAGGGCTTCGCGGAGAGGCGTGGGGAGAGGCAGTGGGCTTGCTGAGAGCGAGTGACGCTGAGCGGCATTGGAGTCGGGATCGTGGGTTGCAGGAGGAGGTCGAGGAGGAGGAGGACGCTCCGCGATACATAAAGGCTAGAGAGGACGCAGGACATGCAGACCTGGCAGCCCGTGCTTGCAGGCATTGAAATCTGCAGGCACCCAGCAGGCGCGTCAAGCGGGTACTGCGTAAAAAGTCTTGCCTTAATTTGTTTGAGATCGGGTGGGACCCTGGCATGCAGTGTCTGCGACGTCTGCGTGCTCAGCCGGCTCAGATTCTCCACCCTTTGTCACATCGCAAGATTTAGGATTCGGGATTTTGGCCCGCTGGGTGGGGTGGGATGGAGCCGGCCGTCGGCAGCCCGCGCGTGTGGCGCTGCGAGCAGCACCGCCGCTGTGCTACTACAGTGCGTGGGCAGTGGCCAGTGGGGCGTTGTGCGGTCGTGGCGGGCGGCCATCGGGCGGGTTTGGCGGGCAGCGGAGGATGCAGGGATGCTTGCCATGCCGTGGGCAGCTGTGAGCCGAGATGTGTTGCTGTCAGTCTCTGTGCCGGGCTGGCACAACAGCAGCTGTGACCAGGGGAACCCTTGGCTGTGGCACGTACCGGCCGTGCTATGCCATTATGACAATCGTTGCGCACCAGGCTTACAGAATCCCGACAATGCATAAACGTGCAGCACCGACCAAACACAGGCGCTCGTCCGTGTTGACTGCGCGTGTTCATGTGCGGGTGCGGCGGTTCCACACTAGGCGCGCGCATAATGTCCTCCTCCATGCCGTAACATCCCCCCACATCTTGACATGCCCTCCTCCACCCTGGGCCTACCCACACGCCACTACCGCTGCACTGCGGCCCTAACCCAGCCGCCGGCTAACGTGTGCTCCTGCTCCCGCCGCCGCCTGCTGCCCCTGAACCCCAGCCGCCGCCGCCGCCGGCGCCCACACCCGCCGCCAGGCCGCCGCCGCCCAGCCCCGCACCGTACACCAGGCTCGATGCATAGGGCAGCCGCCGCCACCGCCACACCCATCCACCGCAACCCCATTCGCACCCGCCTGAATCGCCGCCGCCGCCGCCGCCATGTCACCAGACACGTGCTGCCGCGGGTCCAGCTGCAGGCGGTGCGGGCGCTGAATGCCGCCGTGGACTTGGCGGTGTGAGTCCCGCACACCGCCAGCCGCCGCCGCCGCCGCCGTTGCGGCCCTCTGACGGAAGCCGCCACCGCCACTGGCGGCGCCGCCGGATCCCGCCGCCTGCCCGCGCTTGACGCTGGATCCAGATGGATTGGAGGGGTTCTGCTGCGCCGCCTGCTGGATCCAATCGCGGATCGAGTCGCGCTGGAACTTGCGCACCTCAATGACAGACAGCGGGTCGTCGGGGTGGGAGAACCTGCGGGCACGTGTGCGTGTGTGTGTGTGTTGTGGTTGGCGGGTGGGTGCGTGGGTGGGCGCCAGGGCTACATGCAGGGTGGCAGCAGGGTGACAGGGCAGGCGTGGCGGGCTTCCTAGCGCCAGCCCAAGAGCCTAGATAGCCAGAAGGTACGCCTGAGCTGGGACTGAGCTGCTAGGCCACTCGGGGCACCGTCCAGCAAGTGCGGAGCAAACTAGCTAGATCGCAAACAGCGCGACGGCGGCTGCTGCCGCGGCCTTACATGAGGTCCAGGTGGTGGGCTCCCTCGGGGATGATGACGGCCGGCATGGAGTCGGACACGTCCTCCAGCACACCGCCGCCTGCGTGTGTGTGTGTGTGTGTGTGGGTGTGGGTGGCCGAGGGCGAGGGAGTGCGAGGGAGGAAGCAGATGGTGTGGTACGTGTGTCACAACACGTGCCAGCTGCCATTGCAGTCCAGGCACAGGGGCAAGCGCAGGCCCCATCCCCCCCCATTCCCCGCTTCTACCACGGCCACGGTCACGGCAACGCAGCGGCCACACACACGAACGCATACCGCTAGCTGGTGCGAAGGGCACTGGGTGCATTGCCCCTCCCCCCTCCCAGCCCCCGCCCCCGCCCCCCTCACCGTGCCACGGGTCCAACAGGCCGTTGCTGAACACAATGTTGGAGCCGGCCGTGATGCGGCGGCCGCCCCACTGCAGGTAGACAGATCGGTGCGTGTGTGTGTGTGTGTGTGTGTGTGTGTGTGTGTGTGTGTGTGTGTGATAACAAGTAATGTCGGTGTGAGGTGAGTGGGTGGACATATGTGCGTTGGCGAAAGCTGCTGTCTGCAACCTGTTGCGGCGTCCGCTGCGGGCGATGTCTGCTCCATACGTCCCATCCTGCCCCCCCCCCCGCCCCGTGCTGCCGCCCCACCCGCTCCGTCCCACCTGCGTTGTGGCCCACAGGGGGCGGGGCGTGACGCCCCAGCTGTCCTGGCACGCCGCCACGGAGGCGGCCAGGTCGAAGGGCTCGGGCCAGAACATGTCCGAGTCTGTGTGCGGATATGTGTATGTGTGTGTATGTGTGTGGTCACATTCATGATTATTCAAGAAGTGAAGGCGTACCCAGGAACAGTACTATAGCAGCGGGGGAGGGGGAGGGGGGCCCAACAGGCATCGAGGGTTTCCATGGTTGCCTCACAACCCACCAATCCCATGGTCCCACCCCTCTTCCTCTTCCCCCTCCTCACCGCCGTCCTTGGAGAACGGCATGAGCATCTCAGCGCACCACTGGTAGTCCCACCAATTGGCGTCGTGGTCGCTGGGGGTCGAGTCACCGTACACGCGCACATGCAGGTTCTTATTGACAGGGGAATATCCAGAAAGGATAGCAGCATGACAACAAACATGGGCCAAAGCAGTGGCCTCGCACGCACTCGGCCCAAGAATCTATCCGGATTGCGCCGCCGGCCCCCGCACCTGTCGGGGTCTGTGCCGGCGAAGGGGTCGAAGCACTCCAGGTCGCCGGTGTGGTTGTAGAACACCCCCACAGCCGCGGCCATAGCTGCGGTGTGTGCACGAGCAGCGAGAGGGGGGAAGAAGCCGTAAGCGGTAAGGAAGGAAAGCGACATCGGCACTAGGTATGAGCCATCAAGCCATCATGCCATTCGGCCATCGGCGGCTGCCTCGCTCTGCCTCGCTCGCTCGCTCGCTCCGCCATCCCCCCCCCACACACGCACCGTCCAGCAGGTCTGCGTCCACCCAGTCGTCGCCGCCCGCCAGGGGCTCGCAGGCGGCGCGCACGGGGAAGGCGGGCAGCTGGCCGTGGCCGTTGGTGATGTAGGAGGAGGGGTAGGGGAAGTTGCCCATGGCCTGGATAGGGGGAACGGGCGGAGGAGGGGTTGGGGGTTTACATTCATGATTATTTAAGAAGTAAAGGCGTAGCCAGGAACAGTATCACAGCAGACGCGTTAGGGGGTTGGCGGGTTGGCGGGCTTTTCCAGCCCGATGACAGTCCACCGGAGACGGTACCCAGGTGCGCCGTGCGTCCTCTGCAGGGGAACGGTCAAACCCAGCCCATCCCTCTCGTGTTCCTCACATGGAACGCTCAAATCCCCACCTCCACCCCAAAACACCTAGCGCCTCCACCCCAACGCTCTCCTCCTCGCTCTTTTGCATTGGGTTCGGTTTAGTTTGAGCTGGTATCTACAACCCCCCCCCCCCCAGTCCGCCCCCCCCCCCCCACGCCCCCATGCCCCGCCCCGGAGCCCCCACCATGTAGTCCCAGGCCGCGCCCAGCCAGGCCCTCAGGTACTGCACGTCCCCCGAGCTCTTGAGCGACACGTCCGGACACAGCCGCAGGCCGCCAGCCAGGAACTTGCGGCCTGGGGTGGGGGGTGGGGGGTTACATTCATGACTAGTTAAGGAAGTGGGGGTAAGGGGCGGGGATGGGATGAGATGAGGGGCAGGGTGCGTGGGTGAGGTGAGGAATTTGCGTTAGGGGGGGTTGCAAGGATGTTTGAAAAAGCGGTACAGGATGCACTGAAGACTGCAGACGAAGTCGTTACCACATTGGGGGGTTGAGGTGTGTGTGTGTTAAAGAGCACAAGGAAAACGTGTGTGTGTGTGTGTGTGTGTGTGTGTGTGTGTGTGTGTGTGTGTGTGTGTGTGTGTGTGTGTGTGACACCACTGTCACGGTTCCTGTCCGCACCCTCGACAGCCCTGAGAACTTGACGGTCACCATGGGCAGTGACAAGCAAATGGATAGCAAGTCAACTGCCAAGCTCTTTATGACCCGGGTCTGTCAGCATCTCGAGCTATCGCCCCTCGAGGAGATGGAGCTGTACTCGAGAACCCCTAGCAGCTGCACACGGCTACTGCTGCCCATGGTGACCGTCAAGTTCTCAGGGCTGTCGAGGGTGCGGACAGGAACCGTGACAGTGGTGTCCTTAGTCAGTCCAAGGCAAGTATAGGAGATGTAGGCACAAGAAACGTTTTGGGGATGTCATATGAACAACATAGGCAAGCGTAGAGAGCACTACTGCGCATAACGTGTGCATGCGCAACGGCATAGCGGGTGTAGCGGCTGTGGAGTCCTCGTGTGGGCATTTGGGGAGTCCACAGGTTGGGTGGACAGCACACCGGTCAGGTACGACAGCAGGCGCCAGCCGCCCCGTACCCACTCCGTAACCCTGTAACCATAACCCAATCCGCAGCTCGTACCCCGCATTCCACCCATGTCTTCTCCTTGTCAGCCACCGCATCCACCTCACCCACCCCACCCCTACCTGCATCATCGTTTCCATAGCTGGCCATCACATCCCACGTGGCTTTGACATTGTCCACACACGCCGGCGCCGAGCCGGCTAGCTCTGAGGCGTCGTAGGTGACGCCCTTGGCGAACGAGCCCGCGTCAAAGGCCGGGACCTGCGCGGGGGGTGTGAGCGTGTGTGCATTGAGGGTTGCAATTTGCAAGTGTCTAGGCGTGGCAGTAGAGCATGAAACAGCAGTTACCGTGTTATGAGGCGGTTTTCGGGGTTGACCCTCTACCCTTAGGCCTCTCCCCAGCTAGGCCCCTGCTGCCCCTGGGACTCATTGCGCTCCCATGCCCCCTCGTTGCAACCGCCCTCCATCACCTCACCCAACGCCGCTCCCCACCTCCCCCCCCGCACACACTCACCTCGCCCAGGAAGTTCCAGATGGGTGCGGAGGCCGCGATGGCGCCGTCCAGCACGTGCGGGTACTTGAGCCGCATCCAGGCAGCCAGCATGCCGCCGTAGCTGCCGCCGAAGCCTGGGTGGGCGGGTGGGCGGGAGATGGGGAGGGGGAGGTTGAAGGGGGAGGGGAAGCGTGTACGACACGCACGTGCTGCTTGAAGCCGTAGGAAAGCCGCAGACATAACCAGCTGCCGACGCACCCGGAATCCTACCTCCGCGCCGCCGCCGCCCTGCGCCCCGCCCCTGCCACCTGCCCGCCCCTTGCAATCTACCCCAGCCGTCCCTCCCTCCTCTCTTCCTCATGTCCTCCCGCCTCCCTCCTCACCAATGACTGCAGTGCCCTGCGGCAGCTGGAACTGCTCCTTCAGCTCCATGATCAGCTGGGCGTAGTCGGCCATAGCCTGCGTGTGTGTATGTGTGTGTGCGCGTGTGTGTGTGTGTGTGGGTGTGTGGGTGTGTGGGTGCGTGTCAGAAAGCACAAGGGAAGGAACGGCAATAGAGCCGGCACACCGCTCGAGACGGTAGCGGCGGCCCTGCTGGCTAACCTCGCCTCGCCCCGCCTTGCGCTCCCGCCCCTTCCCCTGCCCTGGCTCTGGGCGCCTCACTCCCGCCTACCCCCCCCCCCACTTCACTTCGTAAACTTAATGCGTGTACCCCCCCACCCTCACCCCCCTCACCCACCCACCCCCTCACCCCCTCACCCCCTCACCCACCCACCCACCCACCCACCCACCCACCCACCCACCCACCCGCCCCGCCCACCTGCTCCGCCGACAGGTAGCCCATGTGCTTCTTGACCGCCTTGCCGTACGGCACACTCTCGCCGTAGTACCTGTGCGGCGCGGCGTGTGGCGTGTGGTTGTACGGAGCGTCGGTCCACACATACCCAACCCTCGGTCTTACGCCGTCCGCCATACACACAGGCCCCAGTCCGCCCCACGCCTGCCCACCCGCTCCTGTCGTAGCCAAAGCCACGCCCTTAGTGAAGCGCCCCCAGCGGCACGCACCACCAACTAACACGCATCACTCCCCTCTGCTCTGCTCTTGTCCTTAGTATCAAATGCTAATGGTGCAAACGGCCTCCCCTTATCGCGAAGGGCGGCTACCCATCCGTAATGACTCTTGTTGTTCATGGGGGATGGTGCAAGCACCTCCCCCCTCCTCCCGAAACACAACCCCCTCCACCCCACCCCCTCGAGCCGCCCCGCCCCGCGCACCTGTGCTCCGCGAACACCAGCATGGCTCCGAAGTCGGCAGCCGACTCCCACATCAGACCCGTGTTGTTCAGGTAGCTGCGGCGGGGGTTGAGCGCGTGGGGTGTGTGTGTGCGGTTATGCATGGTTGTGCGCGTGTGTGCGGTAGTGACGCACACAGCGGATGAGTGAAGCACACACCCTGTGCGGCTATGTGTGTACGGGCAGCACGCATGGCCCTACACCAGCTGCAGCTAGCACTAACAGTGTCCGTACCCAGCAGCCCAGCACGGGGCAGCACTGTGCCGTACTCACAGCGTCACGTCTGCCTCATTGCCCAGATAGAAGAAGATGGGCCTGTGAGACACACGCACAAAACACAACTTCACACACACGAAGGGCAGGGGCGTGCCAAAGCTTGGAACGCGGGTCTTTGCGTGTCGACTGGGTGTCACAACGCCGATGGCACACAGGCCATGTCGTACATGCGGCACACGCCTACCCGGCCGATCAGTCGCCCTTCACATGGGGTTGACCAAGTGGTTGACCAGCCACCCCGCACCCCCGGGGGACACGCTACGTTGGAAGGCTGGGACCACCCCGGCACTTAATACCTCAAAGTCCACCCCTCCTATTGACGACACATGGAGGTCTCGGGAGTCGGAACGGCTGAAGCAAGGTACCAGCTATCCCACTCGTGAAGCCATCCTTCCCACCCCGGTTAAATCCTGGGCACGCACGGACGCACCCGGGGGTGCCGTCCGGGTTCTCGCGCTGCCAGTGCGAGGCGCACACAAAGTAGCGCTGCGGAAAGGTGGTGACGTCGCCGGCCGGCGGCACCTGCGCGCAGCAAGCGCCAAAAGGGGTTTGGACAGGCGAGGTCGGGCTGCAGGGCAAGGCGCGAGGGTTTCGCGAGGCTCAGCAAATCCCCGAGGTAGAGCACACATGCTCAATTTATTTGTCAACCAGACGGTCTAGCTTCCTCACGAATGGTAATGCTGCGCACCCGCGAGAAATGGTCGAGGGAGGCATTGCGCAACTGCAGTTTGCACTGCGCCAGCAAGTCCTTGCGGAGGCTATGCGTTGCAACTGACGAGAAAGGCCTTTGAAGTTTGCGCGAAAGGCCATTGCCGAGCCGAACAAGGCCCGGCCGGGGCAAAATTGCTTGCACTGTAAAGCTCGACAGCAGCACGACCGCAAGGGCCGCACATGACCACAGCGAGAGCGTGGTAGATCTAGGGCTAAGCATTTTGGTGTGCGGGTCAGGCGTATGGCCCTGAACTGGTGTGGCTTGGGACCTTAAGAGTTAGGGTTTGGGATCCGGCTTAGACCCCCACCATGCGCCCCTGCATGTCATCAGTCCACGGTCACCTGTTAATGCGAGAGCATCCACTGAAGGGTCGAACTGTAACGGACACGGGCCATGGACTTCTAAGTCAGGCATCACGCTCACGCGGAAGGCTCAGGCGCGAGCATGCATGCGGTTGGGGTCCTTCCCCAGGTTCCCTCCGCTACCCCCCCCCCCCCTGCGTGTCGGCCTGCATGCAGACCCCTCGCCAAGACCCTTGCACACCAGCTTACAATCCAGCTCGTCAAACCTCCAACGTACGGTTTGTGACATAGTGACGCCCTTCAAGCAATACGCGTCTGTTTTTGACCGGGTCACCAGCATGGACGCTCCTGGCAACGTCCCTTGGCAGCGCTTGCAGCCCGAGCTCATTGAACGTGTCGCTTCTTTCTTACCGCCGAACCATGTTGCCACGGGACTGCGTGGAGTCAACCAGGCGACATGGGCGCTCTTCAAGCGGCACATCGCAGTGCGGTGCTCGCAGTCGGTCCCATATGTAATATATAAATCAAAATGGACGCAAGACATTCTTCGGCAGCTGTCGCTCCAGCAGCGACAGATGCTAGTTTCCCTCACCGCCAGCTCCGGCATGCTGGAGAACCTGAAATACATAGGTTAGACCACAGTTACAGAGTTTCGCAGCATTTGCCTTACCGGGGTGACGACTGTGGTGTTGACCTTCGCTCCCTTGTCCTTGACTGTCTCTACCTTGCCTTGCACTGCAGTTGAGGCAGCGGGCTGCGAGCCGCTGCCTCAGGCGCTGTCCGCCGCGGCGGGGGCCGGCCACATCGACGTGTGCCACTGGCTACGCAACGAGCGCGGCTGCGCCTGGGGCTGGGAGGTGGCGGCAGAGGCGAGCCGCAACGGCCACGTGCACGTGCTGCAGGTGCGTTAGTGCAATGCGTTTGCAAGCCGTTTCTCATATCAGGCTCCGGGCGCCTGGCGTCCCTACGGTATGTCCTTACACGTCACTGTGCTCGCCCACGCAGCGCCATTGACCCCATGCACAGCGCGCGAAACATCTGCCTTACCCCTCTCCCCCTTCCCTCTCTCCCCTCTCCCTCTCTCCCTCTCTCCCTCCACCAGTGGCTGCACGACGGCGGCTGCCCCAGCTCCGAAACAGTGCTGTCCGCGGCCGCCGGCGCCGGCCACGAGGCCGCATGTGGCTGGCTCATACAGCACGGCGCGTTGGCGGCGCTGGACCGCCTCACCGTGCCCGGCTGGAGCGTCATGGCGGCGCGGGAGGCGGCGTACGGCGCCCATCTGGACCTACTGGATCAATTATTTTCTTTACGACCGTTCACGGCGCTTGACCGTACGGATGACGAGTATGGCACGGTGCTGGAGGCGGCGGCGCGGTCGTGCGACTGCGCGGCGCTGCAGCGGCTGTACGGCAGCTGGCGGGCGGCAGTGATGGCGCCGTCGATAGAGGAGATGACGGAGATGCTTTTGGGGCCGCGGTATGCCGGCGAGACGGAGGCGGAGCAGTGTGCCCGCTGGGCCGAGCTGCTGCGGTCGTACATGGACGAGGCCCTGGAGAGCCTGGAAGCGGCGGCGGAGGCCGCCAACCCAGCCGGCGTCGCCGCACTGCGCAGCCGCCGCCGCGGCGCCGCCGCTGGCATCGCTGCCGGCAT
The DNA here is from genome assembly GCF_000002595.2 of Chlamydomonas reinhardtii. NCBI lineage: Eukaryota > Viridiplantae > Chlorophyta > Chlorophyceae > Chlamydomonadales > Chlamydomonadaceae > Chlamydomonas > Chlamydomonas reinhardtii. The sequence continues at coordinate 648,130 of NC_057013.1, read as the reverse complement.
GGCGGCCGGCGGCGCCATTGCCGTCACCACCGTCGCCAACGCGTCGCTGAGCCTCACGGCCGAAGCGGCGGCCCTGCTCCCCTACATCATGCGCAGCGGCAGCACACCGGCCGCCGCCGCCGTGGCGCGGCCTTTCCCGCCCCCCGTGGGGCGCCCCGGCCCGCCGCGTGACCTGCCGCCGTACTACGCCCGCGCGCTGCTGACGTCAGCTGTGTCCAGCCACACGCCCGACTGGCGCGACAAAGCCGCATGGCTGCTGGCGGCGGGCGTGGGTCGGGCCGACGGCGAGGCCTTTGAGCGCGTGGCGGCGCTGCCGGACGACGGTGACGCTCTGCAGCGGCTGGAGTGGATGGCGGCGCAGGGCTGCGGCTTCCTGCCGCTGCGCGACGCGTCGTGGCTGATGGGTGCGGCGTCGGAGGCGACGCGGCAGGGGAACCTGTGCACCCTGGAGTGGCTGATGGGTGCGGCGGCGGCGACGGCCGGTGAGGATATGGTGTTCAACAAGCAACTATACTCGTGTTCATGTTGTTGCCGTTGCATGGGCGCTATTGTACGCTTTTTACAAGTAGCGGGTCTTTATACCGTATGTGCAAAGAAATGTCTTGGCAAACTAAGCCGCGTCTGGCATCGCGCACGCTCTGGCACGCCTTGCTCATGTCAGGTGCCGGCAGCGGAGTCCAGCGCGGCGGCCCGACGGCGGCGGCGGGGTGGGCCGCCGTGGCCGATGCAACAGCGGCGCGCGGCGCACTCGACTACCTGGGTCGCGCTGGCGGCGGCGGAGCCGCCGGCGGCAGCGCCGCCGGCGGAGCCGGCGAGCCGCCGCCACCGCCAGGCTCCAAGGCAGCGCTGGCGGCGCTGGCGGAGTTGGAACGGGCTGTAGCAGGCTGTGCGGCCCGCTGGGGCCGGCTGGCGGCGCTACAGCTGCTCGACACCGTCGGCTGTAGCGGCGCCCTGCAGGACCGGCTGTTCCTGTGCAAACTGGCCTTGGCGGCGGTGGAGGCCGGCTCGCTGCCGGTGACCGAGTGGGTCGTGCGGCGCCGTAACACCCTGCAGCGGCTGGCGGGCAGGTCCGATAAGGGGACCGGGCTTGAGGCTTGGACCGGGTCGGCAGCGGCGGTGGACGTGGAGGCGGGCGAGCTGGAGAGGCTGCCCGAAGTGGTGCGTGCGCATTGCATGCTGCGCGCTGTGGCGGGATATGTGCGCTCGCACATGGAGAGCGAGAGCGCCCGGCGGAGCGCGGGGCGCGGCAGCACCGGTGGTGCCGGGCCTGGCGGCAGCAGCACCAGCAACGGCGGCGGCGGCGCCACTAGCAGCAGCGCTATGGGCATTACGGCCTTGCTTGAGCTGTTGGACTGGCTGTATGATCGCGGCGGTGTGTTGGCAGCGGACGTGTTCCGGCACGCGCTGCGAAGCCCCGCGGGGGCGGCCGGTACGCTGCCGCTTCTGGAGTGGCTGGTAGCGCACGGCAGCGCGCGGGAGGGCGGCGCCGCCGCCGCCGGTAGCGGCACCAGCAGCAGATGCAGCGGCCGCGGCGGGCCCAGCGATGCTGCTCGCGGTGCTGCTGGTGCTGCTGCTGGTGGTGGTGGCGGTGGCGCCAAGGGCTGCGGCGTGGTGGCGGGTGAGGAGGTGGTTGCGGCGGCGGAGGCGGGGTGCGCCGCAGTGCTGGAGTGGGTGGTGGCGCGGGGCAGAGCACGCATGGTGAGTGGTGGCTTCTGCGTGGCGTGTGCGTGCCTCGTGCGCCTCTGCCATGCCTCCCTTGCACATGCCGATGTGCGTCCATGCCGGCTTGCCAGGCTACAGTATTTAGCATTGCTTTACATAAAGTGCCAAGAGACGCACATGCGTTTACCGTACATGGTGTTTCACGCACAATCCTGGAGCGTGTGTTTGAGTTCTGTTGGCCCCAATGCTCTTTCCTGCACGCCCCGCAGCCGCCACTCAAGCGGGCGTACGCTCAACCGCTGGCGGCCGGCGACGTGGCCACCCTGCGGCTGTTGCGGCGCCTGCGTGTGCCGTGGCGCGCGGGCCCCAAGACCTTCACGGCCTCAGTCCGCTGCCGGTGAGCTGGCTGGTAGGGGGAGGAGGTTGCCGTCCATGAAGGGCGTATTGATTGAGTTAGAAAGGAAGGGCAGAAAGGAGGATTGCGCGCAGGGTCTTCTTGACCAGCACCGTGGCTTTCCATGGTGCCTATACGGTACAGTGTTTGGGGCTGTGGCTGGCGGGGGGGGGGAGCTCGGGCACAGTGTCGTATGGTAGCCTTTTGCATCTTCACATTTGAACCGCACCTTGCTCGCGCCGCCACCTCTGCACTTGCATGGCGCTGCGGCGCAGGCACCCGCTCATGAGCCTGCGGTGGCTGGTGGGCTGTGTGCCGGAGGAGGGCGGTGCCGCGGTGGGCGCCGAGCAGTGGGCGGCGGCGCGCACGTACGAGCAGTCGTGGGCGGGCGGGCGGCGCGCGCACGTGCTGACGTGGCTGGCGGCGCGGCAGGGGCTGCAGCAGCTGCAGCAGCAGCTGGAGGCGGGGGCGGAGGCGGAGGAGGCGGAGAATCAGGGGGAGGAGGGGGAGGGGCAGGAGGGGGAGGAAGGTGTGGCAATGGAGGAGAAAGCGGTGAAGGGAGATGGCGCACAAGAACGGGATGTGTCGAAGCAGGAGGGCCCGAGCGCAGGCGCGGGTGGCTTCGATCCATTCGGTTGTTAGCATTGCCGTGGCCACATGCAGGCGGTAGTGGACCTGGCGTGGCGTGCCGCCTAAGATACCGGTGTCAGCAGTTGCATGTATGCAGCGTGCTTCGGATGGTGGCCATGTATGATGCGGATCCGGTGATAGCATTGTACCGAACTGTATTGCCGCTGACGAGTAGTTTCCAGCAGTGAGTGTGTCGTGTGCGCGACGCGAAATAAGCAGGTCTACCATATGCAAGGGATTTTGCTGTCGCTTCTTGTTGATGCGCATGGAATGCAGGAAAGGGCTGCCGTAAGTGTGTGCTGCGTGGCACTGTTGTGCCATCAGTACATGGCCAGACTGGCCATTCTAAAAATACATGTTCCGAAAGGGCATGACTTCGGAGCTGAGTCCTATCACACCAAGCAAGGCGCAGCTAAGTCGCTCAGTATTCATACTTGCATTTGGCCGGAGGGCCTGCGTTTCACTCCCAACGCTTCAATGTTGCCCAAAGCGCGCGTCAGGGGCCAGACGGCGGCGGCATGCAACATTCGACCCGACCCGCATTGGCGTACTGCACCACCACGACCCTCACCACTCCACCGGCACCAGCACTCCACCAACAATCCAACATCACCACCACCTTGGCACCGCTTACTGGGTGGTCGGCGCCCCCGCCCCCACTCCGGCATCGCCTGCCGCCGCCGCCGCTCCGCCAGCGCTTGCGGCCCTGCCGCCGCCGCTGCCGCGCCGCAGCAGCCCCGACGCCAAGCCGCCCAGCAGCCGCAGCCCCGCACCCGCGCCACCCACCACCAACGACACCGGGTTGAGACCACCGCCACCGCCATTGCGCCGACTGGTGTCGGCATTGCCGTGTGCCGCTTGCCCCGTGGCCACCGCCGCTGCTGCTGTGTTTGCCGGGCGCTTCGACGCACCAGCGGCGCGGGCGCCGCCACCGCCGCCGTGGCGCGGTGCCGCCGTCACGCGCACGCGGCGGCCACCGGCAGCCTTGCTGCCTGCGGTCTGGCCCACCGCCGCCGGTGCCGCCTCGGCCTCCGCCAGGCCCACATTGGCCAGCGACGCCGCGTCCTCGCCCTGACTGCGCCGCACCACCTGCCGCGACGGCCCCTCGCACCTCGCCTCCTCGCCGCCCGCTTCACCGCTGCCTGACGAGCCCTTGCCGTCACCGCCACCAGCCTCCGCATTCTTCGTCCCACGACCCGTCGACGCCGCCCCCGCCGCCTCGGGTTCCTCCGCCGCTGCCACCGTGCCCCTATCCTTTCGCTCCACAGGCGCCGCCGCAGCAGCGGCTGCCGTGCCCGTCCCAGCGCCCGTGGCCGCCGCCGCCACGCCCTGCGTCCTGGAACCCAACTCCCGGCCAGCGCCGTGCCGCGCCGCCGCCACGCGCCGCCGCCGCGCAGCCACCGCTGCCGCCAGCTCCGCGGGCGGGCGGCGCAGCACCGCCAGAGCGCCGGCCAGCCAGGCGTCGGCGGCGGTGGCTACGTCTCGCATGATGGACACGACGGTGGCGGCGGGCTGCGGCGCAAGCTGCGACAAGTGCCGGACCGACAGCTCACAGCCCTGCGAAGCGGGTCAGAGGGGTTCCAGGCAGGAGTCAGAAGACAACGGTGAATTGAAATGGCGCACCGGAATGGCCCCGAAATCAAGTAGAGGAAAAGCGATGCATGTTTGCGGCGCAGCTACTGTACACACAGACCTCGAATCCGCGGCCGTCATCATGCCAGGCGTTGTAAGTCCCACCATCACGACCTCCCTCGCCACCCTCACGCCCCCAAAACGCGCCACCCCAAGCGCCACCCACCGCCAGCGTGCGCCGCCGCAGCTCCCGCAGCCGCTCCTCGCTGGGCCGCGGCTCGCCCGCCGCGTCCGCCGCCGCCACCCGCCGCTCCCACGCCTGCAGCTCCCCCGCCTCCAGCAGCTCACACATGGCCTCCAGGTCGCCGCCCGCCACCGCCGCCGCCGCCGCCCCGTCCAAGCCCCGCGGCAGCCGGATCGTGACGCGACCAGACAGGCCGGCGGCGGCGCCACCACCAGCGGCGGCGGCGGCCTGCCGCTCCGGCTCCCGGTCATACTCCTCCTCCGCCTCGTCCTCCGCTTCGTCCTCGTCCTCCTCGTCGACCTCGTGATCTTCGTCGCTGTCCGGGCGCCGCTGCTGCTGCTGCTGCTGCTGCCGGCCAGCGGCGGCGGCTGCCGCCGCCTCCTCCGCCTCCAACGTCGCCGTCAGCGCCGTGGCCCACATCATTCGAGACATCACGTCCGGCCCCTCACCCTCCGCCGCCGCCACGCCCGGCCGCATCATCCCAGCCATCATGGCCTCCAAGGGAATGGCCACGGTGGATGACGCAACCAAGCCGCGGCTGACGCCCGCGCCGGCGCCACCACCCGGCCTGACCGCACGCTGCGCCTGCGGCGGCTGGGCTGCAGAGGAGGACGGCGCCGTGGCGGAGGAGCCGGCCGCTGCACTTGCGCCGGCACCGCCGGCAGAGGCGCGACCCCGGTTGAAGAACCCGCCACGCAACGCGGAGCGTGCTGTGCCAGCGCCGCCGGAATTACCGCCAGAGCCCGCGCCCGCGCCTGCTCCTGACGCCGCCGGCGACGTGGATGACCCCGCCGCTGCCGTTGTCGCAGGCGCAGGCCGGTTGAAGAAGCCGCCGCGAAGCGGCGGCCTCCACGTGCTTGCCGCGCCACCCGCGCCAGCTCCGCCTCCTCCGCGCGAGGCAGCCGACGCCGGTCCGGATGCCGGTGGTGGTGCCGGGCGGCCCGCGCCAATGACCGGGCCCAACGTCAGCGGCGCGAAGCGCGTGCGCAGCGACTCCAGTGCCGCCTCCGCCGCGCGCTGCTGCTCGGGCGTCAGCAACGGCCGCGGCGCGGGCTGAGGCATCAGGAAGGACATGAGAGACACGTCGGCGGCGCCCATCGGTCCCAAGCCGCCGCCCAGTCCCATGCCACGTGGCCCGGCCGGCGCCGCTGCGGCTGGCGCACCGCGGCCGCCAGCGCCGTGTGCGGCCCCTGTCGCGGTGGCGGCGGGCGCGCCCTGCGGCGCGGCCTCGGGGCCAGAGGCCTGCGGGTGGTGCGGCTGGGCGTGATGGCTGGGCACCGCGCTGCGCCGCTGCTTGAGCTTGGTCCGACACACTGGGCAGGAGCTTTGCTGCAGGGCACAAGAAGACATCGCGGACGACATGAAGAGATGAGGTTTCCAGAAGCAGGTCGCGCTGCCTTCCAGGCAACCGCTATTCTCTGCAGCGTGTCCCTGCCTCAGTACCTCCTGTGCCTTCGCCAAAGGCTCATCAAGCATCCTCCCCAGCTCTCCGCCTCTTGGTCCCGACCACCCCACCCACCCACCCACCCATTCACCCACCCATTCACCCACCCAACCACCCACCCGCCTAGGCACCCTCCCAGCCGACCGCACCTGCTGCAGCCAGGGCACGATGCAGTCCTGGTGGAAGCAGTGGCGGCAGGGCAGCTCCACCACCTGGCTGTTCGCCTCGAACGGGTCGTGACACACAGTGCACAGCTCGCCAGGCTGGCAGCTCGCGTAGGCGCCGGCGGCTTCGGCGGCGCCACTGGCGCGTTCGGCGGCGCCGCCGCCTTCGGCGTCGGCAGCGGCTGCCGCGGCCACCGCCGCTGCGATGGCCTCCTGCCGTTCCTCGCTGCCGCTGGCGCGGCCTGCGGCCGCGGCCGTGGCGGCGGCCGCGTCCGCGGCTGCTGCCGCCGCCGCGATGCCGGCGTCGGGGTTGGGCGAGAGCGGGCCCGGCCGCACACGCAGGCGGGGCAGCGCGTCTATGGTCTCCTGTGGTGTGGTGGGAAGAGCCAGGCTGTCATGTCGTACGCGTAGGCACTCTTGCACGTGCCGTACTGACTCTTCCATCCTCCTTCCTCCTGCATCCTAACGATCCTCCTCCTCCTCCTCCTCCTCCTCCTCCTCCTCCTCATCATCATCATGATGGCCCCCCCCCCGACACATTCACCAGTCTCCCCTCCACCACACCACCGCACCTGTGTGGCGCTGCTGCGCGGCGGCACGTAGGCGTCCAGCAGCCGGCTCACCACCGCGTCCAGGTCCTCGCCCACCACCCAGTCCGCGGCGTTCAGGGCGAAGCCGCCGCCGCCGCCGCCGCCGCCGGGAGCGGGGCGGCCGCCCAGGCCGCGACCCAGACCGCCCAAGCCCATGCCGCCCATGCCCATGCCGGCGCCGGGACCCAGGCTGCGGGGTGAGCATGGATATGGGGCGAGCAGGGGTGTTAGGCGCTGCTTGTTAGCGGGTAGTCCTTGGTAGGCTAGGTGGCTAGGCGGTGACAGGACGAGGGCCGGATGTTGTGCAAAGGGTGGCCGCCCGTACACCAGCGCCCTCAGATCTCAAACCCGCCGCTCCTTCACCTGCCCCCCTCCCCCTCCCCCTCCCCCTCCCCCTCCCCCTCCGCCCCCTGCCTCACCCGAACGGCAGCTCCATGGTGAAGGGCGACATGAGCGCCCCGTCTTGCACCTGCAGCACAAACGCCTGCTGGCCGTTGGGCAGCCGCAAGGGCGCGAAGCGGCTCACCGCGTCCACCAGGGACAGCGGCCGCGAGTTGCCCGTGCCCCCCGAGCCCGCCGTCGCCGCGCCCGGCAGCCCCGCGGCGTCGAACGTGGCGCGAAACTCAATGCGGGCGCCGTGGCCGTGGCTGAGAGCAGCGGCGCCGGCTGCGCCGCCGGCGCCGGTGGTGGGCTGGGAGGCGCCTGCGGCGCCAGCGCCAAGGCCGCGTGGGATGGAGGGTCCGGCAGCGGCGTGGGCCGGAGCCGGGGCCGGGGCCTGTGTGGGTGCAGAGCGAGGCGGCGGGTGGGTGGTCAGGAACCCTGGCGGCTCTGGACGCGCCTAGGACCTTCTAGGAGCCCCCGAAGGGTTTAGAAGGGTGGCCAGCAGACCAGTCCCTTGCCAGCCCGGAGCCCGCTCCTGACCAATCAGCGGACCGAAAGCGCCTCTGATATCGTGAGTAAACGAGTTTGCCAGTGCGCGACTTGAGCATCGTGCCAAATTCTAGGGTCTCGCCCAGCCGGGCAGTTGCAGTCGCTATACGCCTCAAAGCGTCTTTTGCGGTCAACCTACATCCACAAACTCCACGAAGTCGCTCTCGCACAACGGGCACCGAGCATGCTCGGAAGCCCCGGTCGCAACGCTAGAAACGCGTGAGCACGAATAGCACTTCACGTGTGCATTTGCACCTGTGGCCGAGTGGTCAGCTAAGCCACTCGGCCGATCCATTGTGCCTACTCTCCTAAAAGGACTGAAAAATGTTGGGATCGTCTGGCTTCAAGACCTTGTGACTGCAGCCTGACTCAAATATTATCAACGTTAGCTTGCCGTAAATGTTGAAGGTTTACGGATCGGCGCGCCATTCAATGATCTGGCACAGCCCATCATCCCGCGTCACGGGTTTGGCACCTCCCACGCAGGCCCCAACTCCTCCTTCAGCACCAACCCGCACATGCCAACATGCTCTGTAAGCCAGTCGGTACTTTTAGCACGGGCAACTCAGCTACACCCGCAAGCTGCCGCCTTCTGTCAGCCCGCGGCACCACCCGGGCCTTCATCCCGATTCATCTCTGTGGCTATGGCAGAGCAAGAGCTCTATCACATCTCTTGCCGAGTCAATAGTCAGAAGTACAGTCAGCTATGCGGCGCCATCCGATTGTCATGCTGTCTATGTGTGTAGTTCGTTGGTTCGTCCTACCTACCCATCTACAACCCGTCCTCTATTTCCAACACCCCTCCCTCCCATAGCCATCCCATAGCCCTCATGCCTTCTGCCGCTTGGCTTCCCGCTCGGCCTCCTCCTCGCCTGCAGCGCCCGCCTCCTCCTTGCCTGCCGTGCCCGCCTCCTCCTCCGCCCGCTTCTGCCCAGCGTCCTCCTGCTTCGGCTGCCCCTCCGCCGCCGCCTCCTCGCCGCCCTTGCCGCCCTTGCCGCCGCGGCCCTTGCCTTTTTTCCCGCCCTGCCCCTTGCCGCTGCCACTGCCGCTGGGCCCTGCGCCTTCGCCGTCTGGCTGCGGCCGCGTCTGGTCGGGCCTGAGGGCACACACACAATGCGCAATGTTTTCCTTGTGCTCTTTAACACAGAGCACACATAGGGGCAACGCGCAGAAGAGCGGGTTCAGGACCGAGTGCAGTGACACACAGTGAGCCGCATTCCGCGGTAGAAATCAGGAGTGCGAGAGCGCACGGCTGCTGGCGCGCTTCCCCTCTCCGCCCGGGCCCCGCCCTCGTGTTTGCAGCCCCCCTCCTGCCTGCCTGCCGACGCCGCACCTGCCGTGTCGCGCCTTGGGCCCCCAGTACGCGGGGTTCTGCACGAAGCGCGGCGCCTTGTCGGTCTTGTGGCGCGCCACAGCCGAGGCCACCACCGTGAAGGAGGCCTCCAGCACCGGCTGTGTGGGGTGAGGTGGGGGTTGTAAATACCAGCCCAAACTTAACTAAATCAAGCCAAACTAGGGATCTTGGGTGCTAGGGGCACGTGCTGGGTGAGTAGGTGGGGCCGTGGGCTGCGGTGGGGACTGCACACGCAACACGCGCTGCACACGCGATGCCGATGCCTTCCCTTGCCTATCAAGCACCAGTGTCACACGTTGACTGACCATGGAGTGCTGGCTCCACGCAGTGCCTGCGCTGCAGTTGTCAATACACATGCTACGCTCTCCTGCCCTTCCGCCCTCCCACGGCCCGCCTCACCTCCTTGGCCAGCAGTTTGGCCGAGTACGACTCGGGGTCCTTCACCGCCGCCGCCGACACGCCTGAGAGGCACGGCCACACCGCACAGCACAAAAGCACAACAGCACAACACGTGAGCACACACGCGGGCGCGACACCAACACCACCAGCAGCAGCGTGGGCACGAGATGACACGCCCTACCATGTGAACCGCAATGCCATGCAATCTGTAAAGCGGATGCAGCGCCTCCGCTCTTTCAGACCCCCACGCTACTCGTATCTTCCCCCGCCGCCCCGCCACCCCGCCCCGCTCTCACAGTCCGCTCACCGTTCTTCTTGACCCAGCACCTCAGGATGTCCCACACCACGTGCGGCGGCGCGTCGGTCTTGACGGCCAGGGGGCAGGCGTGGCTGCCCGACACGCGGAAGCCTGCGTTGACCAGCGCGGACCGGAACACGTCGCTCTTGGGCGGCGTGATGCGCACCTACGAGCGGGAGTGAAGGAGGGGGGCAGGGCGTGGGGGCAGGGCAGGAAGGGGTAGGTTAGCTGAAACACCGGGAATGGAGTTGCTGATGTGGCAACAATTGCAGGTTCCTCCATCGTGCCCAAAGCTCCTGCATGGATTGCAGCCCACCCCCTCGCGCGGCTTTGATACAGACTTGCAATTGGAAAACGTTACTGCCCCCTATACGGCTGTACCCAATCTACACGTCCCCGATCTATGTCACCCGGCCCACGCCCCCACCCGCGGCCACACCCCCTCCACGCTCTGGGTGGGGCTGGCGGGTTTGGGACCACTCGGTTGGCTTGGTTTGGGTTCTGGAATGAACTACCCCCACCATCACGCACCATCTTGCATATGTCGTGCAGGTTGTAGTACAGCGGCGCATCCGGCAGCTCCGATACCACACTCAGCAGGTAGCCCTTGATCTTGGTGGCCTGGCGGGGGCAGGGGGGGCAGGGAGCGCGAGCGGGCGGAGGAGGGGATGAAGGCGGCGGCGGCGGCGGAGGTCAGTCAAATGCGCGAGGCCGTGAGGTGGCTTGCGGGAAGCAGACACTGGGTGGGCACTGGGCAGGGACAGGCGGCCCCAGCAGTGCCCCAAGCCGGCGGCGTACACGGACGCAAGCACGTGTCCGCCCCGCCGCCCCTGCGTGCTCCTCACCGCGGCGTACTTGGCGGTGCCCTCGCGCTCAAACTCCGCCAGCAGCTCTGCAGGGGAAGGGGGAGGGGGGAGGGGGTAGCCGTCCATGGGGAAAAGGCGTGATTAGAGTAAAGGGGGGATACCTACCATGGTGATGTGAAAACGGCGCAGCGTTGTATGGGTGGCGCAACACCCGCAGCGTAGTGGTCAAAGCAAGGGACAAGGAGACCAGCGCATTGCCGCGCAAGCCCACAACCCAACACTGCAAGACCCAATCTCCTCCCTCTCCCTACCCCTCCCCCTCTCCCTGTCCCGCGCCACCCCCTTTGTGCCCTGCTCACCCCCCGCGAAGTCGAAGTCGTGGATGGGGCCGGCCCAGATGGGGCCGCCCATGATGTAGCCGCTGCCGGTCTCGGGGCAGCGCATGTCGGGCACCGCGGGCCCCGCGCCCGGCAGGTACTTGTTGGAGCCGTTGTGGATGCGCTTCTGGCCCACCGGCTGTGGGGTGGTTGTGAGGTGGTTGTGATGGGTGGTTGTGACGGGTGGGTTGAGTTTTGCAGTGTTTGGGGGCTGGTTGTGGGGTTGGTTGCGGGGTGTTGGGTGCATGACGGCAATGCAGAGAGCGGACGGGCATGCGGGAGCTACGGTTTGTAATGCATGTAGGCCGTTGACAGCCGCAGACAGCCCCGAGCAACCACTTCCACTTGTAGCGCTGGGTCACCACGCCGGCCATATACAAACCCAAGCCGCCGTACACGCGCCGACACACGTGCAAACACATGCGCCCGCAACACACGCGCCCGTAACACACACACCTGCAGGAAGAAGGAATCGCACCCGGAGCTCTGCCACAGGTATGCGAGGCGGCTGGGCGAGTCCTTGACCTCGTTGGGGCTGGTGTACACGCGCACGAACACGCGCACGTAGAAGTCCACGGACAGAGACAGCAGCGGCACGATGCGGCGCCGGTACCTGTGTGTGTGGTTGCGGGGCTTCTTGGTGTGCGCCTCAAGTCTCATGGGTTGTAAGCAGCAACTCCAGTACTACTGAGCAACACAATGCAACATTGCCAGCCCTCTGATACGTCGATTTCATAGCGCCGCCCTCCCTCAAGACAATGTCCCCCTCATTCCAATGCGCATCCACACCGCAGCGCACAGCAGCGCCTCCACACCGCCCCGCCCCGGCCCCCTCTCTCCCCCTCTCCCCACCCCTCGCACACAAACACACACGCCCCGCACCTGGCGGCGTGTGTCTCGATGCAGGCCAGCAGGATGCGCAGCGCGGCCTCGTGGCAGTAGGGCCGGTGCACGGGGTAGGCGCCGTAGTTGGACCAGCAGTTGGTGCTGCATGGGGGTTTGTTTAGGGGGGAAAGGAGGAGGAGGGAGGCGAGGAGGGAGGTCACGAGGGTGAGGAGGAGGGAGGAGCAGGGAGAGGAGGAGGGAGGTCAGGAGGGAGGAGGGAGGAGGAGGAGGGAGAGGAGGAGGAAGGTCAGGAGGGAGGCGGGAGAGCAGGATGGGGGAGCAGAGCAGAAAGGTCAGGCGGGAAGTCAGGTGGAGAAGAAAAGGCGCTGGGTGGGAGGCGTCCGTACACCCCTGTTTCCCGCCCCCCTCACCTGTTGTTGCCGCACAGGTTGGCCATGTCTGTGGCTGTGCAGCACAGCAGCCCGCCGTCCGCCACGCACTGCAGCGCGCTGTCCAGCAGCGGCGCGGGCGTGCCGTACGGGTCCAGGTCCACCACGTCGTAAGCCTGGGGTGTGGGCGTGTGGGTGTGGGTGTGGGTGTGGGTGTGGGTGCGGGTGTGTGGGCGTGTGCGTTGGTCAGACACAGGGGTCATGCATGCGTGCAGGGTGCATAAGCATGTCAGGGTGCGTGGACCCCTGCCTGCCTCCCATCCCCACCGCCCATCCCAGTCCCGCCCCTCCCAGCTCCTCCCTCCCTCTCCCTCTCCCTCCCGCTCTCCTTCCCCCGGGCGGCGACATTTATCGCCGGCGCCGCTCGCCCTGCTGCTCCGCGACGCCTCGGGCCACAACCCATAAGTATTATCGCTCGCAACTAACGCCTCTGCCTGCACTCCAGTTTTCGTTGGTTTGGGTTTAGTTTGGGCTGGTATTTACAACCCCCCCTCTCCCCGCCGTCTCACCCCCGGCGCCTGCAGCATGGTGAGGCGCGCGTCGCTGCACAGCACGCGTATCTTTGCCGCCGCCGCGCCGCCGTTTAGCGCCACGTTGCGCTTCATGGCCTCCACCGCGCCCGCGTCCATGTCGTTGGCGTCAATGCGGCCCAGGTCAGGAACCTGTGTGTGGGTGTGTGTGTGATGTGGGGTGGTGTGTGTGTGTGGGGTGTGTGTGTGTGTGTGTATAAATACCAGCCAAAGTAGCGGACCACAGTTGCAAGCGAAAATCCTTATGGGAGGGGGCTGAGGCGTTGGGGTGGTGATGGTTGTGGCGGTGGGGTTTGTGGTGGGATGAGGGTACACGCCGGGGGAGGGGGCTGTTGCGTCTATGGCGGGCGCTTGGGTAGAGGTGCTGACGTACAGCCTGGTTGCTGGTGCCCATGCCCCCTCCGCGGCTGCAGCCGTCCTTGCACATACGCCTTCCCCCAGCCACCTCAGGCATCACCCCGCCCCACCCCCTGCCCCCATCCTTGCTTTCCTTGAAGATGGTAAAGCAGGTGAACACACCTGAACCCATCCAACGCACACGCACACAGCACGCGTTCCCCTTGTCGCGCTTCCCTCGCCTCCCGGCACTCGGCACACCGCGGCACGCCGCTCACCTCGTTGGCATACCGGATGGACCTCAGCCCCGTGGCAGCCAGTCCCTCCAACAGCCGTGGCCCCTTGTCGCCACCGCCGCCGCCTTTCTGCAGGCGGGGAAGCACGTGCACACAGGCATATGGGCGCAATGTTTCCTTTTGCTCTTTAACACACACATATAGGCATATGGATGCAAGGCGCCGCTCACAAGGCTCGCCACGGAGCCACGTGGCTTGTGCAAGGCGGGCAGCACACGTGCGGAGCCGCTGGCGCCCATTCCACACACAGCCAAGTCCGCTCACACAGCCCGAGCCGACCGCCTCCGACTGGCCCCGGGCAGTCACGCACCTCCCTGGCCGACCCCCGCCACTCCGCCAGCCCTCGGCGGCCTTGTCCAAGCCCCACAGCCCCCACCGCCCCACAGGCCCCACAGCCCCGCTGCCCGCACCTTGCCCCGCTTCAGCACGCCCGCCGCGATCTCCGCCTCCCGCTTCTTGCAGTACAGGCGCAGCACCGCCACCGACAGGTCGCGGTTGGTCACCTGCAGGCAATGCACGGCGTTGTTCGCGTTGGTGTTGCTGCTGGTGCATTTGGAAGTGGGTTTGCAAGCGGGCACCAGTCGTGGCGTTGTGTCGCACACAGCAGAGATGCTAGCTGTTAGCACAGCCAGGCTCGCCCAGCCGCGTGCGCCGCAGCGGTATGGCAGAGTCGCCCCTCGATTTCACGCGACCCCGCAACCGCTTGCAGCGCGGACACGATCCGCCCCAGTCCGCCATGGTCCGCCTCACAGGCGCAGGCGCCTACGCTGCCAGCGCGCAATCCAGCACGCTGAATGCGCTCCCCCACCTGGGCCTCATTGTAGAAGACCTCGTTTCCCTTGTGCAGGATCTTTGCCTGCCCCTCCTGCAGCACCTTGTACCCCTCCGGGATGGCGGTGGGGTCAGCGGCCTTTGGAGCGTCAGCTTCCGGGGCCGCTGCCGCTGCACCCGCCTCAGCCCTGTGGGAATGTACGGGCATCAACCGAAGTGACTGTGCGGCCCAAGATTCGTCGCACTTTGGGAACGAAGCGGGTCGTTCGCGCCGCCGAATGCCGACAACCGGCAACAGGTTTTCACAGCAAACTTGTAGCTTCACTTCGTAAGCTACCTAACATGATGTACATATACGAAACACTTGCTTGCGTGGACCTACTTTGTTTCCTCTCCGCTCATGCTTCTCGTGCAGAGTTCTTAGGTCGTGTGGGCTGAGGCAAGACGTAATTGTTTAATGAACCAGAGACTAACTCACCCGTTCCTCCTTTTTCTTACATTGGCTTCCCCTCGCCTCGCAACTGTCATGCCGGCCGTGCCAAAGAATGTCCCGCGTGACCCCCTCGTCTCGCAGGGTCTCGCCTGCCCCCCCGCCCCGCTACTGTCTGTTTGCACGAGTCCACGTGGACTCTCCAACGGCAAGCTTAGAAGCCCAAGCCCATCTCCTCGCGCTTTGCCACATATCACCGCACGCCGCATCGGAGGCACGCCTTCACGATGCATCCCACCTGTTGGCATTGGAGCAGGAATTAGCACCGTGTCACCAGAGGTGAACTCTTCAGAAAACCCCACAGCAGCAGAGAAGCGGCTATGGCAGGGACTCCTGGAGGGATGTGGTCGAGGAGGACGGCGCGATTCAGGTTCACATGTTGGCCTTGTTGGCCTTGTCACTCGCGAGAGGACTCGGGAACCACTGCGTCAGTGTTTGAGTCGACACGGAGATGGTTGCAGCCAACGCGGTGACGCTTTGGACCAGTGGAAGGGGCAGATACTTTCCCGCCTCAGGAGTTTCCCGCCCGCCTCACTCGTGGCGAGTGCCGGCGTGTCGACGGTTGGGTTGGCCGTCTACTCAAACACTCATTATGAGGGTGCTGTTAGTGCACTGTCTGGCTGCATTTCGTAATTGCGGAGGTGTGCTCGCGCACATGCCTAGCACAAGTGTCGACCAAGAACTATATGCTGGCCATGTGCTGTTGCCGACGGCCTCAGGCCCTTGCCACCAGCTACAGGCCAAATCTTTACTTTATGGATTATCGGAGAGTCACTGCACAACCTACGCCCGCCTAACGGGCCGCGGCGAAAAGCCCTATCGCATGCCAAGAGTTACCTCACGAACGGCCCTTATAGACTTGACTCTACCCCTCAAGCATATAATTACAATATTTTACTAGTAGAACCGCCCTACGCAGTATCGTATCTGATAAGTTAGCCAGAGTCAGGACCCCAACTCACTCTGACTGAGCAGCGACCCCCGAGAACCTGTGTGATTTGGTACCTCAAGGAAGGCCCTCAATATCGGATACTACAGCCTATGAGTGGACGGCGCTCTTACTCTTGAAGCGTGCGACTTGCCGCGGCCTTGTCACTGCAACTTTGCGCTTGAAGTAGTGGCGTAACATCATGGCTAATCGCGTGGCTCCTCGTAAGTGCCTTACGTACCTGTTGGTCGCCGGTCGGCCGGTTGCGGGGCCGCGGGACATGCCGTCCCTTTCCTCTACATAATCGCATGCGCGCTGTTCAGTTATAAGCACCATGACGGCCAAATTTTGCGCTCGCAGTGCCACCGCGGACGTCAGGGGCCGGCGAGGACCCGTTACCCAAGTTGCCACCCAAGCTGGGGCCGCTGATGCCCCTGGCACCTATTGGGCCGCCCCAAGCGGATACCCGTGAGGCGGCAAACATCTCTGGCCTTGCCAGCCCGCTTCAGGGCCGCACCAGCATCCCCGGGGGAGCTGCTCCGCTGCCAACGCCGCCGGCGATGACAGCAGCAGCAGCCGCAACCCCACTCCCACCCATATCCGCAACGCCACCCCCACCAGCCCAGCACCTCCCAGCGGAGGAGCCATGGCAGGCCGTGCACGCCCCCGCGGCGCCCCCTCCATCAGCGGCAGTACCCCCGGTAACAATTGCGCCCACCGTGGCACCGCTGCCTCCAGTGGCGCCGCCCGCCGCCGCACCACTGCCGCCGCCTGCGGCACCGCCAGCGGCCTACCCTGCGCCTGTTGCGCCGGGGCCAGCGGCAGCGGCCGCGGGCGGCGCGCCACCCCCACCGGTGCAGCAGCCAAAGGTCCCGGCGGGCAGCGCCGGCGGCAGGCCGGCGCCGCCGCAGGCGCCGCCCCCGCCAAGCAACCTGTCAGACGTGAACGACGAGCGGCCGCTGGAGGAATACATTCCGTTTGGGTTCTTGGAACTGAGGAGTGAGTCGGGTTGTGGTGTTTGAGGGCTGACTAGAGGTGGAGGCGCCTGAGGGCCAGAGAAGTAGCGTTAAGGATGTCGCTGCCATCCTGTGGACCGTGTTTCCGGCCTGTAAACGGCATGCACGGGCGAAAGCACATTGGGCGGAGGCCTGTAGGTCCGGTGCAGGCAGCAGCGGCGGGTTGCAACTGACATGGCACTCATCTACATAAAACGCTGCCAAGCACACACAGATAAGCTGACTTTCCTTGTGCTCTTTAACGCAGACAAGCTGATTGTGGACCACCCGGATATCTTTAAGGATGAGGCCACGGAGAAGAAGTTTGCTGAGCTGTGCAAGTGGATGAGCCTACGCAACCAGCTCCGGTGCGCACACGGTGCACATGCGCGGTGGCTGGCGGGTGCTACTGTGTCTGTTGACGCGCCACACCGCCAACACCCGTGCATACCTCTGTCCTGGGTGTGTATCCTCTTCCGTGTGCTCGTTATCACATGTCTCTGCCCGCCCGCCCAACCCTACCCTCATACTTACGCTCCGCAGGCTGCAGCTGGACTATGGCGACGCGGATGAGAAGTACGCCAGCCTGGACCCGGACAAGGACACGCTGGCGCTTAAACCCACCTCGGCGGCGGCTGGGGCGGGCGGCAAGGGCGCGCCGCCCAAGCGGAAGAACCTGGACGAGGCGGGATTGTGAGTGGGGCCGGGGGCCGCCGGGCTACCAAGCTGGGCGGAGTGTGGCGGGTGGTGGGTGTGCTTTGAGGTGGGGTAGATGGCGGGATGTGGGCTGCAGAGCATTGGGGTCCGGGTGCAGACCGGGGCCGTATCGCGTTGGTGGTTTATGGCGGTTGCCTGGGCGGTGACTGGAAGCACGGAGCTGCCCGTGCTGTGTGCTGAAGGCGCTCGCCCTCCTCTCACAGCGCGGACGTGAAGGCACGGGTCGCAATGTTCGGGGACGAGATGACCAACATCCTGGACAAGGCGGAGTTTGATGAGCTGCCGGCGGAGGACCTGGACAAGGTGGGCGCGGCCCCGGACCTCGCTTTGTGGGGATCGGGTTGGAGCCAGAGCGGGGGACCGGCCACGGGCATCTGGCCTGGCATTCCCCTCAGCGCGCGCCCCTCCCACCCGCACGTCCCCGCCAACCCTCGCTGTCCCTCGCCCGCCTACCCCCTCGGCACCCTGCGTGCCCCCCTCCACACACAGGCCAAGAACGACAAGTCGCTCATGGGGCTCAACGTGCACTCGGCCAGTGACGAGTACCTGGAGTTCAAGGTCTACTACCGCGGCACCCGGCTTAAGAAGGTGGGGGCGGCCGCATGCCAAGCCCGCGCGCGATGGGCCGTAGCGTGGTGGGGCCGGAACATGGTGGGACCGTAGCGTGGTGGGGCTGTTGTGTAGCGGGGTACGAAGGGTTTCAGGATGGCCGTGATGACAAGGCTCTGGCGAGCAGTAGGAACGGGCAGAGGGCCCCTGGGGCCAAGTGTCTGTTGGCGTGTCCGCCAGTTACCTGACGGTGTCCCCGTGCTTGCGAACACGTACCGTACATGCACTGCAGATTGAGTGGCTCAAGTGGGGCATCTTCAAGCGCCAAATCACCATGAACGTCTACGAGCGCCTGGCCATCAGCTTCAGGTGAGCGGGGGATGGGCGGGAGCTGGGTGGGAGATGGGTTGGGGCTGGGTGGGCGGATCGGCAAGTACGTCGGTGTAAACCCATGAAAACCCCCGCCTCTTGCCGGTATTGGTCTAGTCATGATTGCAACCCCGGGCACACGGCTCTCTCTGTCGGCCCCGCGCGCTGTAGGCTGAAGAAGCCTGTGTCGGAGGACGACGCGCCGGAGGAGCCCACCTACGGCGTGGACTCACGGCCCTGGTACAAGAAGATATTCTGGTGAGCCCGGCCCCATGCGTGTGCGTGTACCGTGTGCCGTGTACCGTGTTTGTTGAAGTGGGGTCTTCCTGTTGCTTGGCGCCTGCACTTGCATCGCACAACACCTGCGTCATTCTCTTATCCGCCTTCACACAGCAACACCTGGTTTGCACCTTCACTCGCCTTCCGTGGGCCTGCATCATCCTTACCCGCACGTGTGTACCCAACCACACACAAACACAACAGCTGCGGCAAGCGCGGGGTAGGCGCGGGCGCGCCTGAGAGCCTCAAGAGCCTCCGTGACGAGTTCCTGTACATGAAGCTTTTCAAGGACGTGCTGCAGTGCGACGTGGACATGCTGCTGCCGGGCAGCCGCATCAAGTTCACCTGGTTCGACTACGTGAGTCCCCGGGCACCGTGCAGGCAGCGCAGCGGTGGGGTGCGGCGTGTGGTGGTGATGTGTGGGTTTGGGTGCACAAGGAAGTAACACACACACGGCTTGCGCGCTGCTGGCTCCTGACATCTTCGCCACCCAACACGCCAAACCCACAACAACGCAGCTCATGATCTGGGCCCCCATCATCTTCGGCTTCGGCTTCGCGGTGTACAAGACGGCCAAGGGCACCATCGACTTCACCAACCTGGTCAACGCCGCCATGTCCATCTTCCTCATCGTCATGCCGCTCACGTGGTGAGTCAGCGGACCGGCTGCACGGGCGCACGTGGCTGCGGGGTGGGCCTGGTCGCCCGCTGGGAGCACATGGCTGTGACACGGAACGTGCACCTCATGGGTACGGTATGACAGCCAACGCCTTGCCGGTTTCGCGTAGCCTCGCTTGCCCGCTCCACTGAGCCCGCTCTGCAATTGTAATGATGGCTTGCAGGGGCGTGCGCGCCTGGCTGGCCATCAAGGAAAAGGCTCAGAAGTACCAGGCGCACCTGAACGCGCTGTTCATAGTGCACAACCTCAACAACAACAGCGGAGTCATCAGCCAGATGCTCAACGAGGCGCAGGAGCAGGTGCGTGCATTTTGTTTAAAAGACACAAGGGAAGGAAACACACAGGGTTGTGTATGCGTGTGTGAGAGTACATGTGTTAACGTGCGTGTATTTGGGAGGAGGGGGGCTAGGCTGGGCTGTTCTGGGGCTGGGGCGGTATCCCCCTTCATACAGTATCTTCCGCACCCCCACCGCCCCCATTCACCCACTTCCGCCTCCCCCCCTACTACCCCCCACCACCCAACCCCAACCCCAACCCCAACCCCAACCCGCCCCGCAGGAGGACAACGAGGCAATGCTCGCCTACTTCTTCCTGTGGCTGGGCTCGCAGGCGCCGCAGCCGGTGCGCAAGACGGAGCTGGACCGCAAGGTGGAGGCCTTCCTGCAGGTGGGGCAGGCGGCAGGGGTGGGGTGCTAGGGGCGGTGTGTTAAAGAGCAAAAGGAAAACATTACGCGTGTGGGGCGGTGTGTGTGTGTGTGTGAGGGGGGGCAGTTTATTCCAGTTCCAAAGAGGCCAAGACTCGCGTTGGCAGGGGCAGGGGCGGTTTGGCAGGCGCGAGGGTATTTAACTGCGTGTTCGAAATTCTGTATCAATTGTGCTGGTGATGCAGCAAGGTATCAGTCCCAGATGCCTTCCCATGGAGGACACCAACGCCCACCCCGGAACCCTGCAATCCCTCACCTGCCCACCACCACGAACAGGCTAAGCTGGACGAGGCGGGCTGCGCGGTGCGCATGGACTTTGAGGTGACGGACTCTATCGGCAAGTTGGAGCGCCTGGGCCTGCTGCACACGGTGGCGGCGGAGGGAGGCGAGAAGATGCTGCAGGTGCGGGCGGCCTGGGGGGCCGAGGCGGGGGGGCCGTTCATGTGGACAACGGGTGATTATTTGCCCGAGCCCACCGGGGGCGGGATGGGATGCTCGTGGGTAGGAGTGAACGCAGTATTGCATGCGTTAGCAGGTGGGGCCCACGGGAACAGCGTGAGGGCAGAACCCATGTGGAGGTGGGTCTTTGGGGATAGTGTGAAGGGACTGTCGGCCGGGTGGCCGGGTGGTAGGTGGCCGGGTGGCCGGGCTCCAGCACCGCGGGCCTGCGCGCAGCCTCTCCGCCCTGTTTCTTAACGCCATGTTGCGTGTGTGCCCCTCCTCCACAGGTGGTGCCTCTGGAGCAGGCGGTGGAGAAGGCGCACGTCAAGTACTTTGACGAAAGCAAGGAGACAGGGCCGGCGGTGAGCGCGACATGGGGTGGCTTGCGCTGGGTTGGGCTGGCTTGGCGTAGCGGGCTGTGCTGCGGGCAGCGCGGCCAGCAGTGGCAACAAATAACCGGTCCGTTTTCTACGCCACAGTCTGGTCGGTGGCTTCGTTGGTTGGTTGGTTGCAAAGCGGTCCGTAACTCGGCCGCTTACGGTCTCTCTCTCATAAATGTAGCTCATTCCACTTGACCGCCTCCGCTCCGCTCATTCATGCGTATGGCAGGCTGCCTCCAAGCCGCGCGCCAAGTCCAAGCGGCAGGGGGCACTGGAGATGGCCTGGCACGAGTGCGCGGACGTGTTCCGGCCCACAGGCAAGACATGGAGCCGAGGTTCGGGGCGGAGTGCGATGATGGGGCGCGCAGACATGGAGCACGAATCCTTGTTGTGGATTGACCATGCATTGCTTGTGGAAGGTCCGCGCCCGATCCTCGCTAGCACATCCGCATGCCCCTGCTCCGCCTTCTTGCCCGACATCTTATTGCCTCACCACCACCTGTAAGCGACACACGCACATGCCCTCTCCCTTGCTAAAGTGCTTCATTGACACACATCACATTAATACATTATACACGCACACGCACAGGCCAGCGGTTCCGCTACTGGTGGAATGCGGAGACGGGCGAGAGCACCTACTATGAGCCTGCAGAGCCCTACGTCAAGCTGGAGCGCGCCATACAGGCCGTGGACATTTACGAGGCAGACGTGAGTTTGCGCTGATGCAAGTGGCACAAGAAAGCAAGCTAAGACCTAGGGCTGACGATGCGGGAGAGAGGATGCCACGCCCCACATCATATGGGGCGGCTCAATAGTCAAGAGGCTAGGCCTGGTATGCTAGATGGCAAGATGGCCCGACCTTTTTAACGTCTTCATCTGACACACCAAATGCCTTTGTCGCCTTCCACAGGGCGAGAACATGCGGGAAGCCAACAAGCACAAGTTTGGGCACGCGAAGACGGTGTGATCAGTAGCGCCTGCACTACCCCGCACATGCTGCTGTTATGCGTAGAGCGGGCGGCTGCTGCGCCGTACTTGCGTACGCCAGCCGTGAGCCTTGAGTGAGCAGCACCTTAGCAAATGCATGCCTCGTGAGCGCACGGTTTTGTTTGGATGCACATAAGAAAGTGAGAGGTGACGTTTGAGATGCTGTGATGCGCAAGACAGTCTTGCTTGCTTGGGCTTGGACAATGCGTCCTGCCTTGCGACATGACAGTGGCAATTGACCGCTGCCACCAGCCCACAAATGTTGCGAATGAGTGTGTTTTCTCATGTCTGCTTACTATAACTTTACTTGTGTGATACTATGGGCGCCCGGGATGCCCACTACTTACCCTTGACTTCCACCCGTGACCACTTCTACTGAGTGATCCGAGTACTTGCAAATAGTGACCATGGCTTGTGTCGCTCGGAACGTTTTTTTTGCTGCTGTGACTGCCTCGGACGGGTCGGCATGTTTTGTGCGGCATACATGTTGGGCGCACACACTGAAAGCGTGAAGTGCTGCATCCAAGCGCCGTGCGTGCCTGCGTGCGTACCCTAACGGATGATGTGTGCGTGATAGCTTACACGAACTGGTGCTGATTACGCTACCAGGCTCAAGGGGTTAGATCACCCCATGTGTGTCATGACATAAGCACAGCTTGCATTTTACCAAAAGGCCGCCACCGCCGGTGAGAAGGGCCCGAGCCGCGTTCTCGCCTACGGCATCCAGGGGCCCCAAAAGTCTTAGTGTTGGCTCGCCCCCCTGTCAAGTCATTATACCGGCATTGCATCTAGCCGGGACGGGGCGTGTGTTTTGGATAGGGTTAGTGTGCGTGGCTTGACCTGACACAAGCATCAATTACGGTATGGCTGCGTGTATTGCACATTAGGAGTGGGTTCAACTGGCCGCGCACTCCTGCCCTGCCGCTGCAAACTGTTTGCCATCTGCTGGGTCCCGGGAATCAGTTGCACCCTACGGGACTTCACCAACCTGCCTTACCACTGTCCCATCGACCCATCGCACACACATTAGGAGTGGGTACGAGCTAGCTTTATCGACGTGCTTGAGAAAACGCAACACGCACAAGCGAACATGACGTTGTAGCCGGCAGATGGGCGTGACACGTCCAACCCCACACACTGGACACTAGTTGAGGGAAGAGATAATAATAATAATCGAAACGCCGGCCCGTAGGGCCTGGCGTGGATTATCGGGGCAAGGCGGGTGTAGTAGGATCGTCGGTAAAAGACACATCTAGATGCCCCAGGGCGCCGTCCGCGGGGATATATACTTGTGTGTCGTAGAACTTCCGTGTTCCGCCCACACTCTCCCCCTTCTGGACTGCACGTCCCGGGCAGTCACCACGCTAGCGTAGAGAGTACTTCTTTGGCAACCGTTTTTGTCTGTGCGTGGCAGTGGGGTGATGAGGCCCACGTCGCGTATACCCCCAATGCTGGGCATCGCCAGTAGCCAACTGTGTGTTGGTGCCTTCAAGACTCTCGCATAGCCGAAGCGACTGACTTTACCGACGTCACCAGGATTTGAACCCTCGACCTTTCGCGGTCGCGTGCGCATTGTCCGCAGATAACGCACGATGGGCCCTGAACTCGATACCAAATGTAGTAGGATCGTCGGTAAAAGACACATCTAGATGCCCCAGGGCGCCGTCCGCGGGGATATATACTTGTGTGTCGTAGAACTTCCGTGTTCCGCCCACAGCGGGTCAGTGTAGGGGCCCATCCCCTACCCTGCCGCCTCACCACGCAAGGGGGGCCGGTTGGGGACATCACCCTGGGGTCCTCGTGTGCCCGTATTCCATGATCCTGCGGGCTTTAATTATGCCTCCGGCACTATTAACGGCATGGTGGTGGAGCTTGTGTCCGCAGGTTTTGGCCGCCTTGGGGGACACGCCTAGGGTGGTCAGGAGTGGGACCAGGTTTGCGGGTATGGTACCAGTGACGCCTAGGGCGATGCACTCGGCGGGTGAGTAGTGGACGGTCCATCCAGCTTCTTCTAGGAGTTGTTTGAGTTCTTGGTGTTGTTGGGACTTCTCTTCTCGTTTGTGTAGGTGTTGGGAGTCAGAGCTGTATCCTATTTCAAGGATATAGATTGGTGTGCGGCTGCGGTTGCGGGGCGGCCGATAGTCTTCGCGTTGTGTCGTTGTAGTGTCGAGGGCGGGGATGAAGAGAATGTCTGGCCGGAGCCTGGCTATAACCTCTGGGGGTGTGCCATTACGGAAAAGCCAGGCGGGGGGT
This sequence comes from Chlamydomonas reinhardtii, assembly GCF_000002595.2. Classification (NCBI taxonomy): domain Eukaryota; kingdom Viridiplantae; phylum Chlorophyta; class Chlorophyceae; order Chlamydomonadales; family Chlamydomonadaceae; genus Chlamydomonas; species Chlamydomonas reinhardtii. The sequence continues at coordinate 624,288 of NC_057013.1, read as the reverse complement.
CTTTGGCCGGATGCATACTCGGGCAGGTCCGCAAGTGGGCCCGCGTCCATTACCATGTAGCCCCCGCCATAGCTTCCTTTGGAGATGCATTTAGCCACTCGCTGTACAGCTATGTTGTGGCGGTTGATGTATGCGCCTTTCATCTGCCGCTGAGAGCACCCTCCAAGGATATGCCCTCCTGAGTCGGGTGCCTCGCAAAGGGGGCACAACCCGTTTCCGCCCAGTCCATAACGGCGTTTGAGGGTGGCATTGAATAGGTAGCCGTATCTGGCATATAGGATTTGTTTTACCAGCCAGGGGTGGCGGGCGGGGCTGGCCAGGGTTAGGTTGCTTGATTGAGGGCACGCGCCATCTGCTGCGGCGGCCCAATTGTCGAGGACGGTTGTGCTGTCTGTGAATCCATGCTGTGCCCGCGGGGGTAGTGAGGACAGGACTCCCCTGTTCAGGTCGCTGATGTAAAAGTTGTCGGAGTTCCGTTTGGGCCACCATATGTTAGCCCAGGGCTCGTCAGGTGGCAGGTGCACCGCTTGGCTCATTGCGCCCGCGTCACGCTGGGCTACCAGGGCCGCGCCCTTGTCGGCCTCATCGTTTCCTGCCAGGCCTGTGTGTGAGCGTACCTTTAGGAATACGACAGGGAGGAGTTCGTCGGCACACTCGTTAAGTTCCTTGACAATGTCGCTGAGTAGGTTTTTGTGTTTGGACAGCGTCAGTTTCATTGGGTCGCTAATTGCTCTGCGTATAAGGTACAGTGAGACCAGCGAGTCACTGGCAATCACTAGCTTAGTCAGCCCCAGGAGTTGCGCGCGGGGGCGGTAGTGTCTTAGCGCAGCCAGGATGGCGGATAGTTCTGCGCGCTGAATGGTATTGGTGCTGTTCAGGCCGCCTGGTTCGATAGTTGAGGGAAGAGACGCATGATCAAAGTCAAAACAGAACCCACTAGACATTCAGGGCACGCGCGTGCGCGCGAACACGCAAGGCCTGTCCATCCAAGCTCCGCCGGCAGACCACGTGCCGACAACCCTGTGTACGGACTAGGCCACGCCGGCCACGCCGGCCACGCCCGTCTCCCCTGGTCACACTGGCGTCACTTCAGGCGCGACCGTCGCGAGTTGTGAGGGAAATGCGTATCGTAACGTGCTTCGAGCTCCACACATGGCACGCGCTCGGTGGCGCGGGCGAAAATCGTCGCTTCAAGGTCCAGACGCGGCTCAGCGACCCTAGGCTGCAGGCCACCGTATACAAGTGTATGGGTGTGTGTCACGGCCAGAAAATCCTGTTGGGACAACTTCTTGCAGTAAGCAGCCTTATTTATGCCTACATTCCACGAGGGCTCTGCTTGCGCAGGTCGGCACAATGTCAGACGGATGCGTCAGGATGTGTATTCCCTGAGTGGATTGCGCTCGCGTGCACTGAGCATATATAAGAGCTATTACACCGTTACTTGCAATCACTGCATGCCTTACCACGACTCAGGCGCGCACCGGCGAGCTCAACAAGCACGCTTACGCCCGCAGCTCCCTGTATAAACACTTCTTACAATTAATATTCACACACTCATTCAGCTTATACTCGTGGCATGCGGGGAGCTCAAGTTGCGGTCCCCCGTGCTAAGTGCTTCTCTTAGCTTGAGGTGCCAATGTCCGCTTCGCCATGAAAGAAGCCCATAAATGCCTGGCAACACGAAGAAGGCAATGCTCGGAAGGCCGGGGCTCGACGTGTGGCTCGTCATGAACCTCGTCGCTCTGAGCTGTGCTGTGATTGCAGCTCAAAACAATGTAGACGCCGGTTCATTAACCACACAAGAGGGTGCGGCCGGGAGTGTGCGTGGGCAGAGAACCTTGCCGTCACACAGACTACCCAGCTGTGCAGTCCGCCGGTTTTGTGAACTACGAACTTGCGGCCGTTTGAGCCCGCACTCCGCAGCCCGAAACGGATATGTTTGTATATGTGCCCATGCTGCAGGCAGCCAGACTACCTCCATCTACGCCACTGGCAGCGGCCCACATGACGGCGACCTGCGTCTGGTGGAGGGGCCGTCAACACTTGAGGGTCGACTGGAGGTGAGCGCTTGGCTGTGGCAAAACGAATGACCGGCAGGCAGGCAAGGTAGGTACCATGTATATGGGACGCAGGCGTAGAGTCACGTCAGTAAGCACCTTGTGATGGGTCGTTTAGTAAGGCAACGCAATGCCCTGCTTGCCGCCGCCGGCACTCCCGCCACCGCCGCAGGTGTTTTACAACGGCACGTTCGGTCTAGTGTGTGATGACAGGTGAGGTGGTGGCACGTGCGCACGGCGCGGTGAACGTAACCTTTGAGCCCCGTGCTTTAACCTACAAAAATCATGCGTGCGTGTGCCCCAGGTTCACAAACGCAGCAGCGGAGGTGGCGTGTCGCCAACTGGGTTTCTCAGGCGGACTGGCCTTGTGTTGCAGCCGATACGGTCCCCAGCAACAGGGACTCACAGGCGGGGTCGGCGGCGGTGGAGCCGCCACCTCCACCACCTCCACCAGCTCCGGCGGCAGCTCCGGTCCGGCGGGCAGCGGTGTCTTGCCGGGTGCCCCTGCCGCCTTCCATCTGGATGAGGTGGTGTGCGCGGGCAGTGAGGCGTCGCTGGCCGCGTGCGAGCACAACGCCTGGGGCTTTCACGACTGCGGCAGTGGCGAGGCGGTTGCGGTCCGGTGCTCGGCGCTAGCAGGAGCTGCCGCAAATAACAGCGCTAGCGGCACCAACAGCACCAACAGCAGTAGCGGCGTCGCGCAGCCGTACAGCAGCGTGGGGCCTGCGATCCGCTGCCTGGCCAGTGGGTCAGACCGCACGGGCAATTGTACGGACGTCGGCCCCGTGTACTTCTACTATGGAGGGGGCACCACGGAGGTGGAGTACCGCGTCTTGTACCGCTACGCAAACGGGGTAGGTGCACGGTGCCAGGCAGGCTTTGGCTGCAAAGGGATTGACGGGGTAAATGTGTGAACGAGCGAGAACGAGCAGGGATCTTTTGCTGTGCCACACCGGCCACCGAACCGGCGTCATGTGTAGGTTTCCTGACCCAAATCGGTCGATTAGTCATGCAGCACCTGAGCACCAGCACCTCCTCTCACTCTCCCTGCTCACTCCTAACCCTCTTTCACTTCATACACTGCGATACATCACTCTGTCCGCCCTGCTAAGCCCTCCCCCTTCTTAAATAATCATGAACGTAACCCCCCTTGCGGCCGGCCGCCACGACACATACAGGCGCACTCCTGCCCGGCCCCGCTGACGGTGAACGCATCCGCAGACGAATACCAGTTCAGCATGGTTGCCTGGGTCATGGACCGGGCAGTCCCGCCGCCCCCCGGGCGACACGCTTTCATGGTGCAGCGCCGCGGCCACATCGGCAAGCTGTACAATGTGGGGCCTGCCTGGCTGAAGGACCTGTGGATTGACGTGATGGAGACGGTGGATGACGGGTCCTTGGAACTGGTCGAGTCTATGGACAGGTGGGGAGGCGGGCGGGGGGCGGGCGGGGGGCAGCGTGCGTGTCAGGGTAGTGACGTGGGGTAGAGACTGGCAGCTGAGTTGCACGCACCGTGCAGCGTAACGTACAGATGCGGTGTGCGAGCAGCCGCAGCAGCTCACATGGAGGGCAGAGACGTGAAGGTGCCTGTCAACAAGCTGGATGGCCGGCAATCGAACAACGTGAGGCTGGCAACTGCAGATGTTACTGCTGCTGCACGTGCATGCCTCATGTCCGATGCAGAACCATGGGCTACGACCCGACCACTGGAAAGCTGGATGTGGCGGGTCCGGCAATTGCCGGGTGGCGGTGGAGGCACGGATCGGTTGGCCTGACCAGGTACGTCAACACGCGCGTAGGGAGCGGTGATGGGACTTGGCATCTATCCGCCCGCTGTGTGTGCATATGATACATGTGTGCCATCATATATCATGACACAGACCCTTGAACATGCCTAACCTCTTGGGCCCACAGTCTTTACGTCCCGGAAACCTTTCCCGAGTTGACGGCAGCCAGCGGTGCCGGCATCAATGCCACCTATCAACTGGTGTACGAAATGTCGTCAACCCAAGCCACGACGGACTTCCTCGCATACTCATACCCAGGTGACCTCGATGAATGGCAGCATTCCGTTTGCCAGCACACATACACGCTCTCGCGCCGCATCGCCAACACAATCATGCGTGTGTCTTTCCCTTGTGCTCTGACAGCACGGTAGTACGAAGGACCTAGCTAGCGCAACAACTGACACGCGCACGCCCGTGCTCCCCACCTACGCACCTCAGGCTCCCTGCGCTTCACCGTACACCACGCGCGCTCAAGCCCGCCGCTGCTGATCTACGTTCAGCTGGAAAGTGTGGTCCACCCCGCCACCCTTTCTGCGCTGCTGCTCCAACGCGTGGAGGGCGACTCGGTGTGGACAGTGGCACGGCTTCCGCCCGAGTCGGACGCGCTCAAACTGCAGCAGCAGACGCTCCTTTTCCGGGATGAGACGAACATCCAGGGTTGGGGTGAGTCACCGGACCTGACCCACGCGCGCACACATCTCCCTGTGACACGCTGTAACAATGCCACTTTTCATGGCCACCTTACTCATCATTACTACAGGCTGCCCGCCTTCTGCAGCAGCGACGCCAGCCCCCAGCTCAATGGGCATGACTAATGCTACTGGTGGCACCGGCACAGCCCTGGGCGGCGGCAACGGACTGGATGGGGCCAACACCACGACCGGGGCAGCTCCCTCGCCGCCGCCCCCAGGCCCCAGCAATGCTAGCAGCAGCAGTAACACAAGCGCCCAGCAACAGGCCGCAGCACACGCCTACTCATGCAGCCTGTTGCTCAGGGGTTGCAGCAATCAGACATCTCCGCGCTCGGCGGGCGCGACCGCCGCACCAGGCGCACCGCCCTGCTTTGCTGCGGCGGAGCTGCACTGCACATGGGCGGTGGCGCCCAACGGCACCCAGGGTGCAGCCACAGCAGGTGCGCCTGACGCGCCACGGCTCCAGGTGGAGGTGGGGCAGCAGCTGCTGCCCCACCTCACGTACAGCGGAGTGGACATCATCCCGCGCGCTGATGCGGCACCAGCAGTCGCGGATGCTGCAGGAGCCACAGCAAACAGCACCAACACCACATCGGCCGTTGGCAACAGCTCAGTGTCAACAGGAGCGCAGGATGTTTGGGACTGGGGCATCAGCATCCTTGGTCAAGCAGCGGAATCTGTGAAGCTGCAGCACTCGTGGATCAGTGATCTACCGCTGAGCCCCGCGGGGCCTTTGGTGGAGTGCAGGTAGACACGCATGGGTTCATACGTTCTGTACACACCTACCGGCATGCATGGGTGGGCATGCGCACTTGGCATGTGCCGTTATGCAGCCCAGCAACCCAATGCTCGCCTCGCCTAGTTACCTTTGCGCTTTATACCCTTCTTCGCAGGGAATGCGCGAGCGTGACCTTCCTGAATGTGACGCTGCAAGACCTCCTTGGGGGCGTGGCACAAGCAGCGGACAACAACACCAGTGCTTCAGACAGCAGCAGCGGCACGCTTGTGCAGCAGCAGCCGGCGGCGGTTGGCGCCGTGCTGGTGACTGGTGTGAGGGATGTGCACATGGAGGGCTGCACGTGCCAGCGCGTGACGGGCGCAACAGGCTGGGGCTGCTTGGCAGTGGAGCTGGCGGCGGAGGTGCGTGGGTGGGTGCGTGGGCCTGAATGGATGTGGTGCGCAGTCACTAGTGGAGGGTCAGAAACCGTGACGTGAATGGTATACAGGTGCCGTATGCTTTACGGGATGCGCCTAATATACACAAGCCGCTTGCCTTTCCTTCACCACAATGACAGGCCTCGGCGGCGGCCGGGACGGAAGGCTCCGACTACAGCCTGACCCTGGAGGACACACGCGTGCTGGACAACACCATGGTGCCAGCCGTCGCACCCGCCGCCGCACCAACGACCTTTGATGCCGCGCCGCCGCCGCCGCCGGGCGCGCCGACCGCTGCGGCGGCGGTGACCGCTTCTGTGGCGGCTCCTGTACGGCCTGTGGACGTCGTACTGCAGGCGCTTCTCAGCAGCGGCGGCGGCACCATGTCGCTGCTGTCTGACGTGGATGGGGCGACGGGGGCCGTGGTGGTGCTGCTGCGCAACGCCACCCAGGCGGCGGCGGTGGATATCCGCGTCCGGCGTTCCGACCTAAGCCGCAACTCGGGAGGCACGGGCTCGGTGCTCTTCCTAGGCCCCGGCCTCGAGGTGCGGAGCAGGGTTATGATTTATGGCGCATGTATGGGTTTACTGCGATGACTCGTGCGCTCCTTGCCCGCGAACGTTGGGGTCGGTGCGTGTGTGGGGGGGGGGGCAGCGCGTGCGGTATACGCGCCAGATGATGTGCAACCTATGTGCTTGCTTGCGTGCTGCGTGCGCGTTGCTCGTGTGATCACTCTGTCCCCATGCACGTATGCGAAATCCCCAGGGTGACATCGCGCTGGTCTCAACATCTGTGGGCTGCAACACAGCATCAGGCCATGGCGGCGCCTTCTGCACCATGGGCTTTCTGCGCAAGCTCGAGCTGACGCAGGGCAGCAGCCTCGACGGAAACAGCGCTCTCAATCATAAAGGTAAGCGACACACGCCACACCCTCAGAAACCTGAAAGCCTGAACCCTAACCCTAACCCAGGCTGACCGACACACAGCACAGCAAAAACTCATGAAGAGGTTTGATTGCATGTGTATGGCATCTGCAGGAGGCGTCATCTACGCGCCGCTTGGCTACGGGTTGTTAAGTCTTGATAAAAGCAGTGCCTCGGACAACATTGCTGCGGAGGGCGGCGTGCTGGCATCGGGTATGGCAGCGGGCGACGTGACCGTCACAAGCGGAAGTCGAATGGACAACAACACAGCACAGCAGGCGTGTTCAATTGTTTGCGGATGGGTGGCAACTGGCTTGCCGCCAGCGCATTATGGTGAGGATGCACTCGCTCACTGCGTTAGCCATGTGCCCCGTGTCCGCGCGGCGTGCGCTTGCTATCCCTCCCTGTGCCGCCGAGGCGCATTATTGTGGTGTGACGCTCGTTGTTCTCCACACGTGCCTGTGCATGCACGCAGTGGGCGCAAACGTGACCGTCCGTGCGAGCTCCATCAGCCACAGTAAAGGTGGATGGCGTGTGTTCTCCTTCTTCATGATGTGGAGCCTTGTGGTAGCCGACAGCGTCATGGACGGCAGCAATGTGTCATTCGTACACGTGGGGTGGTACCCTGAAACTCCCGGATACGACCGCAGCGTCCACAGCGTTCACATCGAGAGGTCGCGCTTTGTGAACGGACATGACCTATTCTCGGGAGCGATCACCGACTTCTCAGTAAATGTTTTTGAGTTGCGCATCATAGACTCCGTGATTGATCGAAACTCGGTAACCGGGGCTAGCGTGGTGATCACGGGTTATTACTACGGCAGCATCGTCTTCCGCAACACCAGCATTTCGGACAACATGATCAACCGCACCGATGCCTCTTGGGGCGCCGTACTTTCGGGGATTGCGGCGGCAGGTGTGTCATTGGGGTATTTCGTGTGCGTTTGGCCGTGCATTTTGCTTGGGCGATGCATTTTACCAGCAGCAGCTGCAACACGTGCTATCCCACCATCCATATGTGCTTGCATGCCTGCTTTCAAGTGGCTAGCTGTGCGCCTGTGTGCGTGACGACTGCTGCGCAGGTGACATCACATTCGAGGATGTTGTTATGCGGAACAACACAGGCGGGCGATACGGTATGTCAAGTATATGCTCTTCCTTTCCAACCTTTCCAGTGTGCGTGCTTGTGCTCACCATTATTCATGCAATCAAACGCATCCGGTCGCACGCACTCATGCAGGCGGTTTTAGCATGGCGTACTTGAGATCTCTGACCATTCGGGGTCCCCGAACCGTTATGGAGGACTTCGCAAAGGGTTTCTTCTACGGTAGGTGGCCGGCGTTGTGAGGCATGTACGGCATTTGTACGGCCATCACTGGGGGTGTGCGTGTCTTGTGCGTGCGGTCGTCTGGTGACTGTGTCAACAGACACGCACGTGCGTGACGCTTTGTCTCTGCTTACTGCCAACCCATTCAGCCTGTTGCAACTCAAGGTGTGCCCCCTTGCCTGCTGCAGTGGAACAGAACGTTGAAGCCATCACCATTGCAGATGGTGCGTTAGTCAGAAACAACATTGACACCAGCGGCGTCCGGAGCGGGGGTTTCATCCAGATCGCACAGAACGCTGGTAAGCGAGCGGCTTCTGGGCCTGCATCATCTATCTGTGGGTGAATGTTAATGGGATCCATGATCGATGGCAGTGACGGTCGTGGGCAAGCTAAACAGTGGATTCGCCTCTCAATCGAGTCCCTCAACGGAGTCCCTACCTGGGATGCCCCCACCTCGGCAGGTGACATCACTATTGACAATGCCACGCTCCTGGATAGCATGGCTGGAATCGCCGGAGGTGGGCGTGTATGTGCGAGGGGATAGAGATGCCGCTGGTGCCGCCTGTTTAGGCATTCTAGACTACCGTATTCGCCTCATTGCACATTGCATACCGATAGCATGTGATGGCTCGGCGTCCTCGGGTGCTGGGACTGTCCCCTCTGTAACATCCGCATTCATACCGATGTATGTTTTTCCACAGGCTTCATTACTATCGGCAATGACGTGCTGGGTAGCATCCGCATCAGCAACGCACACATTGAGGGCCACACCGCTGGCAACGGCGCGGGTGGATTCATGGCGGTAGGCGGCAGCGTGCAGGGCGTCGTGGAGATCAACAACAGTCGCATCTGCAACTGTCAGGCGAAGACGTCCGGCGGGGCGCTCTACGTCCAGTCTGGCGTCTTCGGTGGGATCTTCCTGGGGGCAGGAGCCACACTGTGTGGCAATAAGGCTGTCACCGGAAGTGGCGGCGCGATCGCCGGCGGATTCACGGTCCCTGTGGTCGCCGTGAGCGATGGCGCCCAGCTTCTGGAGAATGAGGCGGAGGTGGACGGCGGTGCGGTGTGGTCGTCCGGGCTGATCGGAAACATTACCATCAGTGCCGGTGGGCGTGTGGCGGCAAACAGGGCCGCCGGAAATGGTGCGTGGCTCGGTGGCGGGAACGAATGGGGTGGTGCGTGCGCAAGGGGTGGCACGTTAAAGGCGGCTGCAGGCTGCCGGGGATACTGGAAAGATTGGGGGCTTGCTTGCAACAATGGCCATGCCCTCGCAGTGGTCAGCCTTGTGCGTGCTCACATGTGGTGCGCATTGCGGCACACAGGCGGGGCCTTCGCCGCCGGCTTCATCGGCGGTGTGGAGCTGCGGGACGGCGGGGAGGCAGTTGGCAATACCGCGGGTGTGGATGGAGGGCTGGCGTGGGCGGACCGCCTGACGTCATTCTGGCTGCGGGGCGGCTCGGCCACATCCAACACGGCTGGTAACTCAGGTAGTACCGCAGTCTCATTCATCGATAGTCTATTAGCAACAATGGTGAAGACGGCGGCGCAGATGCAGGCCGCGTTCGCGTTCAGGCTGCCGGGCGCTAAGAAGCCGCGACTGCTGCTGCATGGTCCCTGTACAGCCGAGCTACTCTTCCGTGGCCATTTCTTACACGCACACGCACTCACTTCCCCTCCCCTCCCGTGCCCTCCCCTCCGCTCGCTTCCTCCCTCCCCTCCCGTGCCCTCCCCTCCCCTCCGCAGGCGGCGTGCTAGCTGTCAACACGCTCCCGGACTTTGTGGTACTAGATGGAGCTGTGCTTTCAGACAACCGAGCCAAGCAAGGTGCGAGGCGCCATGCAGAGGGAGGCACCAAGCTGAATGATCGTGGCTGCATTTTGGTCACAAGTCTGAGCGCTTATCATTGAAAGATCGTGGCTGCACATGGGCCACGGGTCTGAGCACTTATGGCATGCCATTTCCTGGTGCAGGCGCTGGCGGCGCCATAAGCGTGAGCATCCCGGTTCCGGTGAGTGCGCATGGGCGTGGGGGAGTGGACTCGAGACGTGTCCGTGCTAGCAGTTTAAAGAAGGCATGGGATGCTGACCCCAGGGCCAGATCCCGCGTATTACTCCCGCGTTCGCACAGAACTGGGTAAAAGATTGGCACAAATCGGGAGCCACAAAAAACTACTAGTATCCTGTAATACGGTAACACCGCGCCTGGGCGCGCAAACATGTATGGACACGTTGTTGCCTGTATGTTGCGGGGTCGCGGTATGTAGCTTCGGACTCTCGCTCAAGGTGCCCGGCTGTCATGCGTGCATGCACAGGGATCGCCGCTGCTGTCCCAAGTGGTGCCTTCGGGCCAAGCGCTCGTCAACATCACAGGAGGCTCAGTCTTCTCTGGCAATTACGCCTACATGGACGGGGGCGTGATCAGCATTGCTGCAGAGGAACGTGGCAATGCCATTGATGCAGTCAGCAACGCGCCTCGAATCCAGCTAAGCGTGAGTGGTGTACGGGTTCCACCGCACGCGATCTGCAGTGGGCTTCAGGCTAGCTCACTTGTTCCTTCCTCAATCCTCACAACTGTACTGCTCTTTTCTCTGCTGCTGCCATTTTCAGGTACACATGGAGGCCAGTACCTTCCTAATCAACACGGCGGGTGGCGCGGGCGGGGCTCTGTTTGTGTCGGCCCCAGCCCTGGGCGCCGTCCGTGTGGCCATCACTGCCTCCAAGTGCCGCTTCACACGCAACACGGCCGGTTCCTCCGTGTTTGAGCGCGGCAGCACCACTGACAGTGGCTGCGGCGGCGCAGTGGCAGCCACGTCCACGCCCAAGTACCGGGCCATGGCCGTGCTGGAGGCGGCGCAGCTGCAGCAGCAACAACAAGAGGCCGCCGCCGCCGCAAATGGCGGCAGCAGCAGCAGCAACAACAGCAGCAGCAGCACTAATGGGAGCCCTGAAGCAGCAGCTCTAGCGTACCTGGACAGTGCCTGCAGCTTGCTGGTGTCGGGCTGTGTGTTTGAAGACAATGTTGCCCTTAGCAATGGCGGTGCCGTGTCGGTTGTGTCCTGCCCCGCCCGGGTGGACCGCTCCTCGTTCGCTCGGAACGCCGGCAAGTCAGGTGGCGGCCTGTCCAGTCGGGTGGAATCCCAGGAGGCCGTCAGCGCGACGCCTGCTACGACAGAACAGCAACAGCAGCAAACTCGGCGGCGGGCGCAGCAGCAGCAGGTGCTGCTGCAAAAGCCCTCGGAAAGCAACCCATGGCTGCAGGTGTGGGACTCGAACTTTGCCAACAACACGGCCACAGGCCCCTGCGGTGGCGGCGTGCACGTCGAGTTTGGGCGGGGCGAGAGCGCGCGCATTGCCCGCTGCTACTTTAGCGGCAATGCCGCGCCGTTGGCAGGGTCCGGCGGCGCCGTGTGCCTGCAAGCCCTGGGCAGCAGTGGGCGGGCAGAGGTGGCCGACTGCAATTTCAGCGGGAACTCAGCCGCGGAGCTAGGCGGAGGCGTGCTCGCGGAGCTCGCAGGCAGCGGCGGCGGCGGCGGCGGCCACCACCTGCTGCTGTCGCGGCTTGTGATGAGCGCGGATGCGGCAGGCAGGGCCGGCGGCGCTGTGGCCCTTGCGTCCGTCTCAGCGTCATCCGTGCTGGCTCTCCAGGACAGCTCCATCTCTGGCTCCTCCGCCGCACAAGGTGGTGCAGTGTACGCCCAGTGCCGGGTTGGCAGTAGCAGTAGCAGCAGCAGCAGCGCGGGCACAGCGGGCACAGGAGCAGCCGCAGCAGGCGGCTGCAGCAGCGGAGTCGGATACGACGTGTTGCGCATGGACAACACCCGCATCTCGCAGTGCATGGCGCGGGCAGGCAGCGGCGGCGGCTTGTATCTGGCTGCGGGCACCACTGCCCGGGTCCGTGACTGCGCGTTCACTGCCAACACAGCCTCGGCGTCGGGCGGAGGTGTCCGAGGCACGGACTGCGCGCGACTGAGCCTGGAGCGCGTGTCGGTGCGGGGCGGCAGCGCCGACCAGCTGGGAGGAGGCGTGGCGTCCACGTGTGCGGAGCTGCTGGTGCTGAACGGCAGCAGCATCGTAAACAACTCGGCGCTCACAGGCGGAGGGCTGGCGCTGTCGGGCCCAGCTGCAGCCGCCACGGCTGACGGGACGTCGTCGCGCCCGGCAACAGTGACCATCACAGATGCAACCATAGCTGCCAACAGCGCGAGCCCCCTAGCTGCCGGTGGCAGTGGCAGTAACAGCAGTAGCACTGGAGGGCGTCAGGCAGTCTACGTGCGTTACGGGGGGCACGGAGGCGGGGCGTTTGTTGCCGGGAACGTGTCGGTGCTTCTTCGGGATGTGGACATGTCCGTCGGCAACCTCGCGGTGACCGGGTCAGCGGTGGCGTCCACACAGCAGGGGTGCTTGCCCGGAGCAGCCGGCGGCGATGACGCGTGTGCGCAGCAGCTCGTCCTGCAGGATGTACGGCTGCCAGCTCAAGAGGTGCGCAGGGGCATGGGCGTTACCGGTGCTCGTTCACGTGCATGTGAACGTGGCGCAGCCAGCCTTCGCTATCAGCACTGCGCGGAGCGGAGCATACCGTAGCGGTGCTTCCTTTTTCCGTGTGTGCATGTTTGAACGCGCGCGCACTGCGGTAGTAGTGACCCACGTGAGTACCATTCCTGTACATGTGCTTGCTTTTTCCTCACACCCGCAGACGCCATCTGTTTGGCTGCAAGACACAAGTGCTCGGGCGCTGCGTGTCAACTGCAGCGGCCTCGCGAGGTTAAGCAACGTACCCGCACCTGCAGTGCAAGCGCCATGCACAGCCGCAGCGGCCGCCGACACCAGCAGCAGCAACGGCACGGCGGCATCTGACCAGCTTCTGCGGGCGTGTTTGCTAGAGCAGCAGCTTGGGCAGTGTGTCGTGGCGCCGACCGTGGAGCTCGTTAGAGACCAGATAAGCCCTGCGACATTTAGCGCTCTGAGCCTTCTGGATGCGCCGCCCACCCACATGCGGCTTGTGTCCGGGCTACAGTCGTCAGATGGGTGGCTGGAGTTAAGCGCGGGCACGGCCTTCCAGCTCGCTGTGCAGATCTTCAACAGCCTTTCTCAGCCGCTACATACGGGTACGTAGGACGGAAGCAGCACGCTTACGGTATGCTGACGCACTTCGCTCCTGAATGCTCCTACTCTTACTCTGTTGCACGTTTCCTGACGCTCTCTCCCCATTTGCTGCCGTTCCTCCAAACCAATCCTCCCGCCCGCCCAGACACAATGGAGTGGAGCATCGCAGTCAGCATCCGGCCGCTGCGGCTCCCCACCAACAACGCCACCAGCATCGAACGCCCCTGGAACGATCCCAACCTGGCGAATCTGGATCCGGATCCGGCGGCGGGCGGCTCCCTGACAGCCAACGTGGTGGGCGGGGTGGCCACGTGGCCTCGCCTCAAGGTCCGGGGCTGGGTGGGGCCTTACGAGCTCATCTTCCGGGCCTTCAGCCCCAGTGATGCAACCCTGTACCAGGTGCGCGCGCAATGCCGGGCACCGGTATGTTTTATTTGCTGGGTTGGGATAGGCTGTTTGAATCGGTTAGCGCTCATCAATCTCGCTTCGTGCAACGCCCAACATCCATACCGTTCTTGGTCATTCACGCTGTCCATCCCGACCTGTAGGTATCGGACTTGGCAGTGCGAGCCCGCATCCTGCCATGCCTGGAGGGCGAGGCTCTGGACCTGAGCTGGGCGCAGCAGTCGTGGGGGCAGCCCTCCTGGGTGTCGTGCGCCAGGTGCAGCGGCGGCACCTTCACTCTGTGGCGCGACACGCGGCCCGCCCTGTCCGACGTGGATAGCCCCAACTACATGCAGCAGATGAAGGTGTGTAGTTGATTGGCCATGTACGGTACTAAGAATGCAGCAGGCGAGGGTTGAGTGGCGTGGGAACGCATGATGGGGATTGTTTGATGCACCGTGATTGGGATTGGTTGGATGCTCACCATCAGGCCCTTCAATCAACCCGCGTCCTGAACCCTGCTGCATGGCGGCCGGCTGCTGATGTGCGGTGCAGGAGCTGTCCCAACACGCGGCAGCCTCCCAGGCGGCTTGCCAGCGGTGCCCCAACAACGCCATCTGCCCCGGCGGCCGTGTCGTTGTGCCCAACCCAGGTGCGTGCGGGCACGAGAGCGCGAGACACGCGGGCACATTGCTTGGCTGGATGCGGATTGCCAGCAGTCAACCGCTGATGACACGTGCTTCCAAACACACACGCTACCCTGCTAACTACTCCATCCGCCGCCATTCGCTCCGCTGAATCCCACGCAGGCTACTGGCACTCGGCCCCGGACTCCGCACTGCTGCACCGCTGCCCGCAGCAGGCAGCGTGCGGCAACCCAGTGGATGCCAACCGCTGGCCTGACGTGCAGCGCGCACTGAGCACCGCAGCCTCCACCCTGATCAGCGCCAACGCATCCCTCAGCACCACCCTCGGCGCCCTCAGCACCCTCAGCAGCAGCAATGGCCTGGATGGCCCGGGCTATGACGCACGATCAGAGTGGCTCATCGCCTGCCAGCAGCTTCGGGGCTCTCTGGCCGTAGCCGGCGGCGGTTCCAGCAGCAGCAGCAGCAGCAGCAGTATCAATGCCAACGCGCTCCAAAGCGGAAACGCAGCCCACGGCAGCTTGGTGGCGCTGACACCAGACACGGTGGCTGCGGCGTGTGGCGGCAGTAGCAATGACACGGCTGGCGGTGGCGGCTACCTCGGGCTGCAGTGTGCGGAGGGCTATGCCGGCAACCTGTGCGCCACATGCACACCTGGGTACTTCCTGGACTCGGAGCTCAGCTGCTCGTGAGTAGTAGTCAAGCAGGGATCGGTGGAAGCGATGGCGGGCAATGTTCCGTACATTGCTTTTGTCATGCGTGCTGCTGGCGAGCGAGCAGCATTACTGGGCGAATCATGAGGTGTTTGTACCCAGTCGGTGTAGTGTCGCTAGCCGCCTGGGCTCACACAAGTGCAGCACGGCCGCTCATCATTGACACGTTCCTTCCTGCTGACGCCCGCTTCGCACAGGCCATGCCCTAGCCTCGGCTACACAATCGTGATTGCCATCCTAGCACTCATCGGTACCACCATGCTCATTCTCTACACGAGCTACGTCACATTTGAGGAGCAAATCATTCTGTCCCGAACCGCTAGCAACAGCCTGCACAAGCCCAACGAGAAGGAGACGTCTGCGGCCGACATTCTCAAGGTGGGTGCTGAACTACTGTTGTGTGCTCTTTCTTCATGATGCCGGCGACTTCTTTCCCTCGTGTCCGGATGCCTTGCTTAGGCCTAAGGGCCGTGCGCTACCCGCAACGCGTTATGATACATAAGGGGGCGTCGCAATGTGCTTTCGAGCACCAGCAATCATTATGAGACTCCAAACCAAACCATTCACATTTCGCCCATGCGCCCTTTCTGCCAACGCAACAACGCAACACACAGGTCCTGATTGTGCACGTCCAATTCTATGTCATCGTCACCCGCCTGGCAATCCCCTACCCCGACTCTGTGTCGCGTCTCGCGGCCGTCACCACCGCCATCACGGGCAGTGAGAACGCGTTTGTGTACAGCCACGCGTGTTTCGTGCCAAGACTCAACCCTGAGTGGCAGGCGCGCTCCCAGCTGGCAGGTGCGTGGTGTGTCCGCTTGAATGGTGTGACGTGTGACCGGTGCAGTTGCCCACAGCCCGCTGACTCAAAGCTCGTGTTACCGCCCTGCGTGCAGGCGCGCTCATCACGCCGGTACTGGTGCTGTCGCTCAGCCTCCTGATTTGGCTTCTCCGGCAAGTGCCTGTACCTGTGTGGTCAGCCTGCTGGTTGCATAACATACATGAAGTCGCAGAATCCACCTCGCACAATCTTTCCTGATGGCAATCTCCGCCGGCTCATTGCTCCACGCACTATCCGCTTGCCCATGACCCCACACACATGCCCTTGCCGTGCCTGCCCACAGTCGCACTGTGGCCAAGTGCCTGGCGCACGCTCCCTCGCGCAACGCGAATCGGCTGCAGCTGACCCATAGCTTCTCGTCCTCTGGTGGAGGGCTGGAGCCGCGCAGCAGTGCCGCCGCCGCCCCCGCATTCCGCCAGCCGTCCCCCGGAACAACGATAGACGAGGAGCCGCTCGCCACGCCCACGGGTTCTGTTGTGTCAGCGCTGTACACCGCAGCGGCGTCGGTTGCTGCGGCGGATCCCTCCCAGCGCCTGCAGACCATGCAGTCACTGCAGCACCAGCCGCACTTCACGCTCAGCAGTCGCTTCTCGGAGGGCGGCGGCGGCAGCACCCTCGGGAGTGCCGCCGTCGCTCAACGGGCGGTTGGGGGCTTGCTGTCCACGGCCGCCTCCCTGCGCCTTATTGTCGCCACGGACGGCACGGGGGTTGTGGACTTTGCAGATGAAGACGACTGCACAGACGAAGCTCCGGAGCCCCCTGCGGCGCCCCAGACGGAGCCGATCCCGGAGCCCCTTGCGGGGGCAACTCCGTCATCCGTGCCCTTCGACGACCCACGCAGCCACGGCTGCAGCAGTAGCGGCGAAACAGCAGATGAGCACACGCGCAGCGGCAGCCACGCGCAGAGTGCCCGAGGCGCAAAGGATGCGGACGCGGCCCCGCCTCTCTCCGCCGCGTCCTCCATGCAGAGGCGGCGCACGCAAGACGCGGCTGCCTCTGTCGCTGCGACACAGCGCGACCTCCGCATGAGCGCCAATGGCATGCTGCCCGCATCCGCCTTCGCGCTCGCCCAGGCGCCCAGCCTGCGGGGGCGTCTGTCCCTCTTGCGCTCAAAGGACAGCAGGCCGCAGACGCCGCGCGCGCCCCTCGCCACCTCTCCCTCGCTGCGCCCCGTGGGCAGTGGCAAGCTGCAGACCGCGCTGTCCAACATCAGCCGAATTTCGGTGGTGGCTGGGATTTCGGAGAGCTTCCAGAAGAGCGGCGTCCGGCGGCTGTTGTCCCAGCTAGACGCCAGCTTGAAGCTAGGGGAGCAGCTGCTGGTGGTGCTGATGATTGGCGTGTTCATCGTGTACCCGGGATGGGCCAATGCGGCACTCAGCGTCTTTACATGCTACATCATCGACGACGGTGGGTGGTTGTGGGCTGGTGGATGGGCGGGTTGGGGTGATGGGGGACTGCTGCCGGGTTTGGTGTGAGGGTGGGCGACCAGGTGCGGTTTGCCGTACGGTTAACCGCTGCATGACCTCCCCGTGGACACACGCTTGTTTTCCTACGCAGGCTCCACGGGCCTCTTCCCCGAGCGGCAGCAGGTGAGAGGGATGAAGAGTACTACCTGTACTGCCTGGGCATGCATGCCGCAGCAGCGCCACTGACGGCGGATAGAGCACACGCACCGCAAGCCCCGCAGTCCCACGCACGGACGCTTTCTTGCTCCCTCTTAACCGCACGTGCGTCAACCACCACACACAGGCCACGTGGCCGTACGGGTACTGGATCCGAGATCACAACCTGCAGTGCTACAACGGCACCCACCTGCGTGTGTACGTGCCGGTGGGCGTGGTCGCGTTCGTGGTGCTGTGCCTGGCGCCGCCCGTGGCGTCTTTCGTCATACTGTGGCGGCGCCGCAAGCAGCTGACGGAGCCGCAGGTCCAGCTGCGGTACGGGTTCCTGTACAGCCGCTACAAGTGAGTTGCGGGATTAATGTGGATAAATGTGTGCTGGCTAGCCATGCCTTGCTGCAAACCTGCAGCGCTCCATCTCAGCCAGCATGCAGGGGCCGCCGCGCACCCTCTCAACCACGCGCGTCACGCACCGCGTGCTTCCTCCCATGCACGCAGGCGCCGCTTCTGGTACTGGGGCAGCGTGCAGATGGTGCAGCAGCTGCTGCTGGTGAGCTGCTCGTACGTGGGTTGCTTTTGGGTGGGCTTGAACAGCGGCACGCGTGCACGCAACCTGAACGTACTCATTCCGCCCTCCGATCTGGCTCGTGTGTGCGTGTGTGCGTGCCTAATGCAGGTGGCTGTGGAGATGTTTGGGCGCGCCCTCACCCAGGTGGACCAGCAGATTGCGGTGCTGCTGGTCACATTCACGCTCATGGCGCTCGTCAACATGGCCTGCTCGCCCGCAAAGAGCCGCCTGCTGACGCTCCTTGATTTCTTCTCCCTAGCCGTGCTGATCCTGACGCTCTCCCTCAGTCTCTTCTTTGTCACGGAGGCGCCCCTGGAGCGCTCTCAGGCGGTGAGTTGATTGATTGCAGTTGCGCGGAGCCTTACTCTGCTGCTCGCACCTGTCGTAACCGCTGTCACAGCGTGTCGCAGGCAAGTCATGTCTTTTTAGAGTACACACCTACATTTTCATGGCACTAATCACCCCGGCCCTCGCCCACCTGCCGCCACCCGCCCTCCCCACCGCCAGGACGCCGTGGGGGTCCTCATCATCGCCATCAACGCCGCCCTGCTGCTGTCCTTCGCCGCGCTGCTGCTGCGCCGCACCTGGATGGCGCTGCAGGACAAGCTGGACCAGCGGCTGCGCAAGGTGTGGCGCCGCGTGGCCACCTTCAACAGCGTGCGAGAGGGCGCGCAGGAGGTGTGCGTGGAGGCGCTGCCGCCGCACGGGGGGCACCAGCACCAGCGCGACCCCGATGGCGGCGGCACGCAGGCGGCGGCAGCAAGCGCTGCTGTGGGCGCGCCGCCACCACCACTGCAGCCGGCAGCGTCGGGGCCGCTTCTACCGCAGTCGCACTCCCTTGCATCGCCCGCAGCGGCAGTTGCCGCACAGGCAGCAGTTGCATCGCCAGCAGCAGCTGCCGGTGGTCGGACGCGGGAGGGGCCGCTGCTGCCGCTGCCACCCAGCGCGCTGCCTGGCCGCCTCAAGGTCATGCGTGTCGGGTCGCCGCTCATCCACAACACAACACACACGGCGGGCGCTGCTCCTGCGCGCCCCTTGTCGCCTGCGTCCTCTACCTCCCTGCACCCGCAGCCATCGTCAACGCTGGCCCCGCAGAGCTCATTAGGCCAGTCCCGCTCTACCCACTCTTGGTCGACATCGCAGCCGCCCTCTCAGCCCCCCTCCCAGCCCCCCTCCCAGCCGTCCTCGCAGTCCCCCTCCCAGCCGTCGTCGTCCCAGACTGGCGCCGGCGGGCGGCGGCCGTCAACGGCCAGCCCTCAGCCGCTGCGCGCAGCAGTACAGGCTGCCGCCGTACACCAACAGCCGGGGCCGCAGCCGCTGGCACAGCCGCCTCTGCAGGCGTTGTTCCGCCAGGCTGGCAGTGACGGTGCTCGTGCAAGGCCCGCAGACCAGGACCCAACGCCCTTCGCGCTGCTCCAGCAGATGGACTCCATGTTTTAGTGAAAGTGCCGATGGTTCGATGCGTGGGTTGTGCCACTGTCCTGCAGTGTTGGTGGCCCCCCCAAAAAATGTGTCAGGTTGCAGGCTCGCACGCGCACAGCTAAAACTGTAGAAATTGTTGAATCATGCTGAAGACACGACCGGCATACTGCTGAATCATATTCGAGGCTTGATGGGGTGCAGGGGCAAATGCGGGGTATGACTGTTTTGCGCGGTGATATGCTTGATTAAGCTCCCTTCTCCTTTCATGTGTGAGACTTGCTACTGTTTCTTGTGTTCTGCTCCCTGCATCAACGATATGGATCAGCGCTTGTTATTGTGAGGGTTACTTTCCATGGGGGCCATGGTCGAAATGCTGCGTATGGCATAAGTGAGTGTAGGGGCGGTTACCTAAATGGTATGCGCGCGCCGCGACATTGAATAAGGTGGGTTCATGAGCCGCACGAGCGCGCAGCGTTGTGTGATGTATAAGGCGAAGTGGTTCCTGGATAAATTTGGGTGTGCAACCCTGGTGCCTGGCTTTGGTTAGGCTCGTGTGTTCATTCATGGTTCCCTTCATGGTTCGAAGCAACGTGGTTGCACTGTATGGTGTCGTGTGGCATTGCGTGTGCGTGGTTGTCTTGCAGGACGTGCAGGACGTCTCTCGCTCTTCTCGCTGCTTGGTCCAACCGTTGCAGCTGTTGAGGTTGAGGCAGCCTGAGTCATGGCGCACACGAGTGACGCGCCTGAACGTGCCGAGTGCGAAATGCTTAGGCAACAAGCCATGTTAGCGGAGTGCTGTCGAAACATGTATCACATAGTGCATGTTATCCCTTTTGAAGCACACAGATGCCTTGTGAGGTTTCGGCTTTGCTGTTGGCCGATTGCAGCTAATAGAGACCACCTAGAAATGCCAGGCTTTGCCCCCTCTGCAACAAAGGAGTAGAGGATGAACGGCATGTTTTGCTTAAGTGTGAAGCGTACACGTGTGTCAGATCAACGTACGGTATCAGTTCTGATTCAATGCAGCAGGTTATGCAAGGTGGCTTGCTGCGTAGTGGCTTAAGTTGGCTTGCTGCATGCGTGGTATTTGGTCTAAGGGCTGTCTTTTGATTAGGCAGAACCGTCTTGATTAGGCAGAACCACGACGGTGCACACGGTGTGCAAGGCGTAACTGACAATCCAGTTCCAGGAGACGAGGGGCCCTTGCGGCTCGGTTAGTCTCGTTGCAGGTATTAGGAATGCACACTTCCAATCCTGTAACACACACACACACACACATAGTGCATCCTTACACACATCTACCCACACGGCGGCACCCCAGTCTCCTCCCGCTGGCGCCGCCACCCATTCAGTCAAACTCGCCAGCTGCACTGGTTGCGCTTTGCGCCCATGGGCATCCTTCGTTCATACACATTCACCACTACGGCACGCAGAAGTCCTGTCGCAGCGCTGTGCCGGTATAGCCCCAGTGGATACATCGCTTGCAGAGCAAAGCAGTCGCGCCTGCAGCTGCTGAAGGGTGCCGGTCGCACCAGTACCCGCCGTACCCATGGCAGGTGCACAGCGTGCGCGCAGCAGCGCAGAAGCTGGCCGACGCCGCAAGTCCAACTCAGTCTTCCCGAAGCTCCAAAGGCCAGGTGCCATTGCGGGACACCTGTGCCACGTGCCAAATCCATTGCATCCCGAGCACTCCATGCGACCTGCCGTGTCCCAAGTCCAAACTCAGGTGTACACTAGGAATGCATGCCTCCTGCTCCGCCCTGTGTGCCACTTGGCGTGGTTACGCGTCCAACAAGTCCGAGGGAACAACCATGATCAGTCAGCCCCACGCCTCTCAGCACGCCCCTGTTCTGCCCAATCCGACCAGCAGCGCTCGTCAACAGCCGCTCTCTTTCCCAGCGACATTCCCACATAACGTATATGTTTGCATGCCGCCAGCTGGGTCTGTGCACACCACAGAGGCACAAGCCCCCGCAGACCGACCAGTGACCCATAGCGGATACAATTCGTGGCCGCAACCGCCCGAAATCGTCGCTTGCTTTCTCGGTTTCGCATTGTTATCGTTCAAAGCATCGTCGATAACATGATATATCATTCACACTTGCGCTCCTGCCCCGCGCAGGCGCCCCATCCCTCTGCCGAACCCCCAACCCCAGTCCGCTGCAGTCCCGCCACAGCCGCCTGCGGCCGCCCACAGTCCACAGCTGTGCCTTACCAGCGCCGTGTGCCCCCAATCCTCAGTCCCAAAGACGTCTGCGGGCGGTCGGCATGCATCCAGCTGCAAGCCGCTGCTGGCCCTGTGCCTTGCAGACAAACCACCCGGCCACGCACGCCAAGCACACGGTCGGTGCGGGGGCAGCAACAGTCGCCGGCTGCAGCCGCCCCGGCAGCCGCTGGATGCACAGCCTGGGGACCATCCCCACTCCACGCACGGCGTCGCACGGCGTTCCCCGGCATGATGCATACTGCGTACTGCGCGCAAGCAGCGCCGCACATGGCAACGCTGCGCCTCGGCTGCGCCGGCTGCATGGCAAAGGCCCGGCAAGCTAGGTGCCGCCACCTTCTCTGCATCCACAGCTTCAAAGCTCCACAGCCGCCAGCCGCCGGCTCCAGCTTGCAGCTCCGCACACGGGACGCCTTGGCCTCGACTCGGCCTGCGCGGCGCAGCCGCCCTCCCCCTCCGCCCCTGCCGCCCCTGCCGTCCCAGCCGCCGCCTAGTTCCCCGACAGGCCCAGGCGCTCGCGCTCGCGGTGCAGCACCATGCGCACTCGGTCGCGCGTGGCGGTGTGGTCGGCGTCCGAGTGCGTGGCGTCGGGCGTGTAGGGGTCCTCCACCGACACCGAGTCCAGCACGATGATGGTCTGCAGGCGGCGGTGCGAGGGGTGGCATGCCCGTCAGGTGCTGGTCGGACAACCGATTGGATGTGAGGCTGTGTTTGCGTTTGTGCGTTTGAAAAGTGATCGCGACGGCAGTGGGCTGGCAGCGCTGCGGGGGCGCTGCAGCCTCGTGGTGCAGCCTCGACGCCACGCCACGCCGCTCACCGTGCACCGGGTGCATCCGCGGCAGGCCTGATCCCCAGCTCGCATGTGGCGCACTCCCACTGTCCCCTCGCGGGCACAACTACGCCAGGTTTGCGCCTTTTACGGGTGCCCCCTGGCCATCGGCTGACGACCGTGCACCGATCGGCGACCCACTGGGTCAAACAAGCCGCCCCCCGCAGCTCCCTCCTCCCTCCCCTCCCTCCCAGTATCCAGCTGCGTACCTTGCCGCGCCAGACGCAGGGCATCGTCTTCGCGAGGCTCTCAAAGATGGCTTGCGCCTCTTTGGTCACGCCCTCGCCGACGCGCGAGGAATCGAACTCCGCCTGCTGCAGTGCCTTCTCCTCGCGTTTCCGGCATCGTTCCAAGTCCACGGCAGGCAGCTCCATATCAAATGGCAGGTCGGGCTTTGCATCTGAAATGACCGCCTGGACGCCGCTGGTCTTTATTATGCGGATATTGTTTACTCCAGAGTGTGCTCCGACCTCTTTCAGCACCAGAAGGCTGCTGGGCTGATCATACGCGAAAACTTGCCCTGACACCTCCTCGCCTTGCGCAGTTCGCAGCTTAACGTTGTTGCCGACTGTCCAGCTGATGGATTCAACAGCAGCTGCCATGGCGATTAATGGTGTATCAGTGTACTGGCGCGCTTGCGTGACAGTGAACTGTTCTTTCCCGACAGTGAACTAACTTCAACCCCCGAAGCGTCCCACGCAGTCGAGAAACATGTATACCAAAACGCGGGCCAAGTGACGGCGGCAGGGGGGCAGCTTGAGGTGCCCTCATTCGGTCGGCCCCATCCGAGCGGGTTGGCAGCCAGCACGCCCGCCGGGCTGCAGCCTTGGCTCCACAAGCGCCAGCACACCCGCGCCCGGCTTGACACGTCCGACTTGACCCGCTCACAGCCCCCGATCCAGGACGCAATCAGTCCTGGAGTCGAGCGCCGAGACCTACGGAAGACTGTGCGAGTGACCGCTGTGAGCTCCGGCTGGTGCTAGCTGCTGTGGCTCCGCTGAAGACCGACCGGTGCGTTGCGTTGCGTGGTCATTGGCGCTTCTGTTCCCGCGCTTGCACATCATGTCAATATGTCCAGCAGCGGCGCAACCCATGCAGGATAGCCCGGCAGTCGGTGCTGGTCAGCGCTCGCCAAAGGGACAAAGCGCACCACATAGCGCGTTACATCCTGAGCTACAGGGTTCTGCGTGAGGGTTCTGCTTGAAGCAAGCTTTCTCCTGGAAGCCTGAAAGCACAGGATCAAAATGCAAAGTATCAAATTGCATCAGACAGCCCACGCGTTGCTAGGTGGCACGGATCTAGGGGACACAGCTCGTACGGTCAACACTCTCCACAGCTTATTCGGTCATTACCATGAATGTCGCTACATCAAAACCTCTTACTAAACTCTTTGTCAGGAGGCCCTCTCTCTTTCGCACAGCCTGCCTCTGTCACGCCTCCCTGTGCCGCCACGCCCCCTTCTTGATCCCACAGCCCACGCACTTGTACAGCACATACCCTACCCGATGTACCGGCTTGCTCTTGCATCCGCCGTCCAGGGTCGGAACCCACCCACCTCCGCTGTGCTCCCTTCACCAAGCACACCGCTAACGACACGCAGGCCGCAGCCACGAAGGGCCAAAGCATCACTGCCCCATGGCTTGATGCCAGCTCCTTGCGAGCAGCAGTGCAGCAATGGCTTACCGCAGCCCGGCAGCCGTGCCTCTGGAGCTCAGGCCTTGCGCTGCGTGCCACACAAACGCACATGGGGGGCAGGTGTGCAGGTGAGTCATGGCGGTACAGTTTCTCTGAGGATCATGGCAGCAGGAGCTCCACCACCCAAGCCACTGCTTTACAACACACGTCGCCTCTCCCCGCCCGGAGCCCGCCCAATGCACCCGTGTCTGCAGTGCTCCCCACCCCACCCCACCTGGGCATCCCCGCGCTTGCCGCGGCGGACAAAGGTGGGCGCCGCCTCGTCCTCTGCGGGCTTGGAGTCCTTGGCGGGCGGCGTGAGCACTTTATCGACAACATACAGAATGGCCTGTGGGCGAGGCGGCAGGCGTGGTGAGGGCCAGGGGCAACGACGCAAATCGCAGCAGGCGCTGGTGCCACACAAGGCTTCACGGACGGCTGTCCCCCGTTCCCACTGTCCCGCTCCCACCTTGCCGCCGCGAATCTCCTGGTACTGCAGCACGGTGGCGAAGTTGAGCGGGTCGTCCTCGGGCCGCGGCACCGCGTACACGTGCACGATACCCGGCACACTGCGAGGAGGCATGAGGGGGGAGGGGGTTGTATGCACGAGCCCACCGGAAGGCGGGAGGGGAGGAGGATGCGGCCAGGGGGAGCCGGAGGCGGAGGCATGGGTCATGGAAACGGGCAGGGAGACGGGAGGTGAACAGCAAGCGGCCAGGAAAGCAAACAATCCCTGCAGCCGCTGCAAGCGGCCAGGTTCTGCTGCTCGCAAGAATGGATGCCAGCGCAGCCAACCAATGGCACATCAATTCATAACCATAACGTGAAGCACACACACACACACACACACACACACACACACACACACACACACACACACATACCCGACCCGCCCGCCACCGCCGGCACTCACTCGCGGCGGATGTAGACCTTGAGTTTGTCGGCGGCGGTGTCCAGTGCCAGTCCGTCGCGCAGCTGGGCCAGAGGGAACAGGCGCTGGCCGGGAATGACGTGCATGCCCACCTGCGTGTGCGTGTGCGTGTATTGACACGCGTGTTGTTTGTAGCGGCGCACGGGAGAGGAGGACATGATTGCGACATTACAAAGAAGGGACAGTCAGAGGACATGCTGTGTGCGCGGTTGAATGAGCGGTTGCATGAGCGGAAACAGGGTCAGGCCCAGCGCCCAGCACGGCACTAATGACAGGAAGGGCGCCAGGGTGGGCAGAGGCAACCCGTACCCGTTGCCCTGCCATGCGTGCCACACTGCTTGTGATGCTTCCCGCCCCATGCGGCCGTACGGCACTCACGATGGTGGATAGGGTCTGGTTCAGCTCGGGCGAGGTGAGCTCGTCCCACGTGGCATTGGACTTCTGCATCAGCGCCTCGAAGCCCTGAGAGCGGCGGCGTGGGGCGAAGCACAGCCCGCCCGGGCGCATGGCGCGGGACAAAAGTGTTAGGGTGACTGGGCGGCATGGCGTTACAGGCAGGCCGGCGGCATGGGGGCTGCGGCAGCGCCCGTGTGCTGCAGAATCCAGAAAAGCTGTCACGCACGTACCAGATCCACGGGCGCAAACACGGTTCCAGAGAACTCCGGATCCAGGAATTTGTCGTAGAAGCCCGTCACGTCAGCGGCGTCCTGCAGGAAGAGGAGCGGGAGGAGCCGATGGTGGGGACACGCAGAGCAGTGCCTCCACAGGCATGCGACGCGGGCAGCACACGAGCAAAATGGTATAGAGGGCATCAACGCATCTCCAGTTATGCCACCCTTGCCACACCCTGACCGCAACCCTGAACCGAACCCTGCCCACGCCCTGCCCCCACTGCCCCGGACCCCGCAAGCTCCTAACCCCCCACCGCCCCAGCCCCAGCCCCACCGCCCCGCCGCCCCAGTGCTCTCACCCACCATGAACTTGTTTAGGAACATGGCTGCCTCCATGGCGTCAATCATGGTGGCAGGCTGACAGGGAGGGAGGGAGAGGGAGAGCGAAAGACAAGGTGGCGAGGGAGGGAGGGAGGGACAAGATGACGGCGTGGGATAAGAGCAGCAACAGGAAGGCAGGGGCAGTAGGCAGCAGTGGCGCGGTCGCAGCACAGGTAGCAGGGAGCTGTCAACGATGAGCTTGGCGGCTTAAAGGAAGCACACGTTGGCAGGAGAGGGCACGTGATAGCGGCAACCGAATGCATGTATTGACTTCACAATCTGTGTGCCGAGGCAGCGCCGCCGCAAGCTTTGTCGCAGCACGAACGCCGCGCCGAACCTTTCGAAGACCAAAAGCCCCTGACTCACCAGGTACGCCTGCCCCATCGCCCCGGGCGTGTTCAGTGCGCCGCCCAGTAGCAGTAGCACCGACCCAAGCGCTGCTACTGCCGCGAAGAGCGCAGTGGAGCTGCCGCACGCGCCAGCGCGCCGGCCGGTAGGGGCGGCGCCGCCGGCAGCTGCGGGGCGCCCGGCGGCGACCCGGCGCAGGCTGCCCATGAGAGCCATGGCTGTAGCAGTTGAGGGAGAGCTACAGCCGCTGCTGCTACTGCTGTTGCAGCTGCTCCTGCTGTTGCTGCTGCTGCTGCTGCTGCTGCTGATACAGTGGCACTGCGGGATGCCTCGTCCCGCAGGAGGCGCTCTAGCGCTCTGTGCGGTCAAGCTGGTAGTGGGCTAATGGAGTGGTGGGTGGTAGCGCTGCTAGGAGGCACTTGGCGGGCAGGAGCTAGGATTAATTCTTGACGAAACTGAGTGTGTGGCACCGTTTACGCAGCTGCAGATGGAGAGCTCGGTATGGCACTACTGGACGGAGTCCGGGTGGCTTATGAGCAGCGCTGCCGGCGGCGCGGGTCCTGGCTGCCTGCCTGGGTCCCGGCTGACGGGTGAGGGGTTCCTGTCAAAGTTGCTCCGTGCACGCCCATGTGAGTAAAAGCCGCAAGGAAATTCGTATTGCACGTAGTCGCCCATGTTCTTGATGACAAGGCTTGGCACTCCAAGTGCCAAGGGGCTACGAGTCGGGGAGTGCGGGTTGCGGCAGTTACGGCTGCCTCGACGGTACCATACTTGGAGCTGGTGGCGAACAGCCGTGAAGTTGCGTTATGCTCAAGCTCATGTGCCGAACGTAAACCTGCGAACGCGCGTAGTAAAGGCCATCCCAGTCATCCCGGAATTGGACGGAATGATTACCAGCGCGTGTCTAATGCCGCAAGTATCGCTGCTATTCAGCATACGTACGAAATCGGGTTACTTACCAAACCAAAGCAAAATGGCTGCTTCCCTGCTGCAACGATCCCTTCCATCACGAGTCGCGCAGTGCTCGGGCGTGTGCCCGCGTCTGCTATCATTGAGACCGACACTGATAATCAATGCCTCTAGCAATTCGACATCCACATCTAGGGCCAGCCGTGGAGCACTGACCTGCCGCGCATCGGTAAACTGTCGCTTCCTGTCCAAAATCGCGAGCGTTACCTAAAGACATGGCGGTACTGTTGGGGATCGGTTGCGCAGGCCTCGGCGAGCCAGCCAAGCGGGTCAGCGCCGGCCGGCCCCGCCCGGCACGCGGTGTTGCACGATTTCTGCATGGTCATCCCCTTCGGCGGTGCCGCGGTCCTGGGCGCGGTTGCACTCTTTTTCTTCAACCTCACCAACATCGCTGGCACAGCATTGATTGCCGGGGCCACAGCCATCGCCTCTAGCGTGCTAAGCCTCCAGGAGTGGAAGGCGGGGGGCAGCTCCACCACCTACACGCTTACGTCTGCAGGTAAGAGTGTAGACTGAGTGCAGAGAGGCCTTACAGCTTTCTTCTGCAGGGTATATGCCGTACCAGATATAGGCTGGAACGGGAGGGCATGTCATAAGAACAGAGCGCGTGTGTACCTACGGGCCGGCAGGTTGGGCTTGGGTGCCGGCTGGGAGTCGTAGGGCTGTGGAGCTGCTAAAGCTCCCAGCAGGCAATGGGTATTCATCGGTGGCAGGCCGCCAGCATGGCCCCAAACTCCAACACAGCACTGCAGTTGCCAGCGCTGATTCAACGTAATCTCTCATACCCTACTCTCCTGACTCTCCTCTAACCCTAAAGCTGCCCGCCTTCCCCCCCCTTCCCCTCTCCCTCCACTGCTCCATAGCCTGCGCCGCCGCCGTGTCGTACGTGACGTACAGCTCCCTGGACCTGCTGAAGGGGCTGCCGTACTGGGTGGCGGCCGTGCTGTGCGTGCTGGGCGGCGCCTGCTCGCTCTTCTGCGCCTACAACGTGGCGGCGGGCGGCAACCCGCCCCCCAAGAAGAAGGCCGCCGGCAAGGCCGAGTAGACGGGTGGCTACAGAGCGCGGGTTGGCAAGACGGAAGGAGGAGCAAGGCGGAGTAGTTTAGCGGT
Organism: Chlamydomonas reinhardtii; assembly: GCF_000002595.2. Classification (NCBI taxonomy): domain Eukaryota; kingdom Viridiplantae; phylum Chlorophyta; class Chlorophyceae; order Chlamydomonadales; family Chlamydomonadaceae; genus Chlamydomonas; species Chlamydomonas reinhardtii. Next base: position 595,977 of record NC_057013.1, on the reverse strand, counting down.
TGCATGGAACGGCGAGGTGGGGTAGGTTTGAGGGCGGGTGGCCTGCAGAAGGTGTGTTGAGTTAACGAAGAATGCGTAGCGGAGACCGCGAGAGCACGACGTCGTTGAGACATGGACGCCTAGCAAGCAGAATGAAAGCGTGAGGAGAGCAGTGACAGCAGTTACTTGTACCTTTGAGAAGATAACGGCGCGCCAAGCGGCAATCGGCGGCCTAAAGCTCGAGACACACAGCTGGTGAAGACGGCTGGTGCGGCCGGGGGCTGGCATGGACTAGCCCCCAACTAGGCTGGGCTGCGTCGTGAGAATGCAAACCCCAATGTAAATGAAGCAACCTGGAACGCAGCCAGGCTAGGTGGTAGGGCCGCCGAGGGCGAGGCTTGCAGCTGTTGGGTGCGGACTGGTGCGGAGGTATGTGCGAGCCCTGATGGTGGGCGAGGATACGATGGTGGGCGAGGAGATGGAGCGGTAGCGTGGTCGCGCACTGGGGAGGTGCTCGTCAGGGATGCCAGGGACAAGTTGTTATCACGACCTTGTCCATCTATAAGAAAGTAGGTACCGGAAGCGGAGATCCAGGTGCGGACATGTCGAGCAGGATGGCGATGGAATGCTACGACCCAGGGGAGCACGCAGGCTGGCCCACAGTACTGATGCGTGGCTATTACTGCGTATAGACAAAGCGGGTTGCGGCTGTTGCGGATACGACCATCCGCATCATCAGCGCTTTCCGGAACCAACCGCCTGAAAGCTCGCATCATCATATTGTCAATCGCACGCCGTCTCGCAGTACTTAATATTGCTGCGTTACTCACAGGAAGCTTCCCCGCCTTCGTTTTCCTGTGCGACCTCCTGTGAGGGGTTTCCAAGTCTCGGAGAGCAAAACCGGCGGTGACGACAGCCGCACAACATGCAGCTGCACTGCACGCAGCGCTCCGCAGCAGCGAGCTGCCATGCTCGCCGTGGCGCTGCAGTGGCGCAAGCGCCAGTCCGCTGCAGCCACCCGTCAGGCGTTTTCCTGAATGGAGCCTCGATTGCACCGAGCGTGCACCGCTCTCGCCGATGCGTAAAGGCGTTTGTGAGTGTGGCGAGCCAGAATGCTGCCCAGATGGATGCTGCCCCTCAGAAGGCGCAGGCTACGCAGCAAGATTGGACGCCCAAAACCACTGCCAGCGACTCAGTTCTCGCAGTGTGGAGGAAGGCGGACGCAGTTTGCTTCGATGTTGATTGTGAGTTCGCGAAGTGCTCGTGTGAAACGTAATCTGTCCGGAGCTTCGACAAATTGGCACCTGCACTGGGGCTGTTTGACGTTTGGGTCTGCGCATGTGACATACTTGTGTTGAAAAAGTTTGCAGTGCTCAATTCAGCCCGTCCCCTGGTCAAACGGCCGCGACCCCCACGGTCGAACCCCTCAGCCCACGCCCTCAGCCCACGCTGCTCTATCGCGCCTGTCTCATGCGCCCACCTCCTCAGGCACCATTACCGTGAATGACTCGCTGGACCTGCTGGCCGAGTTCATGGGCGTGAAGGAGCAGGTGGAAATCCTGACCAACAAGGTAAGGCCTGTCCGAGCACGCCTGGCCCGGTGTGGCACGCCACTTCTGGCATGCACCTTTTAGCACCTGTCCACCTTCCCTGCCAACCTGTGACCCCTCACAAGCCTCAACCACGCACCTCTCTGACCACGCCACTCATCCTGCCGTCATGCTGCTGTCAACCCACATGTGCACATAGGCCATGGACGGCTCTCTGTCTCTGGAGCAGGCCCTGGAGGAGCGGCTCAACATCATCAACTGCTCGCCCGATGACATCAAGCGGTTCATCAAGGCGCACCCGCCCGCCTCGCGCATGGCGCCGGTGCGTGGCGTGTAATACACACCGAGAGCTGGGGGGGGGGCTCTGGAAGCTGTGGGCGGGGGAGGGGTTGCTGGGGCTGGTGGCTGGCGGCTTGGGGGCAGGGTTGGATGTGGCTTGGGGGTGGGGACTTGGATCCAGAGAAATCTGCATGGGTCACGGAAGACCCGCGGCCACTGGCTAGGTGTGGACGGTAACACAAGCAAGGCACAGTTGGCTCCTCAGCTGCCAGTGGCCTCCTCCTTCAAGCCGTCCGTCTTGGCCCTTGGGCTCAAGTTGCCACCCGCGCTGCTACCCCTGAGGTCCGTCTACCGAGCTAGCCCGTCGCGACCCCTCTTCCTCCTCCCCTCAACGCACGCCTTACACACACGTGTGCCGCACAGGGCATCAAGGAGCTCATCAACTCGCTTCAGGCCCGCGGCAAGGCCATCTACCTCATCAGCGGAGGATTCAGGTGCGCGCAGGCGCGACCGGCTCCGGCCGCCATGTGTTGTTATCGTGTGTGGTGCAGCCCCGCCGCACCCTGCTGACTCCACATGCACACAGGCAGCCGGGTCCTCCATGCGCCGCCACGCACTCCTGCTTTCGCAACCCTGCCGCCCTGCCTCACCCTTCCTGCCTTCCTGCCCGCCTGCGTCTGCCCGCCTGCGTCTGCCCGTCTGCGTCTGCCCGCCTGCATCTGCGTCCGCCTGCCGCCTGCCGCCCGCAGGGAGCTGACGCTGCCCATCGCCGCGTACCTGGGCATCCCCAAGGAGAACGTATTTGCCAACCGCATGAACTGGCAGTGGGACGACGAGACCGGCATGCCCACCAAGCTGGTCAGTCGGCTGGGAGGTCCGGGAGGGGGGGCAGGGAGGGGGAGGGAGTGCCGGGGGCGAGCTGGGGGCTGGGGCGTGTGGGTGCGGCTTGAGTGCCCATGTCTGAAACGCAGGTGCCACTGTGCTGTCGGAGAGCCGGGGTGGCGCGTGTGGGGCGCGGTCGGTGACGCGGGACCCTGGCGCCCCAAAGGCCCAAACGCACACGCACGTGCACCTGTATCCCCGACCTGCAACCCAAACACTCGCACCTGTGTCCCCCCCGCCTGCGCCCTCCGCTCCCAGGTCGGCTTCGACATGTCGGAGCCCACCGCACACAACCAGGGCAAGCCGCAGGTGGGCGGCCGGGCTGGCGGGCTGGTGGGCGGGCGGGCGGGCTGGGTACCCCGGGGCGTTCAGGAGGGCGCGGGCATAACACGCAGCTGCCGGCTGTGTGTCTCGCACAAACCCGCCCTCTGGCTCCTGACGCCGCACTGCCTGTTGCCCATATGTTCCAACACATTTGCTCGCCTGTATCTCTCAACAAACACACACGCACACGCACACAGGCCATCGCGCGCATCCGCCAGCGCAACCCCTACAACACCGTTGTCATGATCGGTGCGTGGGGGCACGTGCATGTGCTTTTGTGTGTGTGTGTGTGTGGGTGGGGGGGTTAGCTATTTCAATCCCAACTGAACCAAGACCCAGAACCACAGCGCGGAGGCGGTTCGCCCTTAACCTTTTACCTTTGACGCTCTTGGTGTAGGGGAAGGGATGCTGGCGTGTGGGTGGGGGTAATGGGGTAGCACAGGGGTGGCAGCGAGGGTTGTGGGGGAGTGGCGCCGCGCTTGATCAATTCCGCCGTCCTCATAAACCTACGTGAACACACACACTCTCTCTTACAATCTCCGTCTTACTTTTCTCACACACACACACACACACACACGCACGCACGCGCACACGCATGCAGGCGACGGCATCACCGACCTGGAGGCGGTCCAGACCACCGGGGGCGCCGACCTGTTCATCGGCAGCGGCGTGGTGGTGGAGCGCCCGGCGGTGGCCAGGGAGGCGGACTGGTGAGGCGGCGGGGGGGGGCGGGGGAGGGGGGCGGACGTTGTGTGTGTTTGTGGGGGGGGTCAGGGTTAGGGACAGGGTTACGGAGAGACTTAGGGGAGCCCCGAGCTCGGGGAGAGGGTTAGGGGATGGTTTGGGGGATATTAGTAGCCTGGAAAGCAACCCGGCACCCTCCTCCCCACATGCCCCCCTGTTCCCACTGAACGTCGGCACCTCGAACTCGTGATTTAACCACTCCTTCTCCATGGACGGCTAACCCCCTCCCCCCCGCTTGCCAAGGTACGTGTACGACTACACGGACCTCCTGCGCACCATGGCCCGCTACTCGGTGGCCATGGTGGGCAGCGGCGCCTGGGCGTGTGCAGCGGTGCGCATGATCGCGCAGAACACACAGGTGGTGAGTCAGTCAGTCAGTCAGCCAGTCAGGCAGGCAGGCAGGCAGGCAGGCAGGCAGGGAGAGGAAGATGCGCAGGCTGGATCAGGCCACATGGCCGCGGGAGGGAGGTGGTGTACGGGCCGGCGTGCGCAGGTGGTCGATGTGCGCAGGTGCCGTGGTGGTTGGTCGCAAAGGCGCTGGAGCGGGCCGGCCTCTCTCTGAACCCCTCTCTCACCACAGAGCTTTTAAGCACAGCACATGACACACACTTTTACACACACAGGACGACGCGGCGGATGAGTTTGTGGACGAAGTGCGCATGTGGGTGTACGAGGAGGACTTCGAGGTGAGGCCTTGGGGGGTGTCTGTGTGTGTAGGGGGCGGGGGTGGGGGGAAGATGTGGAGGCGTGAAGTGCCGCCGGCGTGTGGGTGTTGGCTGGCGGCAGGGGCGGCACGGCGGTGGCAGGGAGGCTCCTGCGGTGACGTCGCTCTGCTCTCGACCATATGCACACACACATACACATACACGAACACATACACGTGCTTCGTAACACACATTCATGCGTGCTCTTTAATAACACTCTCTCACACGTGCCGGCACAGGGCAAGAAGCTCACGGAGGTCATCAACCAGACCCACACGGTGAGGGAGGGGGAAGCAGCGGCGGGGCGGGGCGGGACGGGGCCAGGCGCCGGTATCGGCACTGAAAGGGCTTTCGTCCGTGTGCCCCAGCAGCAGCAGCAGCAGCAGCCTGCTACGGCTCTGCCGGTGGGAGCTGCTCCGCCCCCGGCCCTCGATCGTCGACATGCCCCTGGTCTGCTATCATGTATCCTCCCTCTTAATCTCCACCTTCCTTTCTTTGGATTTGGAATCAGCTACCCCCACTCGCTCGCTCACTCGCACACAGAACCCCAAGTACTTCCCCGGCTTCGACCTGGGCCCCAACGTGGTGGCCGTACCCAACATCGTGGACGTGAGTACGGCAGTACGGCATGCGCGGCATGCACTGCTGCTACTGTCGGAGTGCATGGCGGCGTTTGGTGGGGGCTATGGATGGTGTCATGCAGTTCAGACCTGCACCTGCGCATTCGTATGAAGGAGTACTTGAGCTCCAACGGCTCCCTCTCCTCTCCCCTCGCCTGGCCACTTCATCTCCCACCCGCCCTCCCCCTCACGCCCCCCCCCCACACACACACATAGGCGGTGGCTGACGCCGACCTGATTGTGTTCTGCGCGCCGCACCAGTTCCTGCACCACATCTGCAAACAGCTGGTCGGCAAGGTGGGCTGGGGGTTTGGGGAGGGGGTTTGGGGGGGGAGGGGATTGCAATCAGATGATTCCTTGGGGGCCCCGGAGGGCGACGGCCGAGGGGCCGGACCGGTGCGCGGCGAGGCCTGGTTGTGTGGGGGCTGAGAGCCGAGCAACCACCAACACACAAACACACACACACACACACACACACACACGCACACACACACACACACACGCACACAGACACACACACGTGCACACACAAACACCCACCCACTCATCACGCCCTTCAGATCAAGCCTGGCGCCGCCGCCATCAGCCTGACCAAGGGCATGCGCGTGCGGCCCGAGGGCCCGCAGCTGATCAGCCAGATGGTGCGGCGCCTGCTGGGCATCGACTGCTGCGTGCTCATGGGCGCAAACATCGCCACGGTGAGGCAGGGGGGGGGGGGCAGGTGGATGTGGGAGGGCGGGACGGCGGGACGGCGAGTTGCCTGGTACAGGGTTGGGGGGTGCGGGGTTGAAACTACCAGCCCAAACTAAACCAAACCAAGCCAATCGAGGGAGCACAGGCAGGTGGGGGAGGGCGGGGTGGATTGTACGGGGTTGAGGGTGAGGGAGCGGGTCCAGGGCGGAATGGACGGGCAGAGGGCTGGCTGGGGTGGGGCCACCAAGAATGAGTATGGTAGGGGCAGACGGAAGGGATAGGCCGAGGAGTGAGGGGCCGAGGGGCCGGGTCGAGGTGGTGATACAACTCAATCGCTGCCCCTGCCCCGCACTGCTGCCTGTGGGCCGTCACACACAGGACATCGGCCGCGAGCAGCTGTCCGAGGCAGTCATTGGGTGGGTGGGGCCGGGGGCGCGGAGGCAGCCAGACAGGGTGGGGGGAACAGCAGGGGCAGCCGTGATGGCGACCGGTGCGCGTGTACACGTTTGCGTGCGTGCGCTTGTCAGCGCATCGGCACCTGCTCTGACGCCACGGACACTCGTACGATGTTTATGTGCGTGAAACACAAGCGTCGCCAGTCGCTGACGCCTCCCCTCTGCCGTGCGGCACTGCCGTACGTCCTTTACGTAATGCAGGTACGACAACCTGGATGCGGCCACGCTGTTCCAGAAGATCTTCCAGCGCCCCTACTTCCGCGTCAACCTGCTGCCCGACCCGGTGAGCAAGCAGGCAGCAGGCAGCGGGGGCCCGGGCGGGGTTGGCGGCAGGCAGCACCAAAACCATTGCCGAACCGCACCACCCGCAGCACCCGCATCACAAACCGATTATTCCACGGTTGCCTCATGTGTGTCGTGCGTGCGTGTGTGTGTTTGCAGGTGGGCGCGGAGATGTGCGGCACGCTCAAGAACATCGTGGCCCTGGGTGCGGGCATGGTGGACGGCCTGGGACTGGGACCCAACTCCAAGGCCGCAATCATCCGCCAGGTGCGTGCCGTGTGTGCGTGGGTGTGCTGCCGTGTGGACGTGTGCTGTGTGCGTGTGCCTTTATGAGGACAGAGTGTGCATGTGCACGTGAGAGGTGGGATGGCTTTGCGGGGAGGCAAGCCCGCCGCTAGCGTGGGGAATCATGCGCGTGGCAACTTCATTCAGGCGCCTCAATACATGCAAGCACATTTCTCTCTGCTCCCGGACACAAACACACACACACACACACATACAAACACACACACACACACACGTTCTGGCTTGACATTCTGGCCTCCCCCCTCCCCAGGGCCTGGTGGAGATGCGGGCGTTCTCCAAGGCGCTGTACCCCTCCGTGCGTGATGACACGTTCATGGAGAGCTGCGGCGTGGGAGACCTGGTGGTGAGGAGGGGCGGCAAGAGGGGGTTGCAGACGGATGGGCCGATCTGTCTGTGCGTCTGGGAGGCCGGGGTCGGGTGGGCGTCATTGGTGGGGCGTACATGGTTCCACTGCGTGACCATCCGCAAGGGTGGAAGCAACAGAAAGCACAAGCGGAGGAGGATGCCAGTCGGTTGGTGGATGTGGTGTCCCTGACCTGCACACGGTAGCCGGGCGGTGTGTGTCCACTTGTATTCACCCACGCGTGGCGCGACTTCTGTGCGCGTGTTGACCACTTTTTGGGCTGAGCCCCCTGAGCGAAGCGATCCAGGGGGGGCGAAGCCCCCCAGGATTGCCCCTGTCCGTGCCTGCCTGCCTGCCTGCCTGCCTGCGTGCCTGCCTGCGTCGACAAAAAGTACCATACTGGCACAAACCGCGAGCGCCACGTATTATTAATTGCTATTCCCTATTGTAGAAAAATAGGCGGCAGGGAAAACTCGGCCGGAGCGAGAAGCGACCTCGCGAGTCCATGGACATCTTGACTTTCTTCAGTCCGCGAGTATAGCTCTCGGGCCCTGAATATCTTACATCCATGTATCAAAACATGTCGACGACAAGCGTCTTGGGGCAAGAATGTCGAAAGTTTGTGCAACAGCCGAACCATGCGTGCCAATCCCGCCTTAATTATGTCGCGACCCCGGATCACGCGCCCGAGCCCCACTAGCCGTTTGTGGTGCTTGTGAGGGATTTGGAATGAGGTATCACGGGCTCATGTGTGGATTGGCGTGGACAGGGCGTGGCGGTGCCTTTGGTATGCCCCTTTGCCAGTCTGGGCTTGCAAGGGTGCTGTTTATGTCGCCGGTACCCATCGTCACATCCCTTGCTCTAGGGGCTCAGCCCATTTTCCAGCTGTACAAAGCTGACACCCCTTGTTAAAGCTGAAGTTCATGAGCGCCACGGAAGGACACACGCGCTGGCTGTGTGTGTTTGTGTGTGTGTGCCTACAGGCGACCTGCTATGGTGGCCGCAACCGCCTGGTCGCCTGCGAGTGGACCAAGGCGCAGATGGTAAGTGGGAGCGCGAGAGATCAAGATGTCTGTGTGGGAGCACACGCGGGCACAGCAAACAGAACACATAACAGACATTGTCCTTCCCTTTGAACTTTATAGTACCACACACACATGTACACACACGCGCAACTCGTGCACACGCACGCACACGATCGCTTCGTACAGGAGGGCAAGCCGCGAACCTTTGAGGACCTGGAGACGGACCTGCTCAAGGGCCAGAAGCTGCAGGGCGTCCTCACCAGCAACGAGGTGCAGGAGATCCTCAAGGTAAGGGGCGAGGTGGGGCGGAGGGCCGCAGAGAGTGCGGCGGGAAAGGGAGGTCTTGGGCTCTGCATAGGCCTGACTGCTTGTAGGCGGATGGTGGTGAACGGGTGCGGTGTTGCATGGGCTGCGTGATGAAGGGCCGGAGAAGAGCGTGGTGGGCATGGGCGACAGCAGCAGAGCGGGCAGCACAACGGCGGTGCTCGTGACGAGGGCACTCAGGGGCGTACATACCGTACTGTTGCAGCGAGTTGCTGCACCGGGCAAGAACAGGAAAGGGAAGTGGGGACGAGCGCACCACAGGGTGGGTGAACGTCCCGGCGCTCCTGCGCACGGCGGCGCAGCTCCACACCGTCAGCCACCCAGAACCATCGCGGGTGGATGCATCCGTCCTCCCACACCACCGCGTGGCGAGCCGTTGCAGCCAGTCCGTCGGGGCTGACGATGACGAGTGTGGCCACGGCTCGCCACGCGGTGGTGTGGGCGCACGGATGCATCCACCCGCGCCGGCTCTGGGTGGCTGACAGTGTGAAGCTGCGGCACGCCACGCCCGCCGCTGCCCTCGTGCCGCCGCCCATACCCACACTCACACCCGCCCGCCACCGCCACGCCTCCACCACGCCTCCAGGTGCGCGGCTGGGAGTCGCAGTACCCGCTGTTCACCACAGTCAACCGCATCATCAACGGCTACCTGCCGCCCAAGTACGTGGTGGAGTTCGTGGTGAGTACGGGCTTGGGGTCTCAGGGAGGGAGGGTGTGGGGCGATGTCGGCGGCGTCAGTGATGGAAGGGTGGAGACAGCGCAGCCACGGTGGCGGCAGGTGGCGGCCTCAGGCATGGCAACTTCATGCCGCTCCCTCGGCCCATCCATCCACGAGCAGACGTCAGCACACACACGCCCGCCTCCTCCGGCTCTCACTCTCGCACGCGCACCGCAACACACAGGCTGGCGCCAAGTACCACATCCGCCGCCCCGGCACCGACGATGAGGAGATTGTCCCTGTGCGGCCCAAGCGCCCCGCTGCCGCCGGTGGCGTGGCCACCGCACCCATTCTTGCCGCCTAAGCAGCGGCAGCGGCTAGCCCTGCATTGCACCAGAGAGCAAATGGAGACTGCGGCGGAAGTAGCTGCGGTGACAGCAGCAGGAGTGAGGAGCAGGCACTTATGCTGGTGCGGATGTCTCATGAAGGCATGAACAAGATGTTGTTGAAGATGAGGGCAGGTTGAAGCATTTTCTCTAGAATTGAGCGCGTCCGAGGGCTTCATGCAGCCTTGCGCGCCGTTGTAGACCCGACACCGGTCGTGGCGCCGCATGGGCAAGGGCGCTCGGTAGGTGTGTGTTTCATTGAGCGGGATCACATTCGGTCCCTTCAGATGTGTGCGCGCGCAAAGCGCGCGTTGTTGCTTGCGCCCGACACCCGTATTCACCTACCATGTAGATTATACGCATCCCTTCATGGATGGGGCTGCTGCAGTGCATTTCCTGACGGTGTTAGCGTGTATTGACCATTGCCCTCGGGTGCGGACCTGCATGTTGTGCCTGTTGGCCCACGGTGGCAGGGCGCCTTTGGCCCCTCCCCACGCCCGCCAGCCCTGTCTGTCGTAATATTTGAAAGACGATGCGCCACCTGGCAATTCTTTCTTTGATTCAATTCAGTGTATGGTAACGCTTGTGTGCCTGGGTCCCGCTCACATTGATCGAGTTGGCTGCTTGCACACGGTGCTATCAGGGTGTCCGACAATCTGATTTGCAGACTTGCAGTTGAGGGCGCCCGCGCCATCTGTAAAGTTTGGTGCGTTGAGCTGCCGAAAGCGCCCCTGTAAATGAAAGTGCTGACAGCTGGCAACAAAGTGGGGCGGCTCATTGGGCGCACATGCACGACCTGAGGCTGACCGTGAGGCTGACACAGGGGCACCCCTGGGCTGACACAGGATGACAGCGCCCTTTCGACCCTTGTTTCGGCCTTCAACCGCTGCTGCACCACGGCACATGCCGCGCACGGCGTGCCAGGACGCCAGGCGATTAAGAGCGGCCAACGACCGCCTGGTGCATGGAGTCAGCCGGGTTTGGACGAGTGGCATTCGAGTAGTGCCGATGGGGTGGGCTGGCGCTGAGTCACACATGCAAGTCCAGTCCATTCTTTGCTCAAACTTATTCATGCTCTTGTCTTGCTCTTGTTTCCCACAACGCTTCGTGTGTATTGCACGCCACTGTTTAGTCAAGTGACGTCCGCGATTCATTAAAACTGACCTGCATAAGTGAGCTACTTACGCTGCTTAAGATAGCAAGTCAAACCTTGCGAGCAACGCACTAAAATGGGGACTGAGAACAACGTTTGGCTTACTGCGGTGGTACCATCTTTTGGTAATTTACTAGCAACGCTTATGCTCATCAGCCCACTTCCAGCTGTGTTGAAGCTCCGAGCGACCGGGCGACTTGGGGTGAGCGTCCCACAGCTGCCAGGGCCGGACGTCTCTTCCGTGATATCGATGGTTGCGGGTGTCGGGGCCGGCGTCACCCTTGCTGCCTAGAGTAATGCTGCTCTCTGCGTAGGCCAAGAACCAGTCTTCCAAGGGGGCCAGCCCCCTTGCTGCCGCTGTGTCAGTCCGCAAGGCGATGCACGCGTCTAGTGCTGTGCCTAGTTCCCCGCAGGCCGTGCTCTGTCCAGTGCTCATTGCCCCGTGCCGTGACTCCCTGACCCCTGCCCTGCTGCCTGTTCCACCCTCACCATCTTCAACAGGACATCAATCCACTTCCCTACCCGCTCACAATCTACAACGCCTCTGGCTGGCTGGCGTACGGCTTCGCCACGTCCAACCCCTACCTCTTCCCCTCCAACTTTATCGGTGGGTGCGGAGCAGCGGGGCCGCAGGCAGTATGGGCACACCGGGCCAGGCCCACTGATGACGAGCTGGCGACGTGGATTAGACTGGGCTTGGGCACCGAACTCCAAGGCTTGTCTCAAACTCGTGTGAGCGCGATTTGCTGCTTACGGCTAACGCGTCAACGCCCGGCAGCCACGACGCACGTTAACCAACTTCAATCAAAGCGATTCCCCTTGTTGACACGCCTCTCTCATGCCCGCCACGTGCTCCCGTGCCTCCCACCTCCCATCCCATTCCCACCCGGCAGGCTTCATCGCGGGTGTGTTCTTCACCCTCACAGCCCACTCAGCGGCACCGCGCGGGGTGAGCGTAGCAGCAATAGCAGTGGTAGCTGCAGGAGCAATACCTGCAGGCTGGGATCGGCGGCATTTGGCTATGCGAGGCGGGGCTCATGATGTGCCGTATTCACAAACATGGTGACACACGCGCACCCAGTGTTCCCTTGTACTTTCTAACACACGCACACTGACACGCACACAACCACAAACACACCAACCGCAGTCCCAGGACCGTGTCGCGGGTATCTTCATGGTGGGTGCCGCCCACTTCATCGGTATGGGCATCATCGCGTTGTTTTGGATGAGCGACGCGGCAGCCGACACGATGTGGTGGGTGGCGCGGCAGGGTGGGTGCGTGGCGGGGAGGCGGGTGGCGGGTGGGTGGCGATGGCGGGGTGGGGCTCCAGTGTGTGACGTGGTGGGGTGTGGCGGCCACGGCAGGTTATGAATGTGGCACGATGTGGTCTGGTCGCGGGGTAGCAGGGCGTGCTGCGCGTGCAGCTGACAACGCAGCCGGATGATTCCTTTGTTGTGCACTGGGCCCCCACTGTCAAGCACAATGTATCGTGCGAGCGACCTCACAACGCGGCCGTCAGTGAATGACTCTCAACCCCCGGACCGGCAGGGGCATCAACGCGACGATCATACTCATGGTCTACTACGTCATTCCGCTCTCGAGCTTGTGGGACGTTATTAAGTCAAAGAACGCCATCTCCATCTACATCCCGCTCGCCATCGGCGCCACCGCAAACGGCTGCCTATGGACGGCTTATGGTTTTGCACTGAAGGTGCGGACGCGGCTTGTTCGTTACGTTTGTGCAGTACATTTGTAGCTGAATGACCGATGCGCCCTGCACGTACTGCAGTCGATATGTTGTACTGCCGTGCGGCGGGGGTGACTCGCTGACTCATGAATGTACTTCAGGCCTGTACATGGCGGCTTACATATATAGATGTACTAGTGCCAGTACATGGAATCAACCTTACGTCACAGCGTAACCCCACCAGGGGCATGCGGCATGGAAGTTACGTTGGCTGCCGCTGGGTTCCATGTCCAGCTGCGCCCACGCACGCACGCACGCACACACGCACGCACGCACGCGTGTGTGCGGCCCCACCGCATTGCATGCACCCAGCCACGATGCATGCACTCTCCGCCCGCACGCAATACACACGGCCCCGCTCAGAAGGATGCCCTTTTTCCCCTCCTTCCCCCGGTTCCCCCTTTCTCTCCTGCTCACCAGCGGTACAAACCACCGACCCCGTTTCCGCCCTCCCCCGTACCCTACCTGCCTCCAAACCGCACACAACCCACACCGCGCACAGGACTTCAACATCTGGTTCTGCAACGCCTTTGGCGCCGTCATCGGCATCATCCAGCTCGTGCTGCGGGCCGTGTACGGCGCACGTGACGACAGCGCCAGCGCGGGGCTGCCGGCGCCGCCAGGAGCCAGTGCCCTGGTCACCGCCTTAACGCGGGCTGCCTCGGGCGGGCTGGGCGGTGGGGGGCCGCCTGTGCGCAAAAAGACGGAGCTGCCCAGTGAGCACCCGTCCGCAAAGTACCCCGGCGCCAAGGAGGGCAGGTGGGTGGGCCGGTGGTGTCATTGTGGCGGCGTGTATTTGTGGGTGCACGGAGGGCAGAGGCGGCGTGCTTGGCGTTAAAGTGGCCTTGGCAGCGTCCTGGGGGCGGGATGGGGGCGGGATGGGGGCGGGATGGGGGCGGGATGGGGGCGGGATGGGGGCGCTCTGCTGGGGCTGTGTGCGGTTGGGCGGGCGAGGCGGGGCGCGCGTGTTTCGTGTTCACGGGACCACACGCGTGCACGTCTTGATGTGTCCCTCCCCTCGTGCTTTGTCACACAACACACGTACACGCACGCACACGTTTTCGCGCAGGGGCTCCTCCATCCTCATGCTGCTCAACCCCTACACCTACCTGCACTCCCACGAGCGGGTGCCCAGCGCCTCGGGCGGCTCTCAAGCCATGCGGGAGCTTGGGGCGCCCATGAACGCGGGCGGCTCGGCGGTGGCGGCCAGTGGCGACAGCGGCGGCGGCGGCCCCAGCGGCTCCTCCGCAGCCGACCTGGAGTCGCGGGGGGCGGGGATGGTGCGGACCGTGAGTGGCGTGGCGCCCAACATCACAAGCGTGGTAACGAGCACAGTCGCGGGCAAGGGCACATAGCTGGGTAAGAGCAGGAGGCGGCTGTATTTATATATCTTGGCGTTGGTGTGTGGGAAGGCGTGGTTACCTCTGATTCCAAGGCAATAGAGACCCGGCGGGCCGTGGGGACAGATGAGGTCGCGCAAGCGATCGCGCGGGAATGCTACTGAGTGAAGAAGAATCAAGAATGGGACTCGAGGAAGCGTACGGTATGCATTGTTGCGTCACCAGCGCGCTGTCTGGGGTGTAATGATCAGGCTGTGTCGCTGTGGTGACTGTGATGCGTGTGCGATGGGACAGTGTTAAGGCAGGTTGGTGAAGTCCCGTAGGGTGCAGGTGCTGACTCCCGGACCCCAAACAATTTGCAACGGCAGTGCAACGGCAGTGCAGGAGCGCGCGGCTGGTCGAACGCCGGTGACTGTGATGCGTGCGATACCTTGACAACCGGGTACTACAGGGCTCCATGCTTAGGCGTGATCGTGTCGAGAGGCTTTGGGACTTGGGGCAGGGTGTGTTTCCGTCTCCATGACAGGGGCTTGCAGGCACGTGGTAGTTGTGGGTGTTCGTACGTGCGTATATTATAGCCCTTGTACAGTCAACTTGCTGCCACTGGTGTTGGCCTTTTCTGTTGCTGTTGCTGGTGCTGTGGCACTGTTGCACAGCCAGGTACAGCCAGGCCAGGTCAGGAGGGGTGCAGCCTGGGTGCAGGCCTGCCAAAGCGGGGTGAAGCTGCCAGGTCTGGGGGATGCTAGAGCGTGCCAACGCAGTGTTGCAGTCCTGCACTGGGAAGGCTCCGAACTCAAATATTCTGTCTGTTATAAATTCTGCGCTCGCGTGTCGCACTGTACGTGTCATTCACGCCCCAGTGCCAGTCATTCCACAGCCGACGTCAGTAGTCAGCCACGCAGCCCCCAGCGCCAGTACCATCGTGTCTGCCGCCTCCCTGTGCAGCCGGCGTGTGGCTTTGTAACTCACCACCGTGAACTAAGCATTCAAAACTTCAAGCCGGTGGCTGCCGGTTGAACCGCATTCCATTCTTACGTCAAACCTTCCCGGCAGAACAATGCACGTCCGCGTGTTACGCATCCAAACGTGCCCATCCTTCAGCTCCAAAACACGAGCGAGCGCGTTATGCAGTCGCCACCCCTCACCTCCCCCTCCCCCTCCACTCAGTTGGCGCCACACGCCCCTGCTCGCGGATGCCCCCCCCCCATGCAGCGGCTGCGCCGCAGTAGCATGGCCCGCGCCATCGCTGCAGCCAGCGCTGTCGCCGCAGCCAGCCAGCCTTGGCGCCGCAGCACCCCCATCGCCTAGTGCACCGAAGACCTGCATGTCGGTGTGCTTCATCCTCCTGCGCTGCCTGCTCCGGCCTACAAACCAGCGAGCACCGCACCCGCCGCCGGCGCTCACAGCCGGACACGTGCGTTCCGGCCCTAACAAGCGCACCCTGTGCCAGCGCCCTGCCCTTTGCCCCTGCCCCCTTCCTGCGTTGCAAGTGCGTCACCAAAGCAATCTTGTGATGCGCCACGCATCCCAGCACCTCCTCCCCGGCTGCCTTTGGAGCAAACGACACCGCAGCAGCTGCTTAGAAGCTGCCCTTGGTGGCAGTCGCCACCGCCACGCGGCTGATCACGTCCTGTACATGGGTGAAGCGCGGGGACGAAAGAAAGTAGGCTCGTGGGCGTGTCGAAGTCGTGACATTAGTCGTGGGGGGGGTTCGCACGTCACAAAGCGATACCACTTTCATTCGTCCTATCTGTTCGACGCCATTATTGCCGCCAGCCGATGCCGCGTCGAAGCCGGCCGCACTGTACGCAATGACGTGTCATAACACTACACAACCCGCCCGGGGCCCCTTTCCCAATCTTCCTCGGGCCCGTTCCCTCTCCCCCTCCTCCCCGCAACAGTAAAAGCACGCGCACACACACGCACGCTTACCTGCACCGGCAGCGCGCCCAGCTCCTTGCCTCCGTACAGGCGCACTGCCAGGCTGTTGCTCTCCGCCTCCTTGTTGCCCACCACGCAGATCACGGGCGTCTTGGCCTTCTCCGCGTTGCTGTGGAGGGGAGGGTGACCATGCGTGTGGTGACCATGCGTGTGGTTATTTGCGTGGTGATGGGTGGGGCGTGGGAGGATGTGGATGCGTGTGGGTTAGTGAAGCGGAGTGTCAAGCCGGGCCATGCATGGCATGAGTTACAAGGCGGTAGCAGCAGTAACAAGCGACGCAAACGCTGAGCATGGGTACTAGACATTGCAAGGCTTACACATTGGAAACATCCTCAGCCGGCACCGGCTCCCTTGCGGCTCCTCTCAACCCTCAACGCCCCTCCCAATCCGTCAAGCCACCAGCGCACGTGCCGCCACCCACCGGATGAGCTTGGCGATGGACGCCTGCCCCACCACCTCCACACGCACGCCCGCCTTCCGCATCTGCGCCGCCACGCCGTGGGCGTACTCGGCCAGGTTGTCGTTCACCGTCAACAACCGGACCTGCAGGCGGCACGTGCAGGCGGGCAGCAGCCCAGTAACGCAGTGGGATACGGGGGCTATAGAGAGAGGAAGCAGGACAGGGAGGCAGGGAGGTAGCGGAGCAACCGGGCAAGACAGGGTGAACTATACGGTAGTGGGGAAGCGTGCACTATGGAAAGCGGGCGGCGAAGCGTGCGCTGTCCCCGACACGGCCCCCCTAGCCCACCTAGCCCCCCCACACACACCTGCACGGGTGCCAGCCACAGCGGGAATGCGCCCATGTAGTTCTCGATGAGGATGCCGAAGAAGCGCTCCAGGCTGCCGAAGATGGCGCGGTGGATCATGATGGGCCGCTGCTTGGCGGCCGCGTCGTCAAAGTAGTGCATGTCGAACCTGCGTGGAGCAATGTGTGTGTGTGTAATATAAGCACACGTGTGCGTGTGCGTGTGTGTGTGTGCTGTGTATCGTACTGACGGAGTTGGACAAGGCAACACCAGACACGCCATACCACGCACCAGACAGCACCACGCGCACCCAATCCGTACCTGCCATGACCAGCCCCCCCCCCACACCCCGGGCCCGCCCTGGGTCATGGTTTCTTTGGGATCGGAATGAATTACCCCGCCCCCCCTCCCTTCCCACCCCTCCCCCGCCTCCACACACGCCGGCGCCTCACCGCTCCGGCAGGTTGAAGTCCAGCTGCACGGTGGAGCACTGCCACTTGCGGCCGATGGCGTCACGGATCTTGATGTCGATCTTGGGGCCGTAGAAGGCGCCGCCGCCCGCGTCCACCTGGGCGTGGTGGCGTGCGCACGCATGTGTGTTAAAAACACAACAAAACGAAGCCCGCCCAGAGAGAGAGATAGAGTGTGTGTGATGGGGTTGGCCAGGGTGGAGGCTCATTGCGCAGAGCGGCGGGAGAGTAAAGGGACATACCTGGTCCTTGCCACCGCACTACCCACCGCCCCCACCCCATTGCCCCCACCGCCCCACCCCATTGCCCACCGCCCCCACCGCCCCTCCCGGCCCCACCCACCCACCTGGTACTTCCAGCCCTTGGCGTTGAGCGCCTCCACCAGCGCCGCCTCAGCAGTGGTCCAGATCTCATCGCTGCCCACTGACTTCTCGGGCCGCGTGGACAGGTTCACCTGGCGGGCGGGAGGCGTGTGCACGCGGGCGTGTAGATGTGAGCGGGGGCAAGGCACGTTGGTGTCGGCGCGGGGGTAGGTGTACGTGTGCTTGGTGTATGCCCAGCCCCGCACGTAGGCGTGCACGCAGCGCACGCACAGCAGCCCTTCCCCGCTCCCACCCACCCCCCACAGCCCCACAGCCCCCCTCCCGTCATGTTGGCCCACACCTCGTAGTCGTTGAATCCAAAGGTGCCCAGGATCTCCTCAACGAGGTCCAACACGCCCTTGATCTCAGTGGTGATCTGCATGTGCGCACGTGTCACACAGCGGCGCGTTCCATGTTCGTTGAGTCAGGTGGCGGGGACGTTACCGTACTGTGTGTTTCATGACCCGTCCACCACACGCACGCGTGTACACACCACCTGGACAACCACCACGGCGCTTTAGCTCGACACACTCCGCCCGCGCTCCCGTGCGCGCCCACCGCGCCGCCCCTCCCGTTCCCTCGCGGTTTCCGCCCCTCCCTCTCTCTCCCCCTCCCACCTGGTTGGGCAGGCAGAAGATGTGCGCATCGTCCTGTGTGAAGCCACGCACCCGGAACAGGCCGTGCATGGTGCCGCTGCGCTCGTAGCTGCAGGAGTGATGTGTGGCGTGTGTGGCGTGTGGGGCGTGTGTGGCGTGTGTGGCGGGTAGGGTGTGGCGTGTCGGAGCAGGTGGGTAGAACGGGGAGAAGCAAGGGTGGAAAGGGTCAAGCGCACACAGCGTCACACGGGAACAACCGGGACGGCCCACCTACACGTCGTACCAGCAACCTCCGTGCTCCTCCCCTCCCCCTGTTGCTCCTCCCTAACCCCAAGTCCCCCTCTCCCCCTCTCCCCTCTCTTCCCCCGCCCCCCGCAGCTCACCGGTACACGGTGCCCAGCTCCGCCAGCCTCAGCGGCAGGTCGCGGTAGCTGTAGTAGCCGTCCTTGTAGACGGACACGTGGAAGGGGCAGTTCATGGGCCGCAGCTGGTACGTCTCATCCTCCACCTGGGGAGGGGGGAGGGATGGGGGTGGGCGGGGTTGCAACGATGGTCCAGAGAAGCGTAGCGATATAGACAGCAGGGGTTGCAAGGATTGGTACAGAGAAGTGTAGCGAAATAGACAGGGGTGGGAGGGGGGAATGATGGGCGTGGTTGTTTGGGGTGGGGATGACGAGTGTGGTGGGTGGTGAGCGGGATGGGGGTGGGAGTGGTGATGGGTGTGGTGGAGGATGAGGCTTCTTCTGTGGGGTAAACCCTGTGGGCATTCAAACTCAACCCTCCAACCCCGGTGCCGCATCATACCCAGGCGCCCCCCCCCCACACACGCCTATACACACGCCTCTCACACCTCCGCACCTTCATCTGCTCGTACATGTTCTCCCGGTAGAAGTCCAGGTGGCCCGAGGTCTTCCACAGGTCAGCCTGCGTGGGGCATGGGCGGGGCATGTGGGGCGTAGGGTGCGGGGGCGGCGTCGGGTGTCACATGAGGGAGTGAGGCTGCGGCACGTGCGGCCCGGCGGTACCAGCCAGCGATCTACACCTCCCCACCCCTTCCGCGCCTGGGGCTGGGTTGGGGAGTTTCCCCTCAAACACACACTCCTTCGCACACACTCCTCTAGAAACACACGCACACACACACACACACACACACACACACACACACACACACACACACACACACACACACACACACACACACACACACACACACACGCCCCGCTCACCTTGGCGATGTGCGGCGAGTAGACCAGCTGGTAGCCCCGCTGCAGGTGCAGCTCCTTCCAGAAGCTCTCGATCAGGTGCCGCACCATGGCGCCGGGCGGGTGCCAGTACACCAGGCCGCCGCCTTAGGGGAGGGGAGAGAGGGAGGAGGGAGGAGGGAGGAGGGAGGCAGGGAGGGAGGGGAAGGGGGTTGCAAGGTTGAAAACGTTACGAAGGGATACAAGCAGGGAGGGGGAAGAAGGGGGGGGGGGTCCGGAGAATGCGGGTATTGGCCGCCTCAAAGCGTTCCTCCGCCGCCCCGCCAGCTCATTCCCTGGACGTCTAAACCCGCCCGCACCGTTCTTTGGGATTGGAATAAACCATCCCCCTCCACCCCCCCACCCCACCCCACCCCCGCACCCCATCACGCTCCCCGCCTGCCCTGCCTCTCCTCCCTCCCCCCCTCTCCTGCCGCCCCACCGCTGGACTCCTGGATGCTGAACAGGTTGAGCTCGGCGCCCAGCTTGCGGTGGTCGCGCTTGGCAGCCTCCTCCTGTGAGGGCGAGGACAAGGAGGGCGGAAGAGGAGGGAGGAAGAGGAGGAAGGGGTAGAGGCGTGAGGGGGCGTGTGGCAATAGAGAGGAGTCCCACTCGAGCACCGGAGGCCCTGGGGCTCGGGTGCGGCAGACTCCGCCCACGTACCCAGCCCCCACTCCTTTCCCTCACCTGCCTCAACCTCCTCTCCCTTCCGCCCCCGTCCCCATCCAACGTCCTGTTCCCCTTGTAGCCCTTGGGGCCCCATTCAAGACACGCACGCGCACCACATTCCCCCAGCCTCCCACCCACCCCCCCGTCCCCCCATCCCCCCACCCAACCCCAGCCCCCAGCCCCCCACCCCCCCACCCAACCCCAGACCTCCCACCCCTCCCACCTTGAGCTGCTTGAACGCCGCCAGCTGCTCCGGCGTCTCCCAGGCCGTGCCGTACACGCGCGTCAGCATGGCATTGGCCTCGTCGCCGCGCCAGTAGGCGCCTGGGGGCGGGGGCGATGCAGGTAGAGGTGGGCAGCAGGTGGGCAGCAACGGGTAGCATGAGGCTCCAAAACATCAGGGAGGGGTTGTGGCAGGGGTTGCGGCGTTCTGTCATAGGGGTGCACAGCTTTGGCAACCGCTCCACCAACCGCTGCCGCCCTCCCGGTCTTCTGCCCGCCAGGCTGGCCGTCACACTCGGCGCAACTGCACACACAGAGGACTGCTGCCACCCCCTGTGCCAGCCGCCGGCTGCCGCCCGCTGCGGCCCCAGCACCGTCAACATGCTCATCACATGCTCAACATCTTCAAGGAGCTCGCGAGCTTGCGCGTGAGCATGCGCGTTGCACCACGCCCTCCACGCGCCATGTTATGCCACCAAGCCGCCCCTACGCCGTGTGGGCAACCCACTGCCGTCAAGCCCTCCTCCCCTTCTGCCCCCTCCCCGACTGCTCTCCTCCCCGACTGCCCCCTCCCCAACTGCCCCCTTCCACGCCGCACATTGCTCAGTCTGCATGTTGGCCCCTCGTCCCTGCCATCCCCAGCCCCTTCCCACGTACAAACGCCCCCCTTCCCACACACAGGCCCACGCACGCGCACACGCACACGCATACACACTGTGAACCCTTTCCCCTTGTGCCTTCCTGACATTCACACCCGTCCAACACACACACATACACTGACTTTGCGCTATGGTTTCCTTGTGCTCTTTAACACACACATACACACGCACACGCGCACAAACACGCAGGCGCACCCGTCTTTGCGCTATGGTTTCCTTGTGCTCTTTAACACACACATACACACGCACACGCGCACAAACACGCAGGCGCACCCGTCACGTTCTCCAGCTCCACGGCGTCGGGGTTGATGTCGCCGGTGCGCTCCACGTGCGGCCCCGCGCACAGGTCCCACCAGGGGGCCACGGGCTTGGGACCCGCGGGCTTGGGCGCCTCCGCCGCGCCCACCTCAGCCTCAGCCGCAGGAGCGGCGGCAGTGGCGGCGGCAGGGCCGGCAGGGTCGCCGATGTGGTAGATGGTGATGGGTGCGTTGGGGTCGCGCTGTGGGACAGGCGGTTGAGGGGCAGTGGTTGGGAGGCGGATTGTGTTGGGCGACGAGGGTGGTGGACTTGCGATTACTGCAACACCGAAGCAGAAGCACGCCGTTATCCTGGGTGTAGCAATCCCGAACGGCCAAAACCTGGCGCAGCAAGCAGCGGGGCCCGGGTGTCCGGCCCGGGTCTCCGCGCAGTGCCAGACGCCACCACCCGCACCCGCCCCTTCCCTCGCGGTGCCAGCCCCATGACTAACAGCCTTCGACATCTTCAGCAAATATGACATCACGTACATCCTCCCTTGCGTGTTGCAAAGATTCAAGTTCAGGCGCTCCATGCCACCCGCCCGCACACTGCGCCGCAGCCGCATGCGGCATTAGTACGAGCCAGCCCCCCGCCCGAGCCGCACACCGTGGCCGCACGCCCACGGCTTCAACGTTTCGGGCGGTCGTACGGCACTAACCCGCCACGGCCCTTTCCCCCACCCCACGTGTGCTGGCGCCGCCTCCCCACCTGCAGGATGGACTGCAGGATCTCCAGCTTGTACGGCTCGCCCTGGGCCCGGATGCGCGCCTCCGCCTCGGCGGGGGAAACCTGTTTGGGTGATGGTGGGTTAGTAGCGGGTAGGTGTGCAGGCGGCAGTGCATCCTAGTCACGCCCGCACACCTAGCCACTCAACTCCTTTCATCTCTCCCTCTCGGCCGACCCCAGTTCAAGCCCTAGCCACTCAACGCCTTCACCTCACCCAGTTCATGCCGCAAACCCCCTCCCTCCACACGCCGCAAATCCCATGGGCCCTTCCTGCCGCACGCACCTCCTCCTTTACGAAAGGCAGGTTGGCCTTCATGATCTTAGCCATCTCCTTCTTGATCTTCTTCAGGTCCTTCTCCGTCAGCGGGCTGTCGGCGGGCCATGCAAAGTCGTAGAAGAAGCCGCGGTCGGTCCAGGGGCCCACAGTCACCTGCAGCAGGGGGGGAGGGTGCAGGGGGGAGGGAGCAGGGGGGGGGGGGGGTGCAGGGGTGAGAGGGTTGGTGGGGAAGGCGGGGGCCGGGGAAGGCGGGGCCCGGGGAAGGCGGGGCCCGGGGCAGGACCCCAAGCCAGCCCAGGCAGCCGGGCGGAGGAGGGTCACAGATTGGGGGGTTTAGCGGAGGGTCAGGGCGCCGAGGGCCCACGGTTCATGTCCGGTCAAGCCTGGCCTTCGCCTGGCGGCCCCCTGAGCCCCCGTGGCCCTCCGTAGCGCTGCCCCGCCATGCCACAACTACAACGTCACACCCAGCGGCCTCCAGGCTCCCTCGCTGGGCTGAGCCACAGTTCCCACAGACCGCACCGTCAAGCAGCTAGTCTGCATTGCAGCCTTGACGGCTGCCGTGAGACACAGGCATAGGCCGACAGCCAACCCGCCCCCCATCGCCTCGTCTTTACCAACAAACGGAATCCTGTAAGCCTCGAGTCTACTCGATGTCGCCCGCGCGTGCTGTGCAGGCCCCGCCGTCCCGCACCTGCGGCAACCCCGCAACCCCGGCACTCTGCCTGAAACCGCCCCGCCCACCTGCACGCCCTTGAACAGCCGCTGCACCGCCATTGCCATGATGTGGGCGCACTGCGAGTTCAAAAGACACAGAAAGGAACCGTATGGTCAAGAGCGGTGGTAAGGAAGGAGGGCGTGCCGATGTGCTCCGCCACGCCACGCCTCCCAGTGCCCACGCGTGCGACGCGCTTTTGCAACGTAATACGTCCAACCCAGATCCTCCTTGCATTCCCGGCATACATAAGAAAGCTCGATAGGTATCATAGGCAGCGAGAAGACCGTCAAAGTGCGGAATCGAGCCGAAGCCCCGCTTACGCTGTGCCGGATGCGCAGCAGGTTTTCGGACTCGTCGCTGGTCTTCAGCTCCATGAAAACAGACTGCTTAATGCTGGGGGAGATATCCGCCTTCGCCGGGGCCTCCTCCACGACGGCTGCTGCAAGCCGAGAGCCGGTGCGACCGATACTGGCACGCGAGGGCACCACTGGAATACGAGGAATAGTGTGCGAGCTGCTTGAAGACGCAACATTTTTGTTGGACGAAGAATTGGTGGTAGAGGTGCGAGTGACCAGAATGGAAGCACAGCGAGCGCCCCGGGCGCCCACCCGTAGGCCTTGCAGCATCGGCCGCATTTTCCTCAAGCGCAAATTAACTACCCGATATCACGCTGCGATGCGCGAACCCAGGAATTGAATTGCTGACTCCATGCTGAATGAGTGGCCCATGCGAGCAGGCATCCCACATAGACACGGCACTCGCTGCCTTGCTCTCAAAGATGAGATTGAAAGGAAACACACATAACTTCCGCGACTTGGAGCAATCTTGCATGGAACGAAGCGCCTTGGCCTAACCAGGTCCTAGGGTTAGTGTGCGTGTCGAGGGAGGCATCCCACTAGATAGCAAGCATTTCTCTATCCCTGGCTAGACTATCGCATATTGTGAGATTCTCAGAAATAAGGGCATGCGCACATACATGGGATGTGACCGCACTAGCTTGCCCGTAGCTGCTTCGGCCTGCTGCGGGCCCGTGGCTGCTTGGGGTGCTCACATGGGCACTCGCCTTAGCCCAGGGCACCTCTGCGTCCTGTGGCAGTCGGCCAGACGCCTGGACGGCATGGGAAGATAGGACAAGGGAGCACATGACGGCCAATCGTAGCCCCAACGGAGACGTCGGCGTTCCAAACCCTTTGTGCGGTGCGCCTTGGGCTCATACTACGGGGGGCTCAAGCGGCTTGGCACGCACCCACGGTGGCATGCGGTCGTGCCACTGGACCATACTTCGTACGGAGATTCTGACAAAGTAGCAGTGCCGCCAGGTGGATGGCAAATTGAGTAGTATCTTTCTAGGGGCTGGGGCCAAGACTGGGCCAAGACGAATTTTATTCGGGAGTCACGGTGCCGCAGCTAGCCGCAGTCCTTGAACTTTGCTCAGTAACCCCACACAGCCGGCTTCAAAATCTTATAACCTTACTTGTCACACGTGCGTCGACGTGAAGGACTGGGTCCGTCTGCGCATGCGAACAGCTGCTGGGCGCCAGTCGCCATGAGGAGTGTCACGGACACGAAAGTAACCCTCGTGGTAGCAGTACAACTGGTTGGTCGCGCCAGTCTGCTTACGACTCTAAGTACGCATGAACACGCAATTGTACATAACTGCTTACGCTCTGCAGATTAGCGTGTGCTGAGAGAGTATAATAGTTTCAGGCGACTGAACTAAATTACTTTGACACAATCGCAAGCATGTGCGCCGTTGGCAGTTCGTGCTTGTTCTTGCTGCATATCCACGCCGAGAACGTGCCTTTTCGCGATAAGAATGGTAACTAGTTGCCCTAGAACGGGTTCCGGTTCTTCCGACTAGCCTGACTCGAGGACGTCCTGGCTTCAGGCACACATAATAAGTCACGAGGTTCTAAGAACGTTGCGAGGGGCGTGTGCAATCGCTTCTACTCAAGAAATGGAGCCCCCAGAACAGAGACTGTTGGTTTCAAGCCTTGCAGCCCTGTCATAATGGCAGCATGCTAACGGAGGCTTTTAGAGCTTAAGGGAATGGAGCGTGGAGAGGCAGCAGGGCGCGCCCATATGAGCACAAGCTGTAAGGTAAGCCAGTTTTAAGTTTGAATCTTGTTGCAAAGAGTTACGTGCATCGGGTGAGCGAGCTATGCATGCACTACGACGGAAGTTACGCAAGAAGGGGCTTATGGTCCCTGCGGTAGCTATGCGGTGCTTTAACGCTCAGGTGCGTGCGGTATTATCTTACGGTGCACAAGTGTGGGCACCAGACGCGCTTCTCCAAGTGTTCAATGCGTCCCCAGTTGACGGTCAAAGATATGGAGCGTTTGATCGAGCACTAGAGCATGGCATGGTTCGCATTCAGATGGATTTCATGAAGGAAGTGGTGGGAGCCCAGAAACCAACACATGAACTGCTCTTTCGAGAGCTTGGGTGCATGCCACTACACGTGCATTGGGCTGAGCTTGTTTTCCGTTTTTGGAACCAACTGGTTAAGGCAACCGGTACTGTTTACCATCAGGCGTTTAAGGAGGAGATACGAGCGGTGTTGAGCAACCTACCGACGCCGCCCACGCACACGTGGGGGGCTAAAGTTCTGCGGTTATTGATGGTTGGCCTTGGCTACCGTTTCAGTGGAGAGGCAGCTGATATCGAGGCCAATATTACACGCATTACTACGCAAGAACTGGATGTTGCCTCCCTCATGGGGAAGGTACGCGAGAAGTTTGAGGAGGACTGGGCTAGCAACAGGTTAGAGGTTAATCCACGGGATTTTGTGACGCAAGCAGGGGTCAAGCCTGGCGTGAAGATATGTCGTTACAAGCATTGGATGGGGGAAACACGGCACACGCAAATCTACATTCCCCGAGCATGGCATGTCTCCATGATGAGATTCAGGATGGGCGTGTGGATGATTGAGGCTAACAACCCACGCGGTGCGCAGGGTGCGCACAGGGAGAGAGCACAGAGAGTATGTCCGCTTTGCCACGCTGATGGGGAGGAGCATGTAGAGGATGAGAGGCATGTGCTGCTTGAGTGCAAGGCGTACGATGATATCAGAAGCACGCTGTGGGAGGTGATTCCCGCGACTATGATGGACGCGATGGCCAGTGGTGACCAGAGGGGTTTAGCGCGTGTCATTCACGCGATAAGGCTGCGACGTAACGACCTTACGGCGCGACCAATTTAGATATATTATTGCATGAACTGTTTTGCTTTTTGAATAATCCTTTTGAGACTAGTTTTGGCGGTCCATGAGCTTCCTGGCTCGTTTGGACCAATCTACGAGCATGAACTTGTAACATCAATCAATCAATCAATCAATCATGTAAGGTAAGAAGTAGCGAGCGCTTCAATTATCATAACACGGTCCATGATCTTTGGACAATTTGTTTCGTGTGCCCTGGGAAAACCGGCCTCGTCCTGCTGGAAGACCTGCTCTTTTTCGCCATGCCGTCCCACGCGCACATCGTCGTTGCAAAACCCACGCGACACAGTCGCGATAGGGATTAACAAGGCACGCACACCCCACATCTCACTTACGCGGTTCCCAGGAAGTCCGGTTTCGCCAGGCGTGGGGACTGACTGCAGTCGCGCCGGCCGCCTCGCTCCGTCCGGGTCGGCCATGTCCCGGACCCTCCAACATCCGATACACAACTTTGCCCCGCACCATCCTCATCACTCGCTCCCGCCGCTCCCACGCACGCACAGGTGGAGGGCTGCAATGCGGACATGACCGCTGAGCGGCCCTATTACCGGCGGTACTCGGTGTGCGAGGCGCACATACGCGCGCTACAGGTGCAACACGCCGGGAAGACGCAGCGCTTCTGCCAGCAGGTGCGTGGCGTGTACGGGCAGGGATGATGGACTTCTAGTGTTTGAAAGCAGCTCCGTGATGGTACCGGTATGGAGCAGCAGTGGGATGGGGGTACAACAGGCACACGCTCCGCTGCACGTGCTTGCGTGAATGACAATTGGGCTGTGCCTACCTCGTTAGGGGGCGGCAGCAAGAATCCGCCGTGGTGTGTGCTGTCGTGCGTAACGCTGCCTGCCCGGCACGCATCGAAAGTCTTCAGCATCTACGCAACATGATATATACCGTTCTGCTGTTGCGCGCGTGTATGCAGTGCGGCAAATTCCAGGAGCTCGTGGACTTTGACGGCGACAAGAGGTGCGTGCGTGTGGCACGACGAGCAGTTGGGACCCCTTGCGTCCAGACTAGACTGGACAGGCTGTCAGACTGCCTGTCAACTGCCTGTCATCAGACTGGGAGCTTTGGTCAGCATGGGTACTGTACACGGGCTGCTGGTGCCGGAGGGGGCGGCTGGCTAGCTAGATAGGCTGGGGCTCTTGTTGTATGCTGGCTCTGTGCAGTCAGTACAGCGCCTTCGTGACGGCCATGCAAGCAGTCTGCCATACAACATCGGCGTTCCCACTGCTTTTTCTCAGGTCCTGTCGAACGCAGTTAGCCAAGCACAGCGCGCGGCGGCGGCTGAAGCTGGCGGCGCGGCGGCAGCAGCGCGAGCAGGAGCGCCAGCAGCGGCTGCGCCAGCAGGACCAGGGCGGTGGTGGCAGTGCGGCGGGGGCTTGCGGCGGCGGTGATGGCTCCGATGCAGCTGATGAGGACGATGAGGGCACGGAGCACCACAGCGAGGACGAGCACAGGGCAGATGGAGGCTCCACAGCGGGTGCCGCTGCTGCCAGCGGCGCTGCCGCCACAGCCGGGCGCCGCGGCGACGAATCAGATGACGGCAGCATGGATGAGGATCACGGTGGCCTTGCAAGCTATGATGGGGCCGCTGCTCGCGGCCGCAGGCACAAAGCGTCCGCACGCGACAAGGCGGCGGCGGCAGCGGCACCAGCAGCAGCCGCGGCAGCAGCAGCAGCAGCAGCAGCAGCAGCAGCAGCAGCAGCAGCAGAAGTGGCAGAAGCCGGTATGCGGCGGGCTGGTGCGCGCGTTGCCGCAGGCAGGAACAGAAGCAGCAAGAGCCGGCGGCGCGCCGAGCCGCCTAGCACCGCCCGCACGTCATCAGCGGAGGGGAAAGGGGACAGCAAGCCGGCTGCAGAAGGTGGTGCTTCCGGCATGTCCGCTGCAGCTGCTGCCACCACTGCTCCTGAGCTGCGGCCTGCACGGCAGGGCACACGGAACAGGCAAGCTCGCGCAGCCGCGCTAGCCGCAGTGGCCGCAATGGCCAAGGTCGGACAGAGCAGCAGTAGCAGCAGCGGCGGCAGCAGCAGCGATGATGCTGACAGCGCGGCAGAAGAGGAGCAGCAACAGCAGCCGTCAGCAACACGCCGGCGAGTTGCCGCGGCCGTGCGGAGCCCCGCGCGGGCCATGGCACCGCAGGCACCACAGGCGCCGCCGCCGCCATCTGCTGCCACCGCGGCAGCGGCCATACCCCCCATGAGCATCAAGAGGGAGTTGGCGGATGCCGCGGAGGAGTCCTATGCTGCGGAGAACGCACAAGGCGGTCTGCGGAGTGGCTCAGCCGGCGCCGCGTCGCCTGACGCGGCGGACGAACCTGCCGCGGCGCCGCGGCTGATGACGGCGGGTCTGGCCATTGCGGCAGGCACCGAGGTGGCAGCTGGCTCTCAGCCCCAGCAGCACGTGGCCGCCAGCGCTGCTGCTGGGCAGCAGCCGGCGCAGGACCGCGGCGGCGGGGCAGCCGCGGCAGCCGCCGTGGACACATCGGCGGGCAGCGCAGACGCCGCCGCAGACGCAGCGGCGGGGCCGGCGCGTGACGCGCAGCAGCAGCAGGCGCACGGCGGACATGGTGCTGCAGTAGTCGCCGTACAGGAGGAGCCCCAGCAGCAGCCGCAGAGCAGGTTCGGACCTGACGTGGAGCGTGAGGATGGCGGCGGCGGCGGTGGCGACGAAATGGAGGTCGACGGTGCTGCTGGAGCGACCGCCGCCGGTGCAGGTGAAGGTGCAGGTGGCAAGGGCGAGGATGCCAGCAGGAAGGTCCAGGGCGGCGCCAGTCCTTTCCATAGCCAGCAGCAGCAGCAGCAGCAGCAGCAGCAGCAGCAGCAGCAGCAGTTGCGGGAGGTCCGCACTGCTGCAGCCAGCAGCGGCGGCCGCGGCGGCGGGGTTGCCGGCAGTGGGGGCGGCGGCATGTCGGAGCATGACGTACGGCTGCGACTGCTGGGGCGGCTATCGAGTGGCGCCGGCACAGCACCAGCAGCCACCAGCAGCCATCCGCACCCCGCACCGGGCCTGCATCTGCAGCCCGCACAGACCACGCCAATGCTGGCCGCGCCAGGGTCCGCGGCGGCCGCCGCTCCGGAGGCCACCCGAAGTTTGGCCGACATCGGGGCGGCTGTACGCAAGCGTGCGGCCGAGCAGCTCCGGCGGTACCAGCAGCAGGAGCGCCAGCAGCCACTAAAAGCAAGTGAGCAGCTGCAGCAGCAGCAGCAGTTCAACTCTGCGCCCGGGTTCGGCCGTGGTAGCCGGACGTCGTACGAGGCGGCATCTGTGGCAGGCGGGTCCATGTCTTGTGGCGCGGTGATGGGCTCGGCGGCAACATCAGGTGCCTTGTACAGCGCCTTACCGGATGACTTGCAGCTGGACCTGGAGATCAACTCAATGCTGGTGGAGCTTGCGGCCGAGCAGGTGCTGATGGGGCAGCAGCGGCAGCAGCAGCGGCTGCGCCAAATGCAGCAGGAGCGTCTGCTTGCGCATCAGCAACAGCAGTAACAGCAGCAGCAGCAGCCACGTCACGTGCAGCCGCCTCTGCAGCCGCTGCTGCAGCAGCCATCAGCACACCAGCCGCTGTCATCGGGTGCGAGCGACATGGAGGTGTCACAGGTGTGTGTGCATGTGCTTGCGCATACCGGTATATGTACGTGTGTACGTGTGTACCTTACAACACCATCCTCATTGTGTGCTGGAGACCTGGTATATGGGCAACCACCGCTGGGTCATCACAGGCGCACACGCATGTCATGCCCTGCCGCCGCTCATCACACGTTCCTCTGTGATTGCCAAATCTTCCAACACACAGACTCTATCAATGGAGCCCGCTGTGGGCAATATCACGCCCTCGCCCGCGGCGGCAATCGCATTGGCCCTGCGCGGTGCTGGCTCATCAGCATCTGGCGCGGACGCCGTCGGCGGTCTCCCTGCGACCGCCGTGGCCGCACTGAGTGCACGCCTGCCAACGCTCCCCACTTCCCTAATCGCATCTCCGCCGGCATCACATCAGCGCCTGCAGACACAGTTGCAGGCGCACGGCATAACGCTTCACCTGGGTGCCCTTGCCTCCCCGCCGCCGGCAGCAGCAGCCGGCGGCGCGGGCGACGCTTCTGGCGCCAGTGGCGGCGGAGGCGGCACTAGCGGCGGCAGCGCCCGCGACGCACGGCAGCAGCTGCAGCAGCAGCTGGGCTCAGCTGGTGCTGCACTCATGAGGCAGACCCCGCGCGACGCGCCCGCACACACGGGCAACGCCTCCTCTCCCCATGGTACTGGTGGCTCCTTTGCCGGCCAGGGCTGCTCTGCGTCCGCCTCCATTATGGCGGCAGCTAGTGGTCGCATCATAATGCCGGTCGCAGCCGGCGGCCTGAGCTCAGCTGGCGAATCTTCCGGATACGCGCAGCTAATGGGTAGCAACCTGACCTCCGGGCCGCTGCTGGCCACCAAACCGGTGGGCGATATGTCTTCCGCGCCGGCAGGCTTCGTCAGAGATGCCCGCATGAGCGGTCTGGCTGACATCTCCGCTTTCACTGGTTCGGCGGTAGGCGCTGTGGGCGGCGGCGTTGGGCACCCGCCGCGGTGGGGCAGCGCCGGCGACGCGGTCCCCGTGGAGGCTGCTACAGCCATTCCTGGCATGGGCCGTAGCGGCGGCGGCGTGGATGGCTTCCGGGCGCACACAAGCACTGCTGGTGGTGCTGGCGGCGGCGGCGGTGGTGGTGGTGGTGGTGGTGGTGGTGGTGGTGGTGGTGGTGGTGGTGGTGGTGGGCACGGCCTGGTGCCGGAGCGGCTAGACGACTGGCGCTCTCTGGCGGCGAGCGGCGCCATGGCTCCATCCAGTCTTGGCGGCGGCGGCATCAGCAACAGCCTTGGAGCGAGCATGGGGCAGCGACCCGCATCGGACGGGGCGGCGGTGTTTCCGCTCAGCCTCATGCGTGGCGGTAGCAGCAGCGGCGGCAGCCTTACGGCGCTGGGCTCGGCGCCTGGCGGCGCGCGCCGCGGCGGCAGCGGCCTGTCAGCCGGTGGCAGCGGTGCTACAGCTGGCGGCGGCGGCGGCGGCGTCCTGGGGCTCGCCGGCGGGCGCCCTGGCACACGTGTGGAGCTGCTACAGCTGGACGCTGTGGGTGCTACAGCCGCAGCCCGCCAGCCCGCCGCCGAGGCGGGCGCTGGGTTTGGCAGCATGATACTCTGCGAGCTGGGCGCTACCGGCGGCGGCGACGAGGGTGGCGGCAGTGGCTCGTTTGCGGGTCTTACGGCGTACAGGCAGGCAGCAGGCGGCTCATCAGGAGGGTTGCTTGGCAGCGGCGCCCGCACTTCGTGGCTCAGTGGCGGCGTCCTTGCCATGGACACAGATGACGGGGAGGGAGTCCCGGGCGGGAGGGCGGTGGCGGGGGCCACAGACACGCGCCGGGGCAGCGGCTATGGCACCGATGGCGTGGGTTCGGGCGCGGCCGGCCGCATGGCCCTGCAGCTGCAACAGCAGCTGGAACAGTATGGCCAGCAACACGGCTTGCCGCAGGACGGGGCTGCACCGGTGGGGCTGCGGATGCAGTCGCAGCCCCAGCCGCAGATGCAGATGCAGATGCTGCAGCGGCAGGCGCTGCCGACCCCTGAAAGCAGTGCGGCGCCTAGTAGTGTGGCACCCGCGGCAGGTTCAGTGCCGCCGTTCAACAGCGACCCCGGCACCAGCAACAACATCCGCCGGCAGATGCAGCTACAGCTGCAGCTGCACCAGCTTGCACAGCAGGCACAGCATGATCAGGCCGTGCAGCAGCGTGCCATGCAGGTTCAGCAGGCTCAGCAGGCTCAGCGGCGGCAGGCACAGCTGCAGCAGATGCAGCTGCGGCAAGCCTGGCAGATGCAGCAGCAACAGGCGCAACAGCAGCAGGCGCAGCTAGCGCAACAGGCGGCAGCGCAACAGCCGATGCCTTGGGAGTTGGAGGCGGCGCTCGTGCAGCGCTTCAGCATCAAGATGTACGGGTGCTCACCCGAGGACCTGATGCCGGACGCTCGCGAGCAACTGGAGGTAGGTGCGCGCGTGTATGTCGTGCATCGGGCGGGTGTGGCAATCAACGAAACGCCGCATGCAGAGCATAAGTACCGCACGCTCTTGTAGTGACTGCTGTCTAAAGCCCATACCAGCTGCTCGTGTTTTGTCGCAACCAACTATCTAAAAGATAACCGAATTGTCGCCAACTGCCAACGTCAAACTGTTGCGCCACAGGCCTGGCTCCGATCCCAAGGGCTGCACGTGCTGCAGGCCAGTGCGCGCAGCGGCTGCGTGCACATCGTGGCGGACGTCGTGCGCATGCCGCCGCAGCAGCTGGCCCCAGCAGCGGACACGGCTGCCGAGGCGGCGATGGCGGGGCGGGGGCCACCTGGTGAGCCGCATGGTGATGCCGTTGGTGCCGGTCGCAGCAGCTCTGAAGGCCTGTATGAGCTGCTAGGCGGCTTGGTGCTACAGCCCGGTATGGCAGGCAGTAGCAGCCAGTGGCAAGGAGATGGCGGCGGCTGCAGTAGCGACGGCACTTCAGCAGGGGGCGACCAGCGGATCAGCAGCAGGAGCGGCAGAGCGGTTCTGGGCTTGCTGCAGGGCCTGTTGGGGCCTCGGCTGGGGCAGAAGGACACCACGACAGGTTCCGGCTCCGCCACACACGCAAGACCTGCCGGCGCGGATTATGAGCAGCAGGTGGCAGCGGGCCGTGTGGAGCTCCAGCTGGGCTCGCAGGTATGCATGTCATCAGGGCCCAGTGCCTGCATGTCATGCCTTTGTGCAGGCGCGTGCACTTGCCGCGCCCTTGCTTCCTCGTATCTGCCATGCATTTGGCATGTGTACGCACTGCTTGCTGTGGCCGAGTGGAGGATGACTTGCTTGACGCCTGCATAGGTGCGCCTGACCTTAATGCCCAAACCTGCCTGCCCAACTTGTAGGTCATAGAGCTCACGCTGCATCAGCTGCTGCAAGCCGCCGCCGAGGTGGCGAAGCGGCCCGCTGGAGGGCCACCGCTGCAGCAGATGCAGCAGCAGCGAGGATGTGAATAAAGGGCAGCAAGAGGCGGAACCTTCGGACTGAGGCGCAGGTGGACAGGCAGTCAGCTGGCAGTGCAGAGCAAAACATTTTCGTAGCGTGCTGCACACGCCGACTGGTTGTAGCGAAGCTGGCCCGCGCACTTCATAGCATGCAAAGCAGCCAACCCAGTGCTCAAGCGAAAGTATGCATAAGCACGTGCAGACTTGCGTGCATGCCCTTGCATGTATGCATGCATGCATCTTGGGGTGAGAGGACCGCGCGCCGTGCAGAAGTTCTGCTGGGTGATCCAATAATGGAGTGCGACTGCGCTGCCGTGGAGATTAGATGGTCTGGTTTCGCCCAGCCAGCAGCATGCAGCAGGATTTCAAGAAGCGGCCGGGGGTGTCATGTCAACGGGACGTTGGTGAGGGATTACGAATTGGGTGACGTATGTACAATGTGAATGTGGGTGACTGTGGACTGGCTGGGTAATAAGCCGCCAGCGAACTGGCGAACGGGAGTGGCCAGTGGCTGTATGGAATGCCCCGTAGTTGCATCCGGGCATGTTGCATGCATTACCAACAAGTATGCGAGCCTTGAGCACAGTGCTTTGAGCACCTATTACATCTAGGTCCGGAACGCATGGCAACCTCTGCCGCTAGTACCGGCGACGCACGCCATGTCACATCGGAACTACGCTGCACGCAAGGCAGCTGTTCACCGGTCGACCTCCGGAGAAGAACATCCATGATGTGCGTGCTAAAGACAGGCGCGTCACGCCTTGCTTGCAAGGTTATAACTAAGTAATGCCGCTGGCGCGATTGTAGTGCCCAGGGCAGGGAGCTACCTTAATGCCATTGATTCTGCATGATAAAAGCCTTGTTTGGGGAAGTGGCATGAAGTACGGGGATCGGTGCATGACATGGACATGTCGTGCAATGCGCACTTGTATGTGCTGGTGGAGAAAGGGCGAGGCGGAGAGAGCAAGAATAACATGGGCATACTTGCACACGTTTTTGGACATCCCAACACACGCACGCGCCGAGTGCCCAACGCAGATGCAGTATTACCTTGAGCTGCACGTGGCATACCTCTATCTTGCGCGTTGTGCGGCATTATTGGTGGGGTAGGGGGTTTGATGGGGATTCACGATTGGAAGCGCGTCTGTGTGTAGTACGGTTGTGGGACTGGGCCACGGAAAACGTGCATTCCTGTGGCATGGTATAAGCCGCGCGCTGGTCTGGGAAATGGTTGTTGCGGCTTGTCGCCTTCGCGGCATAGCCCACCCTGGCATTTGGGGCATCGAGGCTGCTTCTCCGCGCGTCGTGGTGCCCTTGCGTAGTACATACAAGTGTACTCCCCGTCGCAACTTGCGGACTTGGTCACTAGCGGCAGGGAGTCGCCAGCCTTGCGCGTGACTGTTGATGTGGAAACCGCAATGCATGAGTACGCTAACGTTTAGAGCATGTTACCCATACAAGTGTGGCATTGGGATGGCTGGTGGATGGGGTACTGCACATTCAGGCAGGGATGCGTTGGGGCATGTTTGGGCATTTATGATTGGGGGGGGGGGCACACCGGTCGGCGACACGGCGAGTGCAACCGGCCCTGCTGCTTTTGAAGGCGAACACGGTTGTCCATCAATGAGGGGGCTTCATTTTGCGTTGTGCGTACTTTGTATAAGCACGTGCCAGTGGGCCCAGTGTAAGGCAGGCGCATTTGTTTGCTGGTGCCCGCGGGCTAGCTGGGGATGCACTGTGTGCTTGGGCTCCGGATTGCGTGTGTCGGACCTCGCCTTGCACGAAAGCGCAGTGTAAGGGGTCTGCTCAGGGGAGGGGTCTGCTCCTTCATTTGGTACCGGCAGCTGCAAGGGACGTGGAGGCCTGCGTAGGCGTGTGCGATGGGACAGGGTTAAGGCAGGTTGGTGAAGTCCCAGACCATGCGTGACATGCGCTATTGGTGGATTGGTTGTCCGAGGATGCGAGACAATATACGGTATCGACCTGTACAACGTGAAACCCGTCCTGTTGCTAGGTGTGTGTGCAAGGAAACGCTGGAACACAATCTTTCTAAATGTCACATCAAGTCAAAGCCTCTGACCCTTAAGCGAGGGCACGGCGGGAGGCATAAGAAGGAAGTGGCTGGAGGTGGCGCGAACGGCAGGGCGGTCAGGGCGGCTACATGGGCTGGGCGGGCGGTCCAGTTGTACGGAGGGTTTGCAGGGCATGTGGGATCAGGACCACCCCAGCCCGGGCCTCCGGTTTTCACGAGGCAGGAAGGAGCAGTGCGCAAATCGTTTGAGTGTTGTCAGTACGGTAGACTGGCGTGCCAAGGCGGATCCCAAGGCCTCGATGGTATCACCCCCAAACCTCAAACTACGGGACATCGTACACCATTTGTAAAACAAGTATGTCCCACACTCTCATCAGCAACTAGCGAACGCCCCATGGTGGTGCCCTCTGGAGTCAGGAAGCACCTCTTGGCCTACTCAAACACATCAGCGGCCAGCGCGTCACAGCCGACGGTTTCGAACACCAGACTGACGTCGGCTGTGACATCGGCCATCCTCACAGGCCCCCAAACCGGCCTCCTACAATGTGCCGGCGCCAACAGTCACATACCGGTACTGTGCAACCGTGGTGTTGGGGCCCCGCATCATCCTGCAATGGATTCAACTCCATGCCCTTGCTTGTCCCATCTCTGTAATGCTGCGTGCATCTGCCGGCACCAAGAGCTCATCACGGGCCTGCCAAGGCGCCTGCACAGCTCCCCCGGGGCTCATTAATCGCCCCGCGCACGCACCTCAGCAAACCGCTCCATCCATGCCAACAATTGACATATCTGGCGGTACGGTATATCAAGTCATCAACGCACTCTGACACTATGACCCTTTCCCTTCTACTATTCTGACACTATGTCAACACACTTTGCCACCCCACAGCCACGGGCCCATGACCACCACACCACAGCATCCACAGCCGTCTCACCACATGAAAGTCTGCTGTCGCGGCAGCTCCGAAGCCACTGTCCGCCCCAGCCCCTGCAGCCATCGAATCTGTTCCTGCAGCGGCACCGCCACCCCTGGGGGCGCTGCGCCGGCACGGCCTGCCGCCTGCGCAAACCCGCCCGCCGCCTCCGCTTCCACCGCACCCTCCGCCGACATCGCGTGCCGCCACACGCCCTCATCCAAGACCTGCGGAGGGCATGCGTGCGTGTGGAAACGGTGCCGGTGCGGCCTCACGCACGGGGGGAGGGGGAGTCGTGCGGCGGGGCTTCCTGGCCAGTACTGACAGTTACAGTGCCCTCATACAGTAATGTGACGTGCGGCCGAGCGGGGCCTGAGCCGTGGTGCAGCGCGGTTAGGGGACGCGTTGGCGGCAGCGTGGGCCCTTACGCCGGTGATGACGGGAGTCACGACGGCTAGATTGCTGCTGCCGCGAGCCCCTAGGCCGCCTGCACGGCGCCCCGATTGCGCCTGTCACCAACAACTTGTGCGCGCACGCCACAACTCACTTGCTGCAGGCTCCGCAGCAGCGGCATGCTCAGTTGCAGCTTTCCGGTTTTCTCCTGCAGTCGCTCCGACGTCTCCACCGCAACCACGTCCAGCTGAGTCGCAGGCGCCACTTTGCGGACCACAGAATGCAGCGCCGCAAAACCGCCCGCCTGGCCATGCATCTGCAGCAGCAGCGCCGGCACACTCGGCACCACTTGGCATCTACAGATCGCCTCGCCCTCGGACGCGTCGTCATCCGCCCATGCGCCGCCGTCCGCCGCCCCAGCGGCCACGGCCGCCGCGGCTTGCTCGCCGAGCCATTCCAGCCAGCCCGACAGAGCCTGCGGCGCCATCGCAAGCCCCGCGACCAGCGGCCCTCGCAGCACCAGCATCTGCTGTGGGCGTACGCCGTCAAGTTCAGCAGCTTCCAGTGCTGGGGCGAGCGGAGGACCGCCAGCCGCTGCTGATACCGTTGACGCTGACGCTGCAGCGGCGGCGGGCAGGGGAGGCAGCGCCAGCAGCAGCTGCACAGCTCGCGAAAGCACGACCTCAGGCGGCATTCCTATGACCGGCGGGTGCTGCTGCGGCTGCTGCTGGTGCTGCGGCTGCTGTTGCTGCAGTTGCGGCTGCTGCCGCACTCCTGGGAGCTGCTCGCCCGGCCCCCGGTCCTGAGGCCAAGACGGAGGTGGCGGCGAAACACGCACTCGCAGGCAGTACCCCGAGAAGGTGCTGTCGCACTCTGGCAAGGCGTTCACCTCAAGACTTCCCGGCAGGCCGAGCACCTCCATCGCCTGAAGCGCGGCCGGCTCTGGCATGTCCAGAGACAACCTCAGGGTGTCCACAACCACCTGGGAGCAGCCCCGCACCAGCTCCCGCATCGCGGCCAGCTCACTCCCCTCCAGCGGCGCCACCGGGACAGGCAGGCTGCGGTGCGTCCGCAGTGACAGTGTCTCGAGGTGCAGGAGCCGCAGCGGCCGCATTGTGCTGCTGCCGCTTGTGCCGCTTGTGCCACTGGTGTCGCCGCCGCCGCAGCGGCTGGCGCCGCGCCGCATGAGCGGCAGCAGTACGTCCCTGGCGAGCAGCGCTAGGCTGCGGTAGCCTGGGTGCTGACTCCCGCAGCAAACGTCGCGGAGCTGCCCGGCCTCAAACGTCAGCTCCATCTCCAAGCGGCCACAGTCCCACGACCCTTTTGAGATGTGGTTGTGTATCCGGAAGGTGGACAGGCTCGGCGGCAGGCAGTCAAGGAGCATGAATAGGCTGGCTGCGTCCTGGTGTGGCAAGCACTCATCCAGGACAAGAATCTGTAGCCCGCTGATTGATGCAATGCCTGATGCAATTGTGCCCACAGCGGAGGCATCACAACAGCTCCCCTGTCTGATAGACAGCTCGCGCAGCCTGGGGAAAAGGGAGCTGCCCGGCTGCTGCTGCTGTTGCTGCTGTTGCTGATAGTGCTGAAGCAGCAGCGCCAGCGGTTTGGTGCAAGGCAGGGCGAGTTTCTCGAGCTGCGACATGCGCGCGAGTCCGCCGAGCACTAGCGCCCTCAGCTCTGCCTGGCAGCACGGCATGTGCCCAATCGACGTCGCCTCCATATCCAATGCCTGCGTACCGTACGGTATACATGGCGTGCCGTCACAAATGTTACCAAGACCGTCTCGGCTGTGCAAGCCCTCCCTTGCTGCGTTTGCGACAAGCTGTGTGCGGGAACCTTTCCGTTCTGAGCGAGGAGCATGAGCACGGCCATCGGTTCACGGGAGGGCAGGTAGCCATCCCTGGAAGCCCAAGGGGTATGCAATTGGCCACTCGCTATCCCCCACGCCCGCACCTGGAGGTTTGGCAGCAGCCGCGCCAGTAGCGCGATGAATGGCGCAGAGACGAAGCGCCTGCTGTCCTCGCCTTCCGGTTCCGCCCACAGGTCGAGCCTCAACTCGCGAATGCGCGCCAGGGATGCGGCCGGCTGGTTGAGCAGCCACACCTGCACACCCTCCACCACCTCCTGCAGCTCCCTAAAGGTGAAGTACCCGGCGTCGTCTTCGTCCCGCTCCGTCACAGCCAGCCGCTCACATCGGGGCCAGGTTGAGAGCGAGGGCCACTGGTCCACAGGCAGCTCCACCGGGTATGCAAAGCGCACCTCGTGCACGGAGCTGTCGATCAGGCGCCGAAGTCCGGAGCAGGCCAGGCGAACGGAGCCGACGCAGCCCGCTGCACATAAGGAGCTATATAGCCCGTCCAGCGCTGCAGTGCCGATCGAGCGAAGCGCATCGACCAGCGGATGGTGCTGTTCGTCTTGCATTTTGTGCGTGCGATCTGCGGTACAAGTTAAAGCATATTATGTTGTCTTGTTACAAAATATCAGACTGCAGAGCTCGGCCATGTAGGATTTGCTGGCTGGATCAAGCACCCATGGCGAGGGAATGTGACAAGGCAGAATTGAACCTGAAGCCAGTCCAGGGCACAACCGTGAAGCCTCAGCACATGTTGCACAAACCCCGTGGTGCATGCAGGGGAGCTGTTAGACCCCACCTTCAAATCCGAGCACACGGAATCACACGGACAGGCAGCGTGCATGTGCATGAGCTGCTGCAAAAGGCAAAGAGCGGCATACTACCTTGGATGCTAATGCGCTACGAGCAGCTGATGCCTGGGGGTAATGGATAACCCCACGCGCCACAAGCTACCTAGGGCGGGGTAAGGCATGAGAGCCCCCGAGCAGGGGAACCCCGCAGCCCCATTCTAGGCTACACGTAACCCGGCACGCTGACGTTTCAGCCCCGAACCCCACGGTGACTGCACCAGCCAGCCGAGCCAGCGCAACATGCCGGGCGCCAGGCCTGTTTCTGATATCACAAACCGGTTGGCAGTGTTACATCGGCAGGGATTGCGGCCCAAGCAACCGGCCGAGCAACCGGGCCGCAACCATTGCGCGCTTCACACAAAAATTGTCATGCCATACTAAGGTGTGTGTTGTGTCCATAGGACATACCAATACAAACGCGGTGCGATAGTTTCGTCCATTTTACCACAGGGAGCCGAGCTGCCCGTGTTCACATCGTGGCGTGGGCCTGCAGCTAGTAAAGCGCTTCATGAGTATATTAGGAACTCAAACGTGGGTCGGCTGGCAGCGTACCCTGCGCATCCTCACTGCAGCAGTGCCCAAGCGATGAGCGATGATGTCGTATCTGCTGAAGCAAAGAGAGATAAGGAACAGCAGACGGACCCCAAGCCACGCTTTGAAGTAAAAGGGAGAGCACCAAGATGGACGACCAAGTGGTCAAGCGAGGAGATGCTTCTCCTGGCGATCCTGCATGCAGAAACGGGGAACAGGTGAGTTACAGAAGCCAGGGCACGCCGGGCGGCGTGGACGTCGGCGGCTCCCCCCCCCCCCCCGCCCAAGTTGCCTGCTGCTTGCAGCCGACCCTGTTGCCCCAGCAAAACCGCTGCACCACTGCAAAGCAACTCGCTGACTTCGCCCCCAGGTGGAAGGACATTGCCAAGTACTTCCGCAAACGGAGCGAAACGGATGTCAAGGTACGGCTGGCTGCTTCGGGGCTGACGGTTTCCAGTCCTCCAACGCCCCCCAGTTTC
This sequence comes from Chlamydomonas reinhardtii, assembly GCF_000002595.2. NCBI lineage: Eukaryota > Viridiplantae > Chlorophyta > Chlorophyceae > Chlamydomonadales > Chlamydomonadaceae > Chlamydomonas > Chlamydomonas reinhardtii. The sequence goes on along the minus strand of NC_057013.1, from coordinate 555,978 downwards.
CTCAGCTTGTCGCTTGCCCTCCGCCTTGCGCACCCCCTACTTATCGCTGCCTATTTTACGAGCGCCCAATTTTCAAAGCTCTGCTTACTGCCTAATCACTCCACAGAACATCTACTACAGCTCCATGCGGCTGGTGTCCAGCGACAATAATCTGGGTCGGCGCCTCCTGTCCTCCTACGCCAATGCCGTGCGCGATTGCCACGGCGACCCCTTCCAGCGCCGGGCCGCGCTGGAGGCGAAGAAGGCTGAGCACGGAGTGGACGACGAATACTGCGAGCGCATATTGCAGAGCTGCGCAAACGGCAAGGCGGGGGCCCGGCCGACAGGGCGCGCCACCACGCCTGGTCCCATCGGCACCGAGGCCGCGGCGACAGAAACGACGGCTGCCGCTCTTACAGCAAGCGCCAGCGGTGCTGCCGCTGCAACAGCTGCGGCCATGGCTGCGGCAGCGCACGGGGGCGATGCCGTCGCCACGATCACGACAGCATCCACCGCTGCGGCCACGGCCACGGCAAACTGCACTGCAATTGCCACGGCAGCGGGCGTGCGCGGCGTTGCGGACACGGCCGCCATTGTGGCTGACGGCGGCATGCTTGTAGATGGGGCGACCAGCCCGCTTGTGGAGGCTGGCGGTATCGGCCGTGGCGGCAAACGTGCCGCTGTCGCGAGCGAGCGGCCTACCCGGAGTCGGAAGGCTGGCGGAGAGGCTCAGTCTGCACCCCTGCCAGGCCGAGCGGCCGGCCGGCTGCGCACCGGGCTGGCTGACGTGTCTGGAAGCAGCGAGTCAGGCCAAGCCGATGAGGACAGTGACGGGACCGGTAAGCGCACGTCAGCCGGCTTTGCGCCGTTGGGCCCTATTCTGGCGGCGGCGGTGGCGGACGTGGGCTTGGCAGCCGACAGCGCAGCGGCGGGCGGGCGCCCAGTCAGCAGGGCCGATGGCGGCGGCGGTGCTACTGGTGGTGAGCCGCTGTTGTGGCCGCTCGCGGCTCTGGAGGGCCGGCTGCGGCTCCACCTTGCCGCCGCAGCAGCGGCTGGCGGCGGCGGCGGAGGCCGAGATGCCGGTGCTGGTTATGCACCTGGGGCGGTAGCGGCGGGCGGTGGCAAGGCGGTGCTGGAGCTGCAGCCGGGTGGCGGGCGCCTGCATGACGAGCGAGGGGCAGCAGCGGCACACATAGAGCGCAGCAGGCTGCATGCAAGGCCTCTCGGTCCGCGTGCGAGCCACGACGGCGGCCACCCGGACAGGCGAGGGGCCTCGGCGGGGGTTGTAATCCGGGAAGGCCTGGGTCTGGGGCAGGATCTAGGGCTGCGGGCAGGTGCACCGTCGGCGCCGGCATTGCTGGAGGCTGCGGCGGCGCCCGCGCCTGGTCATGCAGTCGCCAGCGCAGGCCACCTGCGGCACGGTGCTGGCGGTCAGCCCTACGTGCCTTTGCGCACCATGAGCGCAGCTGCCACTTCCGCAACGCTCGGGGCGCGCTCCGGCCTGCTGTCGGGTCTCCCGGAGGCGCCGTCGGCGACGGCGCCAATGCGCGGCGAGTCCATAGGACACGGCAGCTGCAGACCCTTCAGCGCCGCCGCCGCTGCTGCCGCAATGACATCAAGCATCCCGACGGCGCCCACCTCCACGCCCGCGTCCTCCAGCGCTGCGGCCGCAGCAGCAGCCGATGCGGCGGCATTGGTGCCGCGCGAGCTCATGGCGGTTGCGCTGAAGCAGGCAGCAGCGGCCGCCACCGCAGCCGTCGGCGGGCTCGCATTTGACTCTCCTTCGCACAGCGTCCGGTCCTCTGCACCAGGCGTTGAAGCGCGCAGTAGGTTGGCAGCTGCAGCCAGCGCCCGCAGCGCTCCGGCCGACGAGGAGCAGGACTTGGCAGCAGCGTACTACCACCCGTTACCGCTGCACAAGCGGCAGCGGCACGAGTCGCCGCCGCCACCGCGGTCGCGACAGCCGGCGCCCCCGCTGCCGCCTGACCTGCCGCAGCCGCTTTGGCGCGCGACGCCGCTGCAAGCAGCAGGGAATTTAGCACTGGTACGCATGCACGACCACGCGCACAATGGCGATGCATCTGGCGTAGACAGGTTGCAGCTGTTGGCGCAGTCGAAGATGCTGGTGTTGCGACCGCTGGGCGTCATGGCCGCCCCGAAGCGTGAGGTGATGGTGCCGGTGCTGCTCGCTCCGCCCTCTTCGGTGTCCGGCCCGTTTGATGACGGCGACGGCTTCACGAATGCTGGTGGCGACCGCGGGCGTCAGGCGGCACCACAAGCGCATCATACAGCAATGCCGGCGCCGGCGCACTTGCACGGCCGCGCTGGACCGCCGCACTCGCATGCTGCCGACAGCCTGCTGCCGACATCGTCTGTCTCGTCTATGGCGTCAGCGGGAGAAGCAGCAGCGGCAGCAGCCAGCCGGCTGCAACAGGACGTGCACAAGGCACTGCTGCGGCAGCAGCACCAGCAGCAGGTGCAGCAGCTGGAGGCGCAGCAACGGCTGCTAGAGCAGCAGCTGCTGCAGACTCGAGTGCGGCAGCTGCTGATGCTGCAGATGGACGAGCCGCCGCCGTCACAGCAGCAGCAACGGCAGCAGCAGCAACAACAATCGCGACCGCCGCAGATGCCGCCACGCAAACGCACGCCTGCAGACGATGCGGCGGAATGGCTGGCGGCGCACGTGGAGCGCCGGGGTGATGCAGCGCGCGGCCAGGACCAGCACCAGAGCCTCGCGGCCGCGCTCCACCTCGCCGCCCATTCCTCACCTGCCGGCCACTGGGACCTGGAGCAGCAGGTGGTTCTGCCTGTGCGGAGGCCGCCACCGCAGTCGCAGCCGCTGCCACGCGCCGCTTCCGGGATGTATGGACTCGAGCTGCTGTCGGAGGTCGCGGATGAAGCAGCCAATGCGGCGGGCAGTGTGCGGTCGGTGCCGGCCCTGATGTGGCGCGCGCCGGCGCAGGACGACCCTGCTGGGCGTCCCCTCACCCGACTCGGGACGGGCCGCAGCTATGACGTTGGCGGCACCGGCAGCGGCGGCGGTGGCTGAGGGCGGTGGTTGGTGGTGTGTTGCTGGTGATCCAAGGGGCGAGCACTGGCAGCTCAGCCGGGAAGCAATGGTTGCTGGTCTGGGGCGTAGTTACATTTTGTAGTGTCAGGTGTGCACAGGGCGATGTTAGAGCTTAACGCGTCATGCTCGCTTTGGTACAGGCGCGGAGCTGGCTGCGACATTACACCAGTAGCAATAAGGCGGGGCACGGGGCGGGGCTCGGAGACGAGCAACATAGGAAACGTCGATAGGGAAGAAGTGCGCGAGGCAGGCATGAAAGCTAGAGACGGGAGCAACAGGGGCTGCGGTCATTGGGCGCACGCTTGTGCGTCGCGTCGTTCTCGTGCTCGTGTGGTTGCCATATCGCTTGAGTCTTGATGCCGTACGTAGGTCCCGGACCTAGGATGGTCGTGACGGTGGCCGCTGTTAACGCGGAATGGAGCTTCGTGCGCTGTTGCGGACCTGCGCCGACCCCGTGCTGCCACCCTCACAGGTGCAACACGCATGCATGCATGCACACATGTATTTTGCTGCGGTGCGTGTTTGTGTGTCCTGAAACGGCGATGGTTGCGGACTGCTTTTTCAAGATGCGGGAACAGCGCGCCCTGCTACGTGCGGCTGTCTGGTGATGGCTACCGCAAGCGCACTGGCCAGACAGAGCGCCTTGAGAAGGGAAACCACTTTCTTGTTCAAGATGCAGAAGGTCTGTGTGTGTGTGTGTGTGGAGGCGTGATTCGTGCGCATGCGTCTTGGCGACACTGGCGGGCTTCTTTTATTCAGGGTCCATGCATACGTATTTTACTGCATTGACATCGCCCATCCAGACATGGAGACATGTGGATGCGGAGGAGTATATGCGTTGGTGGTATGGGTGGCAGCCAGGCAGGGTTGGAGTCACGTGGTTATGCCGTCTGCCTGTCGATGTCTTGGAATAGCAACATCCGGGTACGCACAGGTAGGGGGAGTTAGCTTTGGAGCGGAGGCTCGATTCCACTTCTTACATCTGATATGCTGGGGGGCGTACGGCTACGCGTTCCCGTTTACTGGAACACCGATGACACACTCTTGCCTGTGCCAGGTTTGGCACAGGGAGTATGACACTGGCATATCGAACTTGGGTCACTCATGCATCAATGGTCATGGGAGTCTATGACATTGTCCTATGCCGCACGGCATGAGCGGGTATAAATGTGGGATGGTACAAGGACTGACTTTATTGATGGGGCAGGATCGCAGGAGATAGCTGGCTGGCTCGCCGCGTTGTTGGCTACTTGTGCCCAACTCAAGTGTGAGCAACGGTGCAGGACAGTACGGCATGCCGCGAGGGCGGGGGCACGTTCAAGGAACGTGGACATCCAGGGATAGCAGGACATTGGCTTGCGCGAGAATCCAGCGCTACAAGTCGTAGGAATGCGACATTGCAAGTCGTATAGGCTATATAAAGCATTTGGTATTGCCATGTTTTAGGGCATTCTATTTTGTGATGACCATTGGGCCAGGCGGTGGACGAACCCGGACGAGGGCGGATTCGGGAAGCAACCTATGCGCCATGCACTTTCGTTATGGAGAGTTGCCAGACTTGCATTTTATGGAATAGCACTGATCATGTGATACGCATGGTAGATATTGCTAGGTTGGCTAGGTTGTGCTCTACGTGGAAATGTGGAACGTTCCAGCTGCCGCGTGCAGCCTACGGGTTTCCCGTGCGGGACCTGGGACATGCCGACCCTGTCCGCACACGGGCCCTGTGCAGGCACTGTGTGTAAACACGGTAGGCGAACACGTGCGGCCAGAGGACTTTGGGTACGTTAAGAGTACCGGAGTGGGCAGCGGCAAAGGCCGTTGCTATGGGCAGTTGGCGGCACGGGAACCGGGACCGGGGTCCAGGGTTTGCATCTTCCAGGGGTGAGCAGCCGCCGCAGGCGAGAACCACGTCCTAGCCCAAGGCATGCAGGGGCCCAAAAATGCCAAACTTTCAGCGTCCGTATGCAGCCCCACGCGGCGAGAATGCACCCCTGGAATTGCCCAATCGTTCTCGCCCGAAGGCCTGTATTGGGGCCCGCGTCTTGCCGCTCCCCGAAGATGCAAGCCCTGCCGGGGTCAGGTCGTCAGCATCCCTGGCCCTTCGAGTGGTGGGCACCAGCCAGCCAGCGTTCTGCGTTCGTCGCATTTCCCCGCAGGGTCGGCCAGGCTTACACTACGGGTATGCAGGCTTGAATTGTCTCTCTGGACTGGATAAGGTGAGACAACAGGAATGCACATGGTGACGCGCAATGTACGCCATACGGTACAGGCGTACAGTAAGGCTGAGATGGAAGCTTGTGACGGGTGAGGCCCCTCGGTGAGGCTGATGCCTGTTGGACCTCCTGCAGCCCAGCTGGAATGGTTGACCGACTGGTCTAGGTAATCCTGCGTGAGGAGGCAGGGGACACATTTAGAAACTGGTACACGTTGTATAGTCGATACCGTATGTTGGGCTGCAGCCGGTAGGTGAGGTTGGGACTTGGGAGCAGGGAAGGGCTTGGGAGACATGCAGGGCTGTGTCGTGGTGGGCCGAGGCCTCCACAGCATGGAGCGTCTTCAGAATGCAGCCGACTTGGCAGCCGATGCCTTTGAGATACGGTGCTTTGCCCCCGAGCGCGTCCGGCCTTCCGTGACGTGGTGGGCCCGGCACTTGTGTCGTACTTCGCAGTGACGTGGAAGGACATTCCTTAGGGGGAGGGTTGTACGTCGTCTACAGTGACCGCCCCTGGACAATGACACACGCTGCGCAGCCAAAGCCCCAAGCTCCACCCCCATCCACGAAGCCCCAAGCCCCAAGCTCCAAGCTCCATACCCGTACGCCGTTTCCCTGGGCCGCGTTGGCGACGTGGGGGCGCGCGACCAGAACCCCACTGGGAGTGGCGGCGGCACGACTTCGAGCGTGAGTGTCGGAAGCCGTGGAAGCCGTGGAAGCCGGTTTGTGGTCAGGGTGTTGCTGTCGGGCTCTCCAAGCTCCAAGCTCCAAGCTCCAAGCTCCATCCTGCCGCGCCTAAACGAACGTGCCCTATTTCCCTCTCCCAGGACGGTGACAAGGCGGAGCTGGCGGTAATAGACAGTCAGACACGGGACGGGACTAGGTCAGTTAAGGTGGCAGTTGGCAATCCAACTCAAATTTGCGCAAATCCATCTTGCAGCACTTGTCCTTGCCGCAGGGCACCTGCTTAATCTCAAAGCAGTAGTACCTGTCAATCTCGTCCACGTTCTTGGCCAGGGCGTAGGGTCCCTTCTTCACGCAGCGGCAGTAGGGGAACTTCGGCAAGACCTTTTGCCCAAGCGCTGCGGGGAAAGCGGAATGACCGGGGCAGTAGAATGAGTGGGGTAGAAGTGAGCCATCAGATCATGCACGCCCATGGGGTGGTACCACAGCGTTTAGTCTGTTTTTGAAACATATACAGTTGCTTCACTCTCGCACGACCCGCTTCACTTTGCTTTGCTCAATCTGAGCAACAGTCAACCTCCGTTCCTGCCTCATTTCTTGACAGTGTTTGCTTAATTGCGCAGGCTTGAACCTGTCAAAGCGTATCTACTGCATATAATTCACATATGCCCATAGCGTTGCTGATTTCTACGGGCGAGTTGCGATAATTTGGCGCGCTACTGGTGCTGCTGGGGGCTGTGGTCATGAGGAGCTGTAAATTGTGCAGGTAATAGTGCTGAGATGCTTATTTATGAGATCTGACGGCTAATGGCTCATGCTACCGACGGCGCGATGTCTTGCGGATTTACGCGCTTATGTCTGAGTAAATGGCAACGCTTCAACCAGAGCTAATATTGATTAATTGTGCTGAGGAATTGTAGGCAATACTGTCACTGGGCTTCAGCCTCGCCCCTGCCCCCCACCCCCCGCGCCCCACCCCCACCCCCGCGCCCCCGCCTTCCCCACGCGGACACGGCTCCCCGAGCCTCTGACATCGCCTTCCCACCTTGACGTTGCCACAACGCAGCTGAACACCGTCTGAAATAAGCTCTCGCCCTGCACGATCCCCCGGCTAGCGCGATGTTCACACGACTAATCGGCCAGGTGGCATGGCTGGCGGGGCCGCTGGTGGCGCTCAACGTTGCCAACCTGTGCAATGCCTCCCTGCCCGACTGGCTGGGTGAGGAGGTCGGCGACCTACACAGCTTCCTCGTCAACCCGCTTTTCCTCGTCGCCTCCCTCGCGGCCATGTACGGACAGCGCCTGTACGGCCTCCTGCCGCCGGCCGAGGCCGAGGCGCTGCCCGCGTTCAGCCTCGCCTGGTACGGGCAAGCTGTACGCGGCCCGCGCGCGCTGCTGGCGCTGCTGCTGCTGTACGTCATCCGCACGATGCCGCGCCGCCTGCAGGCGCGCAAGCGCACCGGGCCTATCGCCTTCGGCCGCGCACTGGTCGCATTTGAGCGTGCGGCGGCCAGCATGACCCGCTCGCACCTGAGCACGGCGGCGCGCCGCGCTGTGGCCTCCAACGCGGTCGGCACGGACCGGGTGCTGCTGCACGAGCTGCGGGTGGAGAGCGTGGCGGGCGCCAGGGCCGCCAACGCGCTGCACCGCGCGGCGGAGCTGGGTGTGGCTGAGGAGGTGGTGAGTGCGGCGTACTGGTGTACTGCGGGCTGCGCTCGACGCGTGAGGAGGGGTTACCACCTCAAGCCTCCGCTCCTGCCCCTATTGCCCCGCTTGGCCCTTCCAGCATTGCAGAGCCTTTGCCGCTGCCCTTTCGGGCGGGGTAACCTTACGTTCGGGAACAACTAACTAACCCGCCCAACCCTTGGCACTCAACCGCACAGGGCATGCCACCCATCTACCCCAGCGGCTACCCGCCCAAGAAGGTCCGCCTGGCCGCCGACCTGGCCGGACTGCTACTGACGCGGTCGCGCGCCGCGGCCGCCGCCGAGGCGGCGCCGGCGCGCAGCATGGTGGAGTGCGGCGAGGCAGTGCTGATTCGCATGGCGGCGCTGCTGCAGGAGGCGGCGGCGGGAGGTGGCGGCGGCGGCCGCGCGGCGGCGGTGACCGCAAACGCCGACGAGTTCCGCGCCGCCGTGCTGCGGTGAGCCCCGCACCTGATGCGTGTTGGTTTGCGGTGTGTTTGCGTGCGGGACGGCGCGGGCTGCTGTGCGAGTCGCATGCGGCCGCCAACTCAAGCGCCTGAAGCACGGTTCGCTTTGCGCCGCTTAGGGGTGTCGTGATGCCGGTGCTCGTGCGTATACCACATTAAACACCCGGCCCTCAACTACAACCACAGGAGCGCCTACACCGGCAGCCGGCTGGTGTCCACCGCCGCGGTCATCCTGTTCCGCCTGTGCCAGGGCCTGCGCCGCGGCGCCGCCTTTGCGCCCGCCGAGGCGCCGGTGGCCACCTCGCGCCGCAACAGCCTGCTGGCGCAGCTGGCGGACACAGCCATGATGACCGCTTGGGCCGGAATGGCACGAACCCTGGCGTCACAGCCTTCCCGCTGCCCCCCGGCCCTGCTCCACCTCGCCTCCTCCTCCGCGGGTGCCGCGCCCGCGGCGCCCGCAGCGCCTGCAGCTCTGGCGGCACACGAGCTGCATTGGGCGGTGTTGGGCGACGCCGGCCGCTACCTACACGCGCTGGTGCACGCGGCCGCCGTCATGTGCGATAAAGACCGCGAGACAGCACTGCTGGCAGCGCACATGGCGGCGGCGGGGCAGGAGCCGGCCAGCGAGGACGAGGACGAGGATGAGGAAGCGGAGGAGGAGGGAGAGGAGGGCGGCGCGGGAGGCCGGCCGCGTGGGCGTGCAACGGGCGCGCTGGCAGCGGAGGCGCTGGTGGATGCGCTCGAGGCCAGTGGGTTGCTGGAGGCGCTGTGCGCCGCCATGCTGGCTGCTACTGCCGCTACTGCCACGGGGGCCGCAGGAGCCAAGGAGGGGAGTTACGAGGAGCAGCTGGCGGTGCTGCTGGGCGCGACCGCGTTGCGGCATGAGGCGGCGGCGGCGCGGGAGGCGGCGGAGCGACGCGGCAGCACCGCGGAGGGCACCGGACGTGCCAGTACCAGCACCGACAGTGGCAGCGGTGGCGGCAAGGGCAGCGGCGGCGGCAGCAGCACGGCCCCATCGGCGCTGGCGGCTGTGCAGTACATGTTCGCGACCTCCAACCTCGCTACGGCTTTAGTCATGCTCACAAACCTCGCCGGCGCCCTGCCGCGCATGGCCGCAGAGATCGGCGCCGCCGCACTCGCCCGCCGCAAGGCCCGCGCCGCCGCCGGCAAGGCCCAGGCCCAGGCCCCGGGCGAGGGGCATTTCCCCGCCACCAAGGCGGCTGAGCTGTCGAGGCGCATGGCGGCCCTGTTGCAGGGGCGGGCGGTGCAGCGGCTGCAGCGCTGTCTGCTGGAGCGGTTCTGTCTGGACCAGTTGGAGGGGGAGCAGGGGGCCGAGGGTCAGGGGGAGAAGGGGGGCGAGGCGGGCCAAGGCGGGAAGAGCGGCGGCGGCAGCTGCGGCTGGGTGCTGCTGGACGTGTACCGCATGCACGACATGCAGGCGCAGCAGATAAAGGTGCGTTGGAGGGATGGGTGGATGGTGCAGGTGCGGTGAACCGGTGGAGGCTTTGAGGGATCCAGGTCTGAGCGCTTTCGCTTCACATAGTGCAGTATTTCGCTCTCCCTTCGCTTGCCGCTTGTGGACTTCTGGAAGTAGGTGACAGGTGATGACATGTTGACGCCAAGAAGAACCCCTCTCCTCCTTGGTTTCCTTCCCCCCCTGCCCTCAGCGGCTGGATGCCGAGGTGGTGTCGGCGGACATTGACGAGTGGGGGTCGGCGGATGCGCCGCGCCTCACGCTGCTGGAGCCGGCACTGAGCATGTGGGCGGCGCAGTCCGTAGGCCTGGCGGCCAGCGGCGGCGCCAGCGGCCCCAGCAGCAGCGACCCCAGCAGCGGTGATGACGGCGCGCTGGCCGCCGCCCCACGGGACGTGGTTCGCGCCATCGGCCGGGCCATGCACGCCGTGCACGTGCTGCTGACGTCGTCAGACGTGCTCGACCCGGCGCTCATGCCAACTGGGTCGCGCTACACAGGCCCCGCCATCGCCGCCGCCAGCGCGCTAGCCGGCGCACACAAGCAGTTCGTATCGGCGCCGGGCGCGTCCGCGGCGTCGACGCGCGGCTTTGCCGTTGATGCGTTGGAGGCGGTGGCGTGGGCTCTGGCGGTGGGCACGCGCGCGGTGGCTATGGAGCTGATGGCTGAGGACGACGAGGACGACGAGGAGGAAGGCGGCGGCGGCGGGGGAGGGGCTGGCGGCCGGCGGCAGCAGGGCGTGACGGAGCTGGGCATGCGGCCTGTGGCGTACCCGCTGCAGGTGTTCAGACACATGGCGGAGGCGCACGGGGAAGGTGAGTCGGCGCGGGAGGGGGGTTGTAAGTACCAGCCCCAACTCAACCAAACCAAGCCAAACCAGCGGAGCACAGGCAGAGGCGACCGTTGCAAGCGATAATACCTATGGGGGGGCCGAGGCGTCGTGGAGAAGCAGGGCCAGCGGGGCCGGCGAATAATGTCGCCGCCCGGGCTCGATGGCGCGCGCAATAGCACAGAACAGTCACGCAGAGACGCCCAAACATAACCCACGACTTACCTGGTGACCGGGAAAGCAGCCCCGACACCTCGGGGGATAGACGGACATCACAGAGATGGGTGGCAGTGGGGGTGCAGCGCGTGGCATGGCGTACGGGGCACGGCGCGCGGCTGGGAGGAGAGCCGACGGGGGGGGGCAGCAGGCGTGCAGAGCTGTTGGCTGCACGCATAAGGGCGTGCTGGCGCTCGGCAGCAGCGGTGGGCTCGGTGACAGCAACAACACCCTGCGTGCCACACCCTGCTTCTGTCCCCTACGACTCCTGCCCCCGCGCATTGTACCGCCTCAGTTCTTCATCCCCACAAACCCCTCCCCCTCCGCCCTCGCTCGAACTTCTCCCCCTCCCCCTCCGCCCTCCCCAGGCTTCCGCAAGCTGCCCGCCCCCGACCAGGCCGCCCTCGCGCGCCGCCTGGCCGCCGCGCGCTGGCCCGCCAGCCTGGACGCCGCGCTGCGCCTGGGCGGCCGCAGCCTGGTGCGCAGCGGCCTGCGGGTGGCCAACGTGGCGCCGGGCGCCGGCGGGCCGGGCGCCGAGGTGTTGCGCGGCGTGACCTGCCTGCTGCCCTCGCTGTCGCTGCTGGTGTGCACGCCCGCGGCGGCGCCGTGGCTGGAGCCGGTGGCGGTGGCGGACGAGGCGGCGGCCGGCGCGGGCGGACTGCTGGTGTCGCTGGGGAAGCTGGCGGCGTGGCTGGGCACCCAGATCGGCCGGCGCGGCCTGCCGCTCACGGCCGCCAAGCCAGATCAGGAGGCCGACGAGGAGGACGCGGAGGAGGACGACGATGACGCAAAACAGAGGAAGCAGCAGCAGCAGCAGGCGCCGAAGGAGCTGGGCGGCGGCGAGGCCTCGGCGCTGTTTGACGCAATGGCTGGCGGCCTGTGGCAGCTGGTGGGCACGGGCGCACTACAGCCGCTTGGGCTAGCCATGCCTGCTGGCGCCACCGCCGCCGCCGGCAGCCTGGCGGGCGGCGCCGCACTGGCGCTGGGCACTTCCGCCGAGGCGGTGGCGGAGCTGCGCGGCGCAGCCGCCTTCTGCCTGCGCGGCCTGTGCCGCGCCGCCAGCGCGCGCGCCTTCGCCGCCTGCGCGCTGCCCAACGGCAACGCAGTGGCGGCGCAGCAACGCAACACGGCGCTGGGCGGCACCGGCGCCTGCGCGACCTGGCTGGGTGCGCCGCTGGCGACCTGGCTGCCCGCGCCGCGCGACCTGCTGCCTGCGCGGCCGGAGCGGCTGCTGACGGGTGTGGGGGTGCTGCTGGGCCGTTGCATGTCCGACGGCGGCGCGGAGCGCGGCGCGCTGGCGGGCTGGTCGCACGCCGCGGCGGGGGCGCTGCTGGCGCTGGCGGCGCACGAGGGGCTCAGCGGCGATGTGCAGGGCTGGCTGCTGGCGGGGAGCGGCGCCGGCGGCGGGGGCGCGGACGCGGGGAGTAGCTTCGCTGCGGGCATGGCGGCGCTGAGCTATGTACTGCGGGCCGCGGGCATGCAGCAGGACCTGGAGGTGGTGGAGCGGCTGAGGGCAGCCGCCGCCAGCGCGCCGCGGGAGGCGGGCGGCGACGGCGGCAAGGCCACGGACGCGGACGGCTCGTCGGCGTCGGCATCAGGTTCGGGGGCGGGCGCGGTCGCGAAGCGCGCGGGCGGTAGCACCACGGCGCGCAACCGCGCAGGGCGCGGCGCAGGGTCCGGCGGCAGGACCACCGTCAGCGCCTCCTTCTGTGGGCAGGCGCAGCAGCTGCTGAAGGAGTGGAACGCGCGGACGCCCAGGGCTGCTGGCACCGGCGCCGGCCCAGTGGAGGTCGCTCCCGCCAAGGCCTGTGCCAACCCGCGCTGCGGCCGCCTGAGTGGGCCCACCGAGGCATCACTCAAGCCCATGCAGTGCTCCGGCTGCCGCACGGCGCGCTACTGCTGCCAGGGGTGCCAGCTCGAGCACTGGAAGGCGGAGGGGCACAAGCAGGAGTGCGCACGCGGCGGCTAGGCGGGCTGGAGCTGGGCGGCAGCGCAGGTCTGGTGGCAGCGCTTGCTTGGGCCGTGTCGGTCTCAGTGTGTTTTGGGGCTCGCGTGTGCGGGGTGCTAGAATGAAGGCGTGTGTGTTGTGTGACGCTGGAATGTGATAGGGCTGCGGGCGGGCGGGGATGAGTGTAGGGAATGGTGATGAGTTTGCGGGTGGTCCTGTTGCGGCGGCAGGCTGCGTGCGCGTCAGCGCCGTTGTAACTGCTGTGCTAACGCGGGGACGCCGCAGGGTGACGGAATGGGCGAACCGGCGCGGTGCACCAAAGCATGGGTACCAACTGGACTGCTGACCATTGAAATGCGTAGATGCGAATGCGAATGCGAGCGCAGGCGGCAGCGGAGGTTGTTGTCGCTTGCTGACGTAGTTGCGTTAGCGGTGGACTGTGCACAGCTTCCGTGCGGTCGGCTGCGATGCCTGTGATGCTCAGGACTCCACGGTGACCTGGTCCCTGTCCCTGAACGGGCGTGTCTAGGCGCGGCAGCGTTGAGCGCCACACCGGTCTGACGTGCTGCAGCTAACCCAGCGTTTCAGCGGCAGAGCAGGGCGAAGAGGAGAGGGGGGCATTGCCATCCTGTGTAACTGGTTGGTTACAACCAGCAGTGGGCTGTCACGCCGCGCCTGCGGACACCTGCCACCACGGGCAAGGCGTAATCCTTCGGCAGCGGCTGCGGCGACCATATATCCACACTGGCCATGCACGACCGCATGGGTCAACGCTACTACCGCCCATTGCATAGTCGTACACTGCCATGCTGGACGTGCCGTCCTGTCATCGGCGGGTGTGTAGGCGTGAGGTGCAGCCGCCTCTTCTTGCCGCCCAACCGTCGCCACACTGAATGCACACCCGCAGACCCGCTTCGTCTGTGTTCCGTGCCCTAAAGCTATGCTAACCTCGTCATCACGGCTCGCTCGAGTCTCCAGAACTCAGACATCGCATATCAAAGGTTTATGCCTCTCCTGCCATTCTTCTACTACCGTGTACACGCACCGAAGGGGGCATGCCTGTAAAGGAAAGCCATCACTAGTTGCCCCCGTAAAGCTCAGGATCTTCATAAGCCGACTAGAGCCGAAATCAATGTGCCGGCAGGGCAATGCTACTCTCAGCCGGGAATCACCGGGGCTATGAGCCAGGGTCAAGCACGGCAGGCCGCCTCCCTCAGACAGAATGGAGGAATGCCGCGCGACTCGCTAAGCCGTTTGCAGGCGCAAGACACACACGCTATGGATGAATGAGTATGGGTGACAGGGTCTTTGTAAGCCCTGACTATGCACACCATTATCAACGCCAACAGGGGCAGCAACAGCAGCAAGATAAAGCAGCCACGTGATCAGAATCTATGTAACAGTACTAAGCCCCTCTCAGGCAGGACCTGACACGGCCCTGGTTGGACACGTAATCTGCTAAGTTGCTGCGTGCCGCCGGTGTCGGATGGCGGCTGGTGCTGGGCGGGTGGGTGCGCGCGATGTGTCTTGAGCCTGCAAGCCGCGCTTTCCAGGCTTGGGGCTCTTAGGGATCTTGGGGCTCTTGCCGGACGCTGGCGGGGGCGGCCGCTTCTTCTTAGGAGACCTGGTATCGCTGATGGCTGGCGGCGGAGCAGGAGAGGGAGGCGGTGATGCGTCAACCTGCTCTGCAAGCCGGGGCGGAGGCGAGAGGCGCTTGGGCGGCGGGGGCAGGCTGGGCGGCGGGGGCAGGCCGGGCGGCGAGGGAGAGGGCGGTGGGGGAGGGCTGCGTTTGGGCGGGGGCGGTGGAGAGGGTGGGGAAGGGCTGCGCTTGGGAGGAGGCGAGTTCGGTGGAGAGGGTGGAGGGGATGCCTTCTGGGCGGGGGGCGGGGGCGAGGGAGAGGGCAGGGAGTCGTAGTACCAGGCGCAATCGGGGTCATCAGCATCTGCATTGGCATTGGCAGGATGGGTCGGGGGCAAACGTGGTCAGCAGGCCTTTTACATCATGCTCAAACACGCCACACGAGTTGTGCGCTGGCACATGTGCCTCCTGCTTGCGCGGCAGGACCCAGCATGCAAAAAACACCTGCAACCTGCTGCAACCTTTTCATTCCTTGTACTGCCTCACCGATCAAGCCGTCGCAGTCGTTATCCCAGAAGTCGGTGCAGGCGTCCTCGCTCTTCTCCCCGCCGGCATCGGGCCGACACACCGTCACGATGGCCGTGTCGCCGCCGGCCCCCACCTGCCGCACCACCAGGCTGCCGCTGGGGTCGGTCCAGGCGGGCGCGGCGTCCGTCAGCAGCGCCAGGTGCACACTGTCCTTCTTGTCCATCTGGCTGCCAATCTGTTTAGGTGCATTGTTGGGTCGTGGAAAGGAAAGCGGAGAGGAGGAGCTTAGGGCAGTAGCGAGGAAGAGCCCCCGTGTCGACGTGTCCACCACCACCTCTGCCACAGCAGCACACAATGCGCACCCCGCCACTTTCATTTCACCGTGCGTACCCGCCAGATAGCACAAAAGCACACACCTTGGCCAGCCCCCGCTTGCCAACCCTGCCAAATCCCGTCAACTCACAGTGAACAGATACACGTTTGTGCCGCCCGCATAGCCGTCCGCCACTTCATCAAAGTCGGCAAAGTCCATCCGGTAGCTGAAGTAGAAGGTGGCGTTGGCGGGGTTGTAAAAGGCGGGGCCGCCCATGTCGTCGATGCCGGCGGCCGACACCGACGCCGCCGTCAGCCAGTCCGTTGTCACCTGGCGTGGGGCATGGCCGCATGGGGCGTGGGCACGGGTGGTGGGGGGTGATGGGGTGGGTGGGATTAGGCAAGTGCCATGGATGGTCCAGGTGGGATGATGTAAGCAGAGCAATATGCATAGCGGTGCGCTTGCGAACACCCGCCGTGGAGGACCTTGCGATGCGATTCCTCCCGTCGTGTGACGAACACACACACACATACACACACACACACACGCGTAATCCGCAGCCGTAATTCTGCATCGCATACACTGTCCTACGCGTAATGTTTACCTTGTGCTCTTTAACACACACGCGCAATGTTTTCCTTGTGCTCTTTCGCACACACACACACACACACACACACACACACACACACACACACACACACACACACACGCGCGCGCGCGCACTCTCACCTGCAGGAAGTTTGCATCTGACATGATTTGACTGGGCAGCTCGAATGCCAGTGTGTTGCCCTCGCTCAGCTGCGTGCTGTTGACGGTTGCGGCGGGCTTTGCCCAGCCCAGCTGGTAGTTGTGCGGCGCGCTCATGCAGCGCGTCTCGCAGCAGAAGCCCATGGCGCTGCTCCAGTCGCAGTGGCTGCAGGCGTCGGGGCCGCCCTCCGAGGCGGGCTGCATGGTGGCCGCGTGCATGACGTTGTAGTTGTGCCCCATCTCGTGCAGGTACACCTGTGTGTGCGTGCGTGTGTGTGTCAGTGAGTGAGTGTGAGCGTGTGTGTGTGTGCGCGTGTGTGTGTGTGTGCGCGCGCGTGTGTGTGTGTGTGTGTGTGTGCGCGCGCGTGTGTGTGTGTGTGTGTGTGCTTGCGTGTGGTTGAAGGGGGTATAGAGGGGTTGGGGTTGGTTGCGCCGTCAGCTGAAGAAGAAGCCCAACGGACAGTGGGCGAGGGCGAGGCAGTGACGAGAGGTTCAAGGAATGGCACATGCACGGGTACGGCACACGGGTGTCCACAGCACAACGCACACTGGCGTCGCAACATACGCCGTTCCTGCCCACTGCCAGCATCCTTACCTTGGCCTGCTCGTACCTGCGCCTGTTTCATCCCCTTTGGCAGGGAGTCTCAGGACCCGCCCCCGGCCCCTGTACACGACCGTGTCCCCCCCCCAACGGCTGCTGCGCCCGCTACAGTATGCCGTCCACCCACCTGCTTGGTCTGCCAGTTGTCGCCGCTGACCCAGGCGTAGGACCAGGTGCCCTGCGCCATGCCTATGCTGCCCATGCCGCTCCAGTCGCAGTCGGGCCCCGCCCACTGCGTCATGTTGGGTGGCGTGATGATCACGTGGTGCCGATAGCGCCTGCGCGTGGGGGCGGGAGCGCGGGAGTGGGCGGCGTGGGGGGCGAGGGGTTGCGGTGAGAGCGGGTTCAGTGTGTGCGGAGTAGGGTATGGCAGGCGGGAGTCAAGCACCCGTGGCCGGTCGGTCTTCCGCTCGTGCCTCTTCTTGTCCCCAGTCCCCTCGCTCGCGAATCTATCGTGACCCGCGTGCGCCACGCGCCCCTCAGCACCCCGCCCATCGCTCTCACCTGTGGTTCCAGTCCTTGGGTTTGAGCACGTTGTCAATGTAGTACTCCACCTCGTACATCCAGTTGAAGAGGTTGTCTTTGGAGCAGCTGCTGCTGTCCCAGGCCATCTTGCTGACCTTGCTCACGCCGCTGCACGGCAGCTTCACGGTCAGGATGCGCGTGTTGGTGGTGTCGAACTGCGCCTTGCCGTAGGAGCAGGTGGCGACGTAGTCTTGGAAAGGCGTGAGGCCGCGGTACAGCATGTTTGACAGCGCCTGTGCGGACACGTACGAGCAGGTGGTTACGTGTACGGCTGCTGCCTGCTGTTGTGTACGGACAAGGCAGCGCAGGGACGCGCGAAGCCCTGGGCGCCCCTCGTCCCATCCCCAAGCATGCCCCGCCCAACCCCAACAGCCACAGCATGGCAGCCCTTGGTCTCCCTCCCGCACATGGCACAGCCCACACCGGCTCACTGAGCCCGCCACACTCCAGCACCCCAGCGCGTCATCACGCCGCCACTCACGTCCTCGGTGGCGGCTGGGCCGCCGCCCTTGCCGCACAGGTCCAAAAGAATGAACAGCGTGGGCAGATCACGCACGACACGCGGAGGGTCGGGAATGTCCTGATTCAGGATCACACCCGGGTTCCAGCTCGACACCCAGGGCAGGGATTTCGTGGTAGCGCGGCTGCCGATGCGGGAGGTGGGAGGAGGAGGGGAGGGCGGGGGTGCGGGAGGCATCGGCGGCGGCGGAGGCGAGATGACAGTCAGCCCAAAGATGTCCCACGGCTGGCCGAGCTTGGGTTCCTGTTGGCGTCGGCGTGGGGGCAGTGAGGTCAAGAGTGAGGTCAGTGGGTCTGCGCGCATCACCGCGAGCGTATGGTGAACACGTGCATGCGCACGCCCCAAGCACCTCTCTCTCTCAGCACTATCGCTTGCAACTGTCGCTTCTGCCTGTGCTCCGCTAGTTTGGCTAGGTTTGCTATAGTTTAGGCTGGCATTTGCAACCCCCCTGTGGCACACGTGGCTTTCCCGATATCTGAAGCTGCTGCCATCCCTCCCAAAGTGCCCGGCGCGCACCGGGTGCAGTTCTTGTACCCCCATCAATCCATCATGCCCCGACTCACATAGAAGGAGACCACGCGGACAATGCCACCGGACACCAGGCCAGTGAAGAGGTCTCCTCCGGCTTGGGCGGTCTACAAATAGCGACGAGGCAGGCATTAGGCTAAATCACAGTCACATGCGGATGATCAAGGTAAACGCGTATGCCAAAGGCCCCAGAGCCGTGCTCCTGTGTTACCGTATGTTGATGTCTGTCGGCCCCATGCCCCCAGGAAGTCGGGGCCAATGCATCGCCGCCATTCGCCATGCTCCCAACCCCGACCACGCCCTTACGACTCCAGTCCATCCAGTTCCGTACTCGAGTGACACCAATGCACCCTGCACTCAAGTAACCAACCTCAGCGATCTCAACCTCTTCCCACTCCACCTCCTCCCTCTCCGTGTTCTCCCCTTCCTCGTCTCTCTCCCCGTCCGGCTCCTCCTCCTCCTCCTCCTCCTCGCCTTGTCCCCTCCTTCTCCTCCTCTCCTCCTCCCCGCCTTCTCCTTCTGCCCCCTCCCCTCACCGCAGTGGCAATGAGCCTCCCCCTCCCCTCACCGCAGTGGCAATGAGCGTGTAAATGCCTCCCACGTCTGCTGTCAGCACGTAGTCACTGGTGTGAGCGCCACTGGGGTAGGACGTGTCAACAACCGAGATGAGGCCTGAAAATAGCAGCGGAGGAGCACGCGGGGTCGGGAAGACACGGAGCAACCGAGCAAGGAGGCGCGTCAGCTGGGGCCTCAATGGGCTGCTGGAGGCTGCAGACGGAGCAGTGGAAGGGGTGGGATGGCGACTGGCGCCGCACACGTGCCAGCGTGTCAAGGTACTTGCCCGGCAGCGTTCCCGTGTCTGCCGTGTCAGGTCCCCAAGGCGCCAACTTCGGGCCGATATCACCTGAACCCGTCTGTGCACCCAGGGTAAGCCGCGTACCTGTGGACTGGTACAGTCCGGCCGCTGCTTGCTGCGCGGTTGCGAGCAGGCACACGGCGATGACTCCCAGCGCCACATGTGAAGCGCTTGCTGATCGCATTTTGCTACTTGCAGTCAAGTGTAATTGATGTGTGGTGGGGTATGTGTGTTTTAGCGGCGGTTGTAGAGGCTGCCCAGTTGAGCGTTGGGGGAAGGCACTCGGAAATCGGTGCCCGTAGAGGGAACGTGCTGCTCGCCTAGCCTGCCAAAACGCGGGGTACTGTATGCACTTGACGTCGTAGATCTCTCAATATGAGCTCTAGTGTAGAGTGGTCTAAACAGCGCGACGAAGGTCCCAACGGTGTAGGGAAGTTACTTGCGCGAAAACGGATGGCCACCCAGCGCTGAGCCGACGTCAAAATGCTGCTAGTTGGACTGTTGCTGCTAAGACTAACAGGTCATGTAGTGTGCCCTGCGAAGTCGTCACAACTAAACGAAGAGACAACCTGCTTGGCCGACGGATTGGCCGAAGCAGTTCCCCGGATATGTGCCAGGAGATTGTTGCTCTGTTTCTAGTTTTACAGTCCCAGTTGTATGCCCCAACCACACTATGCAGGCATCAAGCAGGCGCGCGGGCTATGCCACGCCCAGGGCCCCGCCCACCGATCGCACCCCAGTAGCGGGCCGTGGAAGTGATCGCTTTTTCCCACCTGCTCACCCACAACACAAAGTTGATAAGTTTGCTATTGTATATGTTCAAGCATGTTGTAATGAACGCAATCGACCGAAAGCTTTCGGTTTACCGTTAGGCCCTGTAGCGTGCAGCGCCCTTCGCAAAACAGACAAGCCTGGTGCTCGAGCACTGTCGGACAGGATGGCAGTGATCGTGATTATATGCGCCGCCCTGCGCGCGGGGCCCTGGCCTACCCGGAGCCCCTGTCCGCGGATGTCGGTGGCACTCCACATCTTCGTGACAGTTCACCGCATAGCGCTGTAGGGAACAGCTGAAGAGTCCAAGGCTTGCAATCCATGAGAACCGAGTGGATTACTTTGCAAGGAGCGCAGGTTGGCTTGTGGCGTGTCCCTGCCGGGGCTGCCAGGGCGTGCAGACATCCGAGCACGCCCGATCGCTTGACAATGCTAAAGACAAACTTTAAGATTCAACATTAGTCCCCGCGTGCAGCGCAAACCGGCACATGCAGCAAAAAGTTATGTCAGATGTCGGAGCGTGTGTCGGGTTCCCTGGGTTCCCTTCCAATTTCGGTGTTTTAAACCAAACTGTAGTTGTTGAAAGCTTTAGTCATGGGGCGTGCGCACTATCCCACACGAGGAGCTTTGCTCCTAGCCTTGCTTGCCGCTTTCGCTGCAATTGGTCTGTCAACGCGGTTGAACACAAAGAATGCTGTCAGCTCTCGTGAAGCTGCTATCAAGGTGGCTAGGCCAACCGGCAAGCTGCTGCACGAGACGGAAAAGAGCATGGCCGCACTGCAGCGCGCTCGCATTGCTGACGGCGAGTGGGACGACGACAGTGACGACGAGGAACTGGGCATGTCCGACGTCGAGTAAGCATGCAGTCAAGTTAGGCAGCTTGGTCGCGGCGAAGGTCGCGATCCCCTGGATGCCACCGTAGTCCCGCCCTGTCGCTTGCATTGGCGCCGCAGCCAGGGCACCTTGTCAGCAACGGACGCGAGCATTGAATAGACGCATGCCAGCTTGCTTCGGGCTGGCCACCTGGGTACGGTACCAGTACACGTGACAACACGGTCTGCCCGCGCAGCGGCGCAGCAAAACCTTCGCGCAGCCCCAGCTCTACGCCTGTTGTGCCGGTGCCGGCATTACGCACGCCCCCTCCTCTCTCCCTATCCTACCCCTTCCGTCTGTGTTTCCCGGTGCTGCCCTCGCGCCCGCGCCTCACACCCGTGCCTGCCACCCTGTCCACTTCCTTCAGTTTCCTGATGCTGGGCATCAGCAAGAAGGGCACTGACCCCGAGGACGACCCCGATTATGTGGATGACAAATTCTGCCATAAGAACCGCTACCGCAAGTGAGGAAGCGAGCCGCGAGCGCCGCGGCGGCACCAGGCCGGTGGTGGCGGGTTGGCACGGGGAGGGGCGCAAACGGAGGCAGGGAGCATGTCTGGGTACCGAGTAGCGGCTTGCACGTGTCTGGCACGGAGGGCCACGTGCGCTGGTGTGCGGGTGCAGGCGCGGGTGGCGGTGGGGGCACCGGACTCTGGGGCTCATCCTTGCAGGAAAATGTGCATGTAGGCGCACACGCCTTCATCCGTGCTCGTACCGTTTCCTCCCTTGACACACGCACTGCCACATACACACAGGCGCACATTCAAGGTGGTTAAGGAAATGCCATTTGCAGGGCTCTTCCCCACCCTGCAGGTGTGTGTGTGTGGGTGAAGGGTAGCCGTTCATGGAGATGGGGCTGATTGATGAACGCAGGGGGAGGGCCTGCGTCTTACTGGGAACAGTTGCAAAATCCCCCGCCGCGCCACCCACACGAACCTCGTTTACCACACTTGCAGCGCACCCGCCGCTTTGAGGGTAGCGGTATCGCCTATGCCAACGGCTCCTATTACGTCGTGTTCGATTCACTCAAGTGGGTGGGGCCGGGTGGGGGATGGGGCTCCCGGCATGGCTAGTCGGACGATAAAGGGTAGCGGGATTCGCTCATTCTGGAACCTCAAGGGCGGCACCCAGGCATTGCTGGGACGAGGCAGGGCGGGCGGGGCGGGGCGGAGCGTGACGACATGAAAGTGTCGGGGCTGCGTGTGTGATATATCTAGCAAGCCGGGCTATGGCAAGCTTGCTCGCGCTTCTTCATGCATGTCGGTCAGGCCGGCACTGCCCAGTCTGGTGCCTGTTATACTAACACGCATGCACATACACACGCGTGTGGACCACTCCCCTTGTGATTTCCTCTCACGCACGCAGGACGCTGGGCCGCGTGGATCTGCGCTTTTCGTTCCGCGGCCCAGAGAACCGCCTGGTGGGGCCGGTCGGCGACGAGAGCCAGTTCGAGGTGCGTATGTGCGTGCGCGCGTGTGTGTATGCGCGCATACATACGCGCGCGTATTTCAAGGGAACTGAAGTGTGTAGCTGAGAACACAAGGGTAGGAATCACGCTGAATGTGTGTGTGCGCTTTTGTTCCTGCCTTGTCGTTACCCATGCCCAGTTGCCGTGTGCTCTCCCTACCCACACAGGGCATTTCTTACAACGCCCCCAGTGACAGCTTCTTCGTGCTGCGGGAGTCGTTTGAGCACGAGGAGCACGGGCTGGTGCCGGTGGTGTATGAGCTCAAGCTCACCGAGGAAGGCGCCAACTACCGGGTGCGTGTGCGGGTACCAGCGTGCGTGTGAGGAAGCACACGGGGAGGGGACATTGCGTGGGGTGGGTCCACGTGGGGTATGCCCTGGTATGGTCGTGCCTCTACGGCGGTGTGGTGCGACCGGGTGTGCGTGGTGCCAACACCTACTTGGTGGACAGTCTGTGGCGAGCGTGCACATTCACGTACACGTACGGAGGCAACCCCGTGTCACCCCACTCCACCTCGTCCTACCCCACCTCGCCTCGCCCCACCCCTCCTAACAGCTGATGGAGACGTGCATGGTTCGCTTCCAGCTCCAGGTGCGTGCCGCCGACGGCAGTGCGGCGGGCGCAACCGGTTGTCCTTCAGGAGCCTTCAGCTGCAATTGTGTGCAGAACTTGCTTGTTCATGCCACACGGCACGTGTGTGTGCGCGTGTGTGTTTGCCCTCGCCCCCTGCCCCACCGTGTTGGAAATCGCCTGTCCCACCGTCTTGAAAACGGCACAGGACGTGAACAAGGGATTTGAGAGCCTGCACGTCTTCGAGCGGGACGGCAAGCGCCACATGCTGGGTTTGTGTGAGAGTGAGTACGGCAGCGCCGCATAGACCACGGGGGCGAACCCCACGAAGGGGTGCAGCGATCGCATTGCGCCCCTGGGTTGCATGCGGCCCGCCTAAGTGGCTGAGTGAGTCCTGACTCTCGTGTGGCACGTGAGAGGGAGCAGGTGCTCCTTCACCCATACGGACCCTTCTGACGTGTCACGTGTGCCTGGTGACTCATATGCCCCGCAGGCAACTTCTGCAAGACCATCATCGGTCCCGACCCGCCGGGCCTGCAGGTGCGTGGTGTGCTGGCCCCCGGCGCCGGCCCTGTGCGGCCCTTTGTCCAATGCCTGTCCACCCGTGTTGCCCCGTGCCCAGCCGCGGGACGCCATCCCGCGTGGGGCCGCGCGCCTCGATTACGGTATGCAGTGACACGTCATGCTCATCACGCAACTCCCCTGTCCCCTCCTGCCGCCGTCACGTGCAGCGCGGCAACGGCCGTCTGGTGTGGGCCACCTACCGCGCGCCCGAGGACCAGTATGACGAGTGCATGTGAGTGCCTGGCACGAGTGTGTTTGTGTGTGTGTGTGTGTGTGTGTGTGTGTGTGTGTGTGTGTGTGTGTGTGTGTGCGTGCGGCGAAGTGAGGAATGAAAAGGGAGGAAAGGTGCGCGCGTGTGTGTTTGTGTGTGAGGTTGGACCGGATAAGTGCGGCTGCGTGATGGCAGTGTGCCTGTACTGCGCTCATGGGGGATGGTACTGGCATACGGCACGCGTGTGCATGCACAAGGTGGGGCCCGTGCGCCGTTGCTGGTCAGCCCCCCGACAATCCTGCTGCTGGCACTCGGCATCGGGAGCGGGTTAAAGTACGCACGTGCTGACCAGAGCCCCGCACCCGTCCACGCAGCTGGAACGTGGAGAAGGTCATTGTGCTGCCCGAGGATGCTTTCCTCCTGGACTACGCAGGTGCGTCCCTTTGTTTGTTGGTCCGTTGGTGTTACGGCATGCCCGTGTGGTCCCTTTGTCGTGCTGCCGCATGTGCACTACAATACGTACAGCATGCATGGCCACAGCTGCTGTACCCAACACACGCGGTGTGGCTGAACCTGCTACTGCGTAAATAGTGCGCTGCCTCCTCCCTTGACGGCCCATGCCATTAATGGTGTGTGCTGCCGCCACTTCCGCAGCCATTGCATTCCACGGCGACTTCGGCGAGGACGTGGCCATTGTGAGTGGCTGGCACAACCCGCCGGATGGGGCCAGGCACTGCTGCTCATGCTGCTCATGCTGCTGCGGGCGTGTTGCGCTGCGGCCGGCATACCGTGTATGGCATGCCGCTGTGCTGCGTCCGCCCGCGCAGAGTCCCAGTGGCTAGCCAGGGCCACAGGTGCCTAGCTGACGGGCCCCTCGCCCGCTCGCCCACACGCACCCCACGCATGCACCCCACAGGTCAGCCAAGAGGACGCGGCGGTGTGGGTGGGCAAGTTCGACTGGACGGTGAGCGTGTGCTTGTGTGTTGCCCCTGGCGAGAATGGCGTCATCATCATCCTG
Source organism: Chlamydomonas reinhardtii (assembly GCF_000002595.2). Lineage (NCBI taxonomy): Eukaryota > Viridiplantae > Chlorophyta > Chlorophyceae > Chlamydomonadales > Chlamydomonadaceae > Chlamydomonas > Chlamydomonas reinhardtii. Next base: position 531,743 of record NC_057013.1, on the reverse strand, counting down.
CCCAAGCCATGCCCAGATGCCCTCCTTGCATCCGGATGTTCAAGAGCCCACAGTGAAACCCACAGCGAAGTAACACCGGCGCATACCAACAACACGCTGCACCGCTGCATACGCGCACGCCACCTCACTCACAGGAGATGGAGTTTGTGAAGAACCCCATCGCCGGCGAGCCCGCGGGTCAGATTTACCACTTCCCGCGCACCGACGACTGCCACAAGGTGGGGCTGCAGGGGCTGGCGGCGCTGGAGTTGAGGGGAGGGGAGGCTGGGTTCATGGAGCTGGGGTGGCACCTTGCGAGATGTGGACAGCCCGCATCACGCGCGCACATACACATGACACAGACACACATGCCCTCTCCAAACCACACACACACACGCATCCTTCCCTTTTGCTCCCTGACTAACACACACACGCACATATCCGCATACACGCGCAGCAATACTGCAACGTGGAGGGCGCTGCCTGGATCGACGCCGAGCGGCTGGTGCTCACAAGCGACAAGTCCAAGCGCATCCAAGACCACAGGTGCGTGCGCGCGTGTGCGTGTTAGGATGGCATAAAGAGTATGTGTGTGGATGTGTGTGTGCTAGGATAGCACGAGGGGGAGGGTTGTTACTGTGTGCATGCGTGTGTGCGTGCACGCCGCGCATGCGGGACGGCCACGGCCCCTGGCGCCGAGCTCCTGCAACCTCAGGAGCAGCGCGGTTGCAGATGCAGCAGGACAACAAACATGTAGACACATGCCGCGCGCGACCTCCCTTCGCCAGCGACCGCCTTTGAACTTGAGTTTGTGTCCGCACGCCGCAGGTGCATGACCAAGGACCAGTCGGTGCACATCATGTCGCTGCCGTGATCCCTGTCGTGATGAGGATGATACGGATGACGAGCTTCGAATGACATTTGATGATTGCTGATGATCGTACCGTCGGACCAGTCAAGGCACGGCGGCACGTGTGTCGGTGTGTGAGAGACGCAATACGATAGCGCACGGCTGTACGCGACGCCGCTGGCTAGGCGTATTGCAGCTGTAGCGCCACAGGATTTGACTGTTGTTTTGTGATGACACTTTTAAACGAGCTAGACGCGCTGCTGATCCTATATCTATTGTTCTTGCGGAGTCTCCAATGAAATGGGCACGAGAACAGGCGTCATGCTTGTGTAACATACTGCTCGACCTGTCATGAACAGGAGCACCTCAAATCATTGCGGGCTTGCACGCATACGGCACACCGCCCTACTGCCCTACGATCAAATGAAGCAATTGCAAATCTTCGACAGTCTACTCCACCCACCCCTGGCGTCCGCCAGTTCCCCCACTTCACCAGCGTCACCGCTTCCTCAGACCGTCACCCGCGTCCTCCTCAGCCATCGCCCTTGGCTTTCTCGAACTCACCCCCAAACACCAATCAAAGCCTCATCACAAAACATGCATCACCGACGCACGCTGCCAACCTTGCTGCTCACACGGCTCTGCGTGGACGCCGGCACACCTGGCGGAAACGCCGCGCTACCGCCCCCACCGCCCCCTCCTGCGTCCTTCCCCGCGCGCCCCGTCGCGGCGCTCTTGACGCTGCCGGGGCTGCTGAAGCTGAGCAGGCCGCCGCCGCCACCTGCCTGCCCGCCGCCGCCGCCCGCCCGCGGCGGCGCAGCACGGCCTTCAAAAAGCGTGTGGTCAATGACGTGCTCCAGCTGCTCGGGCGGATAGCTGTGGAAGGAGGGGGGATTTCGCACAGGGCTAATCAGATGACGGTATGAACAACGAGGCAGGGGCGGTCGAAGCCGTTGAGAGCGATCCGCATCACGCTCAAAGTGCTAAAAGAAAGGGGGATCTCTGCGCGCGTAGCTGCTGCTGCGTGGAAACAAGCCCCGCCCCGCAGTCGGGCCGAGACTCCTCCAGGGAGCTCCCGCCCCAGGAGCAGGTACTCCACGGCAGCGCCTACCACTGCCGTCCCCAACAGACAGGCGGGCCAGCACCCACCGCAGGTACTTGTCTGGGTGTGTGGTGAAGTCCACCTCCGTGTAGCGCTCCCAGAACTCGCCGTACAGTGGAAGCACGTCCTGATGGGTTGTGCGGAGGAGGGCAGGAGGTGCACGGGGTGGAAAGGGAGGGTACACAATCACGCACACCAAACCTCCCCGCTCCGCAGCGCGATGGCTCGCCCTTTGTGCGGATTTCTCGCTTGAGGGGAAGTGCGCAGGCGAGGCTTCAGCGCTAGAAGCGTGTAGCCGAGGCTGGCTGTGAGCGCAAGGTGTTAAGATAGCGATCCCTGGATTGACAGACGTGCACCAGAGCATTCAAGCGGGGAAAGTTACAGCGTGCTGAGCTGGTAGGCGTGACGAGGCAGGAGACAGCACAAGTGTGCGCTGCGCGCGCAGGGGGGGGGCGGAAATCCAAGTTAGTGCGTGTGTTTTGGGTGGGTACAAATCTAGGATCTAGGATGCTGACACGCCCTAGCGCTGGTGCTGCGCTTCCTGCTGTTGCCTGTGCGTGCACTGCACTTGCCGACTTGCTATGCGACGTCAGCTATGGTGGGGGCTGGAGGCGAGATTCACACGCCCCGGCGGCGGCCCACGGCGGCGGCCCACGGGCAACATCGCTCTGCTGGGTCGCCTCGGCCTTGCAATTTCGCGCTCGCGCTGCGCTTCCTGCCCTTGCCTGTGCGTGCACTGCACTTGTCATCTATGCCACGTTGGCTATGGTAGGGACCGGGGGCGAGGTTCAGGCGCGTTGCAGCAGCACGGTTGCGGCTCCACACGCCCCGGCGGCGGCGGCGGCGGCCCACGGGCAACACCGCTCCGCTGGGTCGACATTCTTCGACTTCGGCTTGGCTTTGGCTTTGGCTTTGGCTTTGGCTCTGGCTTTGGCTTTGGCTTGCGGCTTTGGCTTAGGCTAGGCTTGTGGCTTCGTGCGTTTGGCTTCGCCGGGCCTTGGCTTGGTGATGGGTCCACATCAAGGCCTTGGACATGGCCTGGGAGGTGCGCTTTTTCTACCGGTTTTTCTGTGTTGCATGTTTTCAAAGGTTTCTCCGCTTGACAAATACTCCAAAGCAGCCGCTACTTGCATACACGCTTTCACGAAAACGCAAAAACTGCAAAAACTAATGTATGGTTCTGGTCGAGGACTAAGGCTGTCGCCCCCCTTTGGGGGGCGAGCCAACCAACACACACGACCGTGTCCGCGACCCAGCGCGCACACACATTAGTGCATCCCCTTCCTTGTCAATCCAAACGCACGCATGCGCGTACCTGCTTGATGACCTTGCGCACTGCATTTTTCAGCTTGGCATCCGGGATGGTCCACGACGACTGTTGTTCGTGCGCATGCGGCAAAGCGCGCAAGAGGGCACACATGAATGCATTGGCCATTTGGCCGCAGGTGGCAATGGACTCATAGCGCGTGTGCCCTGCCTCGACGTGACCGCCGCTGCCTTTGCTGCCGCCCACCACTCCACCTCCCCACCCAGCCCTCAGCCCCTTGCATGCTGGAGCTACACGCCACACACATGTTTCTGCCCTTGATGCAAAGATGGGGAGACGTGGCGTGAGCACAGCCCCACTTTTCCCCAAATTTTGTTCTTGTTTGCCCCTGCGCTCTGTGACGCTCGCGCTCACCAGCATCCGCCCCAAACCCACCTGCTGCTTGAGCACTCCCTCCATTAGCGTGTTGATCTTGGCGAACTTGGACTTGACCCAGTTCTTGAAGCGGCCCGGGTCGGATGGCTCCTTGTCGGTCTGCAGGCAGCGCCGGGAGGTGTTAGCACCCGTACTTGGCGGCGCGCGACGGCGGCCAGTGATAGCGGGCCGCAGTGCCGCGACCTGCGCCATACGACAACAACCATAAAGCCCCCGCCCGTCCAACCGCCTCACGCCCTTTCTTCCCCTCCCATCTATTCCTCAAGCTTGCGCATATACCGTACCCCCTAATTTACTCGCATGGCTGCTTACTTGGGATGGCGGAACCCCCTGTCAACAAAGGACAAACCCATACCGCCATACCGCCATACACGCGGCGCACCTCGGTGACCACCACGGCCTCCAGCAGCTCTGTGAGCGGCTTCCAGCTGGCCTCCTGGTAGGCGGCGCCGTAGTGCTCCACGATGTCCTGGGGGGGGGGGTGAGGGGCAGGGGAGGGGGGCGTGGCACACAGCGGGTGGAGGAAGGAGGCGAGGGCTATCGCGTGGGAAGCTGCGCGCGCCTACATCGCGCAAATGCACTTGGACACATCTGCATGGTCTCACCTTGTGTCGCTCCACCCAGGCACGACCCAGCACCGCCAGTCCGCCAGGCACCGCCGCGTCGGGGTGCGCAGCCGCTGCGGCCGCCGCCTCCGCCTCAGCCGCCTCAGCCGCCGCCTCAGCCGCTCGCCGCGCCCGGCGACGTGCCCGCACGGTCGCGCCCTCCGCCTCCAGCGACGCCGCCTCTGCATCCGCTTCCGCCTCGGCGGCGGCAGCGGCTGAGGTCTTGGCTGCAGCTGCTGCCGACGCCTTCTGCTTGTCAGCTGTGAGGGCCATGCGGCAACACGCACCAAGACTACATGGTTTTGCTTGTTCTCTCCCTGATGCACTGACTGCACACGTTCCACTTGCATCCAGTCCGAAACAGGCTCTCAAACGGCGCTTTCTGTGATCAACCCATCCAGCGGCAGGTCTTCTCGTAACCCCTGGTCATGTCTGGAAACCCTTCCCACTCCCGCCCACCTGCCGCCGCTTGCTCCACGGTCCACACCATATAGTGTACATTGTTCATGAGGAACAGAGACCCCAGCGCCGGAGACTTGTAGGCGCGCGCCTTGGCCTCCAGAGCCTGAGTGCGTAGGGGTGGGTTGGAGAGGGGGTTAACGTTGAACCAATCCCGTAAGGAGAGGGGGCGATGCAAGAACGCGTGAGCAGGTGTGCGTGATCCGGTACAAGGGGGAAGCAGCGAGCAGCAGCGCGGCAGGGGTGCGAGAGCCGATGGCCCCATTCCATTACGTGTACCCCGCACAACCCAGAGCCGTGTAACCGCCAGCTCACCTCCAGCAGCCTCATCAGGATGTGCATGATGCTGCTGCTAGCCGCCGCGGCCGCCGCCGCCGCCGCCTCCGCCGCGCCGCCACCCGACACGCTGCCGCCCGCACCCGAGGGCGCGAACAGCAGCGACAGGGCGTTGGGGTAGGTGAACAGCCGCTGCGAGAAGTGCAGGCAGGAATAGGGAGGCCAGGGCTCACACGACAGAAGACAAGAAACCCCGTTGGTTTGTGTTGCGGCCGGCGCAATGACGGCCCCGCCTCGTTCGACCACGTTCGAACGGCCCAGGCCCCCTCCATCACAACGTCTGTTACAGCATCCTGGAACCGATGAAACGCGTCACGCACAGCACACGCCCACCTTGAGGAAGGACAGTGTGGTGGCGCATATGGGGTGCACGGTGCCGTCCAGCATGGTCAGCTTGGAGGCGGCGGCGTCGGCGGCGGACAGGCCCGCGCCGCCGCCCGCCCGCCCGCCCACCGCCTCCTCAAAGTCCGCAAACAGCTGCGAGCAGGAAGAGGGGGCGTGAGGGACGTGAGGGCAGCCAGGGAGAGAGGCAGGCAGGCAGGCAGGCAGGCAGGCAGGAGGTTGGATGGCTGTGCCCGGTGACGTAGTCTCCCTGGGAGTGACCCCAATCCAAGCCACCGACTTCCTCGCCGCCGTCGCCACATCCACGCCACCCGCGCAGCCCACTGCCCTCGCATCTGCCTGCCCCCTCTCCGCGCCCCCTGCCCCCCCAACCACCCGGTGTCCCTCCCCCTCCCTCTCCCTCTCTCCCGCACCTGCCGCGCCGCCCGGCCGATCATGACCCCCAGCAGGTGCGCCTCGTTGAGCAGGCCGGTGCAGCGCTCGCGGGCTGACAGCAGGTCGTCCAGGTAGGGGAGCAGCTCCTGGGGGGGGGCGAGGGGGGGGGAGGAGGCGGAGGAGGGAAGGAAGGGCGGGAGGAAGGGAGGAGGAATGGAGATGGGCGCAGAGGTAGGGGAGGAGGAGGGCGAACAGGGGCCGAGGGAGGCAAGGGCAAGAGGGAGGATACCACACAGCGGCTCATTGCCCAGGCCTAGGCCGGCCGTGTCCCACCCCTGCGCCTGCCCGGCCCTCACCATGAGGGACTGGTGCATCTGCAGCAGCGCAAACAGCCGGTCCGGGGAGCGCCCCGCGCCGCGGCCCTCACACACCGCCTTGCCCACCTGGAGGCGACGGCGACAACGGCACCATAATCGGTGTGCGTGAGGAATGCCGGCTTGAACGACGGAGCGCAGCATGGGCAGCAGGCGGCTAGGCCGTTCGCTCCCAACAGCCCACCGCCTGGATATAGGCAAGTGAATCTCTCGCCCCTCACGCACTGCGCTGCCAATAGCCCCTGCTCCCTTCAAACCCGACCCGACCCGGGGCGGCCTCCAAAACTCCTGACCTGCAGCACGAGCCTCAGCGAGCGGCTGATGGTCTCGCTGAACGTCACCTCGTCGTACGGCGACTGCCACACCTGGGAGGGGCGAGGCAGGCCGCGTGTGCCGAGGGCGTGGGGGGGGTTGTGGCGCTGGCGACTGTGCCATGACGGAGGAGTGAGCTGCAGGCTAACTGGTGTCTTGCACGCGCCGTGCCCATTCCCCCCCCCTTTTCTGGGTTGGGCGACGATCCCTTGACTATTGGGACCTTTTGGGCTCGGGCGCATACCCCTCCCATACACACACTACATTGCGCCCACTGCTGACGGAGCCCCTGCCCCCTTGTTGTTTTTGCTTTCCCATGGGATGGCGGAACCAACGCCCCTCGCCCGCCTACGCTCACGTCCTGCGCCAGCGCCAGCTCCGCGGATGCGCCAACCAGCAGCACACGCAGCTGAGTGGACCAGCCCACAACCTGCAGGCCGTTGGGGGCGGGATGCGTTGGGGTTGAACAGGGAATGAGCAGCAGGTGCATTGCCTGACTGTTACCACGCGGCTCCCATCAATCCAACCCCGCACCCACAAAGGACACACCACGCGCTCCCTGCCACCCACCAGCCGCTGCAGCTGGTCGGCGCTCTGCAGCTGCAGCGCCAGCCCACCGCCGCCCATGCTGGCGCCGCTGCCGGCCCCACCGCGGCCGCCGCCGCCTCCTGCCCCCGGCCCCGCCAGCCCCAGGGTCGAGGGGTCCAGCCCCACCAGCGCCAACAACATGTCCAGGGCGCGGCTGCGGGCCTGTGTGAGCAGCGGGTGGTGAGAGGCCGGGTGAGGGCTGTAAGAGGTGGATGGAGGCTCGACAAGAGCCCCCTGGGTGGCGCTCGCACCCATGTGACCGCACATTCCCACCATCACTACCGCCCGACCGCTGGTAGCCTTGCACCCCTCCGGCACCACTACCGCCCGCCTGTCATCTCCCCAGGGCTCTGGGTTTCGCTTGACTCTGCGGTTGTGCAGACAACTACCCAGCACCCACCCGGCCCGCTCCCCTTTGGTGATGGGTCTCGCCCCTCCCCTGGACCTGCAGGTGGGATCTAGAACGACCGTAACCCCCTCCTCCGCACCTGCGCGTACGTGTCCAGGCAGGCCACGTGCCGCGCCCGCAGCATCACCTCGGCCAGCCGGCTCACCCGCCCCACCGCGGCGGCAGGCAGCAGCTCCATCTCGGGGTTGGCGATGGAGGCTGCAAGCAGGCGGCGAAGCAGCGGCGGTGCCTGTGCTTTGCGTCCCAGCTCTTTGTCGTACGGTGCAGTTATCTTGCCTGTGACACCCTGTCCCGCACCCACCACGTCCTACCCGTCAGTATTCCAAAATGCCACGGTGTTCTTACGCCCCACACCACCCAACCTCGCCGCCCGACCCACGCACCCCGCAGGTTCTCCGGCGCGGCCTTGTCCGCCAGCCACGCCGCTGAGGGTAGCCGCGCTGTGCCGTGCGCCGCCAGCACCGCCGCAAAGTCCGCCTCGCAGTCCGACATGGCGCGTTCATACACCGAGGCCGCGTGCTCGTACGGCTGTACGCGATCGTCAGCGCCGTTTCGGGCAGGTGGGCGAGCGGGGGCACATTTGGTAGGGGGCATCGGCTCCAGTGGGAGAGAGTTGCGGCTTTTGCCCGGTGCTCTGGCGCTGTGCCCTGACCACGCCAGTGACGCCACACGCCACCAGTTGCTCGAATTCCCCGCTGGTTTCGCGTCATTTACCGCATTTCTTTTGATTCATGAATGTCCTAACAATCTCCCCTGGCCTTTCCCCTCACCTGCGTCACAGCCTCCACCAGGTTTGCCTCCAGGTGGTCGAGCGCCTCCTCCAGTCGCCCCACAGCCCCCAGGAACACCTCCAGCTGCTCCTCGCTGCGGCCCGGGCCCAGCCGCAGCACGCTTTCTACTTTCCGAGTCACATCGATGTGGCGCAGCAGCTCGTCCGTGGCAAGCTTCGCCTTGGTGATGTTGTCCTCGGCCCATGTGAGGGCAGTGGCCCGCTCATGGATGGGCGCGAGTTTGGCGTTTAGCTCCGCAAGTTTGTCCTGCAGCGCGCGCAGCACCAGCACGCTCTCCCCTGCGAGATTGCCCCGCAGCTGGATCGCCGAGCTGAGCTGGTCTGCGTGCTCCGCCAGCGACAGCATTATTGCCGCAAGCCTCTTAGCCTCCTAATCCACGCCAGCCAGTGGCTCTGGATTAAGTCTTACATACGAGCAAATGCTGCCCTGACTACGCGAAGCTGGAAGGACGTGCAAAGCGATGAAGGAAAATTGCAGCTTCCAAAAGTCAAAGGCTGAGTTGCATACACATACTCTCTTCTGTCTTTTTTTCGCGCAGTGATTCAGAATTACTACTGTTATTGAGGAACGGAACGAAGCCAGCTCTGGTGCCAGCTTAACAGTGTCACAGTTCTCTCTTTGCCGTTTGCAGAGCGTGCTTGGTAACAAGTTAGTAGCGTTTTGACGTCATTCTATAGACGTATAGTAGCTATGGAATCAATGGAATTGTCGCCCATCCTCGTTCACATTCCCTGCGGCTCGGCCTCCACCTGAACCTGGCAACACATCCGTCCGCGGCACTCCCTCCTACCACATCCAGCCAGGGGTCACCCCGGTGCACCAATCCTCACAGCCGCCTCACATCACGCTGAACTCCGGTGGCCGCTGTTGCGGCTTCTGCTGCCCCGCGCGCTTCTTCGCCTCCCGCCGCGCCGCGGCCTCCGCCGACGCCGCCGCGGCCTCCGCCTCCGCCGCCGCCAGCTCCGCCGCCGCCAGCACGCGCTGCTCCTCATTCAGCGGCTGCGTGTTGGTCGGGCGCGGCAGGCCCTGGCGCCGGTACAGTGTGATGGTGAACCCAATCTGGTGCACACACACGGCGTCCAGATATCTCTCCAGTACGTCGGCGGCGTTGGCTCGCTCCACGCCGCTGCCCTCGCCCAGCTTGACCCGCACCAGGCCGTGCTTCTGCAGCACGTCGGACGTGGCGCGCAGGAAGGCCGGCGTGATGCCCAGCTGACCCACCTGTGCGGGCGCGTGTGGCGGGATAGGGGTAAGGGGGTTTGGGGTAGCCAGCGCAGTTGTCGGAGTGTGCCATTTGATCAAATGGAGCTGCTGTTGGGCTAACAATGTTCAAGCGCAGGTTGAGCGCCCCCAGCGCCCCAGCAGCTGCAACAGGCTGAAAAGAGTGTACTTATAGGTAGTCACCACATGCCGTCACCACATGCCGGCATGTGGCCTGGCCCCCTGCCGCCCGCTGCCGCACCTGCACGCGGATGAGCTTCTTCTCCTTGGCCAGAGCCTCCGCCCGGGCGCGCCACAACTTGCGGTCCTTGATGTGCATGGGGCCTGTGTGCGCGCAATGGTTTTGCAGACATTTAGGGCATGGTTGCGTGGTTCAACGTAAAATGTAGCGGAGGGTGGTGTTCAGGTACCACGTTTACACTGACTGCCAAACCTGAACACGGCCCCCATACTTCCACGAGACTCTGATGCATCTCCTGGACACCCACTTGCGCTTGCCGCGTTTCCGTGACGAGTTGTGCTTTACCCTCCGAATGGGCAAGGCTCCCCTCCCCAACCCGCCCCCCCCCAAACTGGTCGTCGCAGCCCGCACCTTGGTGGCGGACCTCCGGCAGCGGCCCCAATTGCGACTCGTCGATTGCCTCCACCTCACCGCCACCTAGACCGATATCCTCCAAATCTTCGTCATCGAAATCATCGGCAACATTTTCTGTAGCCGTCGCCGACGTCGAGACGTGTGGGCATTTGCGTTCCGTGCGCCACAACACCTGAGGCCCTATTTGGTGCGTTGACCTCTCAAACTTAGAGTGACTGTTTCCTGAGAAGCAAGCTCGCGGAGCAATTGGGAGTGGCCCAGGTCGGCTCGCAGTTTGGCCGCCGCAACGCTGCGGGCCGAGCGCATGAGTGCGCTGCAGAACGAGGCTAGACATGGTTCAAGCTGTTTGCGTGATGGGGAATTATTGAAGACAAGTTATGGGCGACTATAAAACTTTTCAGGTTCCAAACCTGGAACTGACGCACAGCTTGTTCCTTGGCAGCTGTTCCTGCCACTTCCTGGCTTCCCGCTCTTTTTACCATGGTACACCTCAAGGTGCCTGACAGTTTACAGTCTACCGCATCAGCGGCCATGACCGACCAAAGAGGGAGGGGCACCTCTCATGAGTGAAGTCCATCCGTGTGTCCAGCTTTGGCATGACTCGGGTGCCCTCTGGGTGCCGCCGTTGAAGCCGTGTGTGCGGTCGCTTCCTTGATAAATTGAGAGTCCCAACACCATCCTACTTGCCCTTGCCACCATGTACGCCGCCTAGGGCTTCAGTCAATGTCAAACACGGCGCACCCCACCCCCACCCGCCTCTGCACCACTGGCCAGGGGCCTTGGGCCCTTCATGGGCCTTTCACTTTCACAGTGGCGAATGTTGACGCGGTATATGAGTACAGGTTGAACGGCGCGAGTAGGTTGTCCCGCCGCAAATTGCTGTTCGGTCACCAATGCAGGGAGCCGTGCACCTGGCAGGCTGGCACTTTGCCCGCATGCGTATGAGCATGGAGGCATCAGTGACGTCGCGCGCCTGCAAGCTCCTGCAAGCTCCTGCTGACCTCCAGCACGTGCCGCCGTGCCTGGGCACTGCTCGCCCGAGGGGCCCCCTCGCTTGGCGCAAGGCAACCCCCCCAACATCGTACTGGTGAACAGGTGAAGCAACGTGTGTGTGAGTCTGTGTGTGTATCGACGAGCTGCTCTCAGGCGGCCACGCTCTCTGCGGCGCCAGGCAGCTCGTCCGCACGGAGTGCCGCTGGTCCATCTCAATCCGCCTTCACCGCGGCTGTAGCCCACCTCATATACGGTGTGAATGATCCACGTCATTCAGGGGGGGGGTACGAACAATAGTTCCAGACCCCACCCCGCAAAACCTCCCGACCCCCCCTGACCGACGACCGACCGTGCCGTACCGTGCCGTACACCCCCTAAACCCCCTTTGTTTTCTTCCAGGATGGTGTCAAACGACTGCTTTCAGCGAGCTCTATTAGCATGTAAACACGGAAAGTTCGTCGGGCGCGTCTTGACCACAGCCATGTTGTCGACATGTTGTCAACATCTTGCGGCCGTTCAGTTGCACCCGTGTAAAGCACGCTTACGAGACTTACCTACGCATGGGACATACACGTGTGTTTTCCTCCGGCGCGCAAGCACCGGTCCGCGACTTGTGGCACGTTCTGGTCAGGCGAGACATGTCGCACCCCAACATCCCAACCCAACATGTGTTGACGGGCGGTAGCCCTTCGTCTTTTGGTAGGCTCCTGACGTTTCCCAGCCGTAAAAAGCATCCATTACACGCTTTGGGCAACGGTCTGGGCTTGCCCGGCTGTCTTATGAGGCCCAGACGAAAGTTTCCGGCACACCGTGACGAAACCTTGGGGACCGTGGGGACCGACGACCGACCCTGAACTTTGGGGGCCCATATCTCCGCAATTACTACCCTGATCAAATTTCTGAAAGCGGATTCTGAACGCTCTCGTCAAGCTCTTTCAATTTGAAGGGTGGGGTATGTCTGCGGCATTCTTACCCCCCCCCCCCCCTGCGTCATTTGTGCACAATCCCCAGTCATGCATGCTGGCCATGAAACGACCGAGGGCAAGGATAGATCTATGCAGGTTTGGGGCATGCCCAGCCAGGCTTTGCAATGCGCACGTCTTAAAAGGGGTCGTCAAAGACTAGTCTGCAGTTGCATGTATTCGTAGCGACATCCAACCGTGCATGGCATGCATAGATGTGTGGGTGTGTCGCTGCATACAGTATGGAGTGCCGCATTCAACAATAGCCAACTGCAGTACTTGTGCCGCCCCATGAATGCTAACGTCACAACATACCGGTATGCCTGCTTAAGAGCAGATCAGGTCGCTATCCCGCGGGTTGGGCCCGGGCCAGAGAAAGACCCAGGAAGGCCCAACCATCCGGATTCCGGAGGACTGTAAACAACATCTCGGCAGCACAGAAGGCCTGAACAATTGATGAATACATTCGCCATGGCACTCGATCGCTCTCTAACCGCCTGCTTTCACTGCGGACGCACAAGCATGCACACAAATGCACAATCCTGCACGCCTGCATTCCCTTGCATTCCTGCCATCAAAGTGCGGGGAATGCGGAAACCACGATCATCCTGCCAATCCTGCCGACCCCAGTGCTAGATGAAAGAGTATGCTTGCCTTCACGGCGTCACGTAATGTACATAAAGGCTGATCAATCCCCAAGCCCTCCCACAGACTATCCCATCCGTAACATCCTCATGCTTCGGACCACCCAATCTTTCAAAGACTAGAGGGCACATCAAGCGGTCTGCCGTGTCAGGCACACAAAACAAATACGCTAGTGCAATCCCTGCTGGACAGGTAACTTTAAGAGGTCACCGTGAATACAGTCCCTTGCATATCAATGGCGATCAGGGGGGGATCCCCTGATGGCGATGGCGTCAATATGCGCGCGCATTTGGATGCATGTTGACAGGGCGCATAGCCGCACGTCGCTTGCCATTTACGCGCCCACGCGGTACAGGTTAAACGACACCGGCGGCGTTCTTGCGCCGCACTTGGCAGCCGAGTCGCCGGCGCATGCGGCCGTACAGGTGGTCGACGTGCCCAGCGCCGTCAGCGTGCTCTGTGCCGAGTTGCTGACCTGGCAGCTGGAGCCGCGGACCGCAAAGAACTGGTATCCTGTGTGTGCACATGTGGGGAGTGCGGAAAGTGTTGGAATGAATCAATACAAGCTCCCGCGAGCTAGTTGCCAGACCCAAGGGCCCAATGAAGTACGTACAAGGGGCACGAACCCCTGGCGCGCACTGTGGTAGGCCGATTGTCACATGTGGCGTAAGCTGTCTTGCCACGCGACAAGGCAATGCAAGCAACTTCCCGGGCGTACCCACGCACCTGCCGCACGCGCAAGCAGGCCGCAGAGACGAGGAGAATTGAGCGTGGCCGAGGTGGCATAACTGGTGAGCAGCGGGCTTGCGGTGTTCTCCCGGTAGCAGCCCAGTGCGGTGTCCGGCAGCGGGGTGGCGCCGGCGTCGGTCGCTCGGAGCGGAGCTGCAAGCGCGGTGACAAGTGCGATGAATCATGAGTAAGAACGCATCGGCGTTGGCAGAACGCAGAAAGCTCAGGCCATACCGTAGTGCACGTGGTGCAGTCAGCTCGGCCCTTGACTCACCGCATCCCGCAGCCGCGGACGCCTCTTTCACGTACACGCCATTGCACTCTGGCGAGGACGCGATGGAGCCGCTCCAAGGGTACGAAGCGCCGGGATCGAACAGCCCAGACACACTGCTCATGAGAGATGCCTGGGTACTGACACCGACGCAATCTGCATGATCGCACACCGCAGCAACAGGGCCAGGGTCAATCAAGTAAGGCAACATTACCAAACCAAAATAGAGGCGGGTCTCTGTTACTGTGACACCAAAACGCTGCCAGAATCGCCTACCACATACACTGCTGTACTGCAGCACTTACCACACATCGCATTGCAGCTCTTGACCAGGGTTGCTAGGTCCTTGGTTGTGTAGAAGGTGACGAACGCAGCCGCGGGATCGGCTTGCATGCGCTCAAGGCGATAGCCGGGCACTTGCGGGCAGGTCACAGCTGGTGGCGGCGGGACCGCAGGTGGAGAGGGCGGCAGCTCGGGGGACGGGGGCTCCGGTGACGGCGGCGGGGCCGCAGGTGATGGAGATGATGGGCGGCGGACTGCGAGCCGAAAGTCAAGTCGGGGCAGGACACCACTTCGGCTGAAGAGTCGTGAGGTTTTCAGGAATTGTTGAAGTAATCAGCAGGCAGGCCCAATGCATAGCAGTCGGGCATGATAACAAATGCTGCACATTATGTACTGCTACTGCCACCACCCGCATCGCCTGCGCTGTTTACCCCTCTTTGTCCAGCGAGCCTGCCAATGCTGGCTAGCAGGTTAGCCGCTGTTGCAGCACAGTGCCGCATCAATCTGCCCATGACTCACCTGTGTAGTCGACCTCCCAGATGTTGACGTTCAGCAGACCGCCGCCGCACATGGCGGAGTCGTCGCCGGGGCAGGGCCGGATGCAGCCGGTGCTGGGGCCCAGGCGCGTGAGGGCATCGGCGTCGGCGCCAGCGGCAAAATTGCGCGGCACTACGCACTCGTAGCCATTCTTCAGGCCATAGTACTTGTAGCCTGCAATCGGTTATCGCTTTGTTAGGGCAATCCATCCACAGCAGGCTACAGTATCAACACGACCAGCTATTTGTAACCTCGCTCAAGCATCATTAGCTAGCCAGCCAGCCAGCCACCACCACCAACAGCTTACCTCCGGAGCGCGCCAAGAGGCTGCATACGCGCGGAGTCATGGTGGTAAAGCCATACGCGAAGGAGCCGATCCCCATCACGGACACGTAGTCGTCTTTGAAGCAGCCCAGGTGTTTGTCGGTTAACGGCGACACCGCCCCCGCAGAAGGCGGCTGCAGGCTCTCTGTATCCGAGGCAAGGGCAGGGGTGGCGGTCGGGTGTGTGCGGCGCAGTGACAAGACGAAACGAAGCTGCTGGAACGCTTGAACGCGCGGCAAGCAAGGAGCGACCCTTTAGACCACTACGTGCAGTGCCAACCCTGCATAGCAGCTAGTGTGCAAGCAAGGCCCGCCTACTCCCAGATCCAATAATGCTCACCGCATGCGGCGCTGCGTGTCGTGTTGCGCACGTACAGGCCATTGCAGGGCGGGCTGCCCGCACCCAGCGGGATCTGGCTTCCAACCGACTGCCTGAGGTACCCGTAGTTCGAGAACGCCTGGCACTCGCAGATCCCATCACAGGCGATGCCAAAGTCGGTGGCGTTGAGCGTGCTCATCTGGACGCCAAGATCAGCGTCCCAGCTGTCCACACGGATGAAGGCGTAGCCGGGGACGTCGGGGCACACCAGGGGTGGCGGCGGCGACCTCGGCGGCGGCGAGGGGGGCGGCGCGGTGGGAGGCGTGATGGGCGGTTCGCCAGAAGCTGCAAGTGCATGGGTGTACAGGGTGTGGAGATCAGACTACGGTACTACGGGCTGTAGTCATCAGGCTACGGCGCTCGAACACGAACGAAGTGCATGGGTGGATGACGTAGGCTATGGCTGGACAAAGGACAAACGTGCAATCAAAAGGTGCTCAAAATAATGCAATCTGTCTTTGCAGCACCCGGCTGCACACGTCCTGTGCCGCAGCGAGCGCATACACAGCAGGCGCAAGCACACACGCACACACGCACCTCCTGCGCCGACCCGGTACAGGTTGAAGAAGCGCCCGCCCGCCACGGACCCGCCGCACCACTTGGAGCTGTCGCCGGTGCAGCGCGAGCGGCAGTCCGCGGCCGAGCCGGCGCCGTACCGCGTCAGGACCGACACATCCTCCGCGTTGCTGCCCTCGCAGGTGCCGCCGCTGCTCAGCGAGAAGTACTTGTAGCCTGCGGCAAGTGGCAAATAAGGGGGCAGATCGAGAGAGCGGCGGAATGACTGCACAATGGAATGGCGTTGCGGCGTGTTGGCATGGCATAGCACATGCTGATGGGCGTTCGTAAGGCGCAAACCGCAAACACGTCTGTGTAAGAACCAGAGGTCTGCCGCAAACGGGAAACACACGTTTGAAGCCTGCATGCGTGGGCATCAGCTCAGCCCCGCTTATAGCGCAGCCCAAGATGTACGTAGCCACCCAGCTACCCACCTGCAGCGCGCGCCACCAGGCCGCACAGTCGGGGGGTCATGGCCGCCGAGTCCGAGACCAGGTTCTTGTCCATAAGCGTGCCGTAGGGCGTGCCGTCGCGGAAGCAGCCCTCGGGCCGGTCCGGCAGCGCGCCGCCCTCGAGCGGCTCTGTTCGCGCATTACAGTATCAGTCACCACGGGAACGCAGGCGGTGCGCTTTAAGAACTAAGAAGTGCGTTGTTTGCCAGCACTGCCAATGGACACAAAAGAGAAACGCAACATGCGATGAAGGCGCGACAAAGCATGGTTCACACTGGACCCCGCCGGTCCAGTTTTACATTTTCGCTTCCTGCCTGCATGTCCGCGCCCGCCCTTCCACTTTTCCACTCACCGCAGGTGCCCGGCGCGCGTTCCCCAGCGGTCCGCACGTAGGCGCCCGAACTGCACGCTTCGTCGTCAGCCGTCCACTCCGCACCCTCAGTGAAGGTCGTAAACATGACCCCGGACGGGCCGGCGTAGCCCCAGCCGCCGAAACCCGCACACTCACAAACGCTGTCACATGCCTTGGCGACGACTAACATGCTCTCGTACGCGAATCCGTACGACGCACGCACGATTTGGACCGACATGGAAGAAAACGGCACGTAGCGGTAACCGGGAATGGAGGGGCAACGGCTGCCGGGGGGGCTCAGCGGCGGGGCCGGAGGCGAGGGAGGCGGCATTGGGGGCGACGAGGGCGGGGTGGCTGGCTCAGGCGAGGGAGGCGCGGGCGGCAGCTCGGGAGGCACAGCTGGGTTCGAAGGCGCGGGAGACGGCGGGGGCGGAGAGGGCGACCGGACTGCAGCAACGCACCAGCACAGAGACGCACCGGGGCCCAATCATTTCAGCGCAACATCAAGGTCCACCGCCAGGAATGCATGTTTTGCTAGAAGGCGAATTTTGGCCATGCGCCACACAGCTGACGGCGGGCGCCTCCCTGTGCCTGCACGTCGCCTATGCTTGCCTGCCCGAGCAGCCTGCACCCACTCACCCGAGTAGTCCACAGACCACAGGTTGAACTCATAAAATCCGCCGCACAGCTGCGATGAGTCGCCGGGGCAGGGATAGCTGCACTCCGAGCTGGGGCCGTTCTGCGTCAGAATGTCAACGCCGGCGCCCACCGCGGGGCCGCTGGGCAGCAGGCAGGTGGAGCCGCGCTTGAGCGCAAAGTAGCGGTGGCCTGCAAATGAAGCGATGGTCAGCAGCAGCACGGTAAAGAGGATTGCTTGATGATACATAGAGTTTAGCTTTAGCAGACGGTATCATCTTGATATGTTGCTCTGCAAAATGTATGGGAAATGTTTCATCCGCCGCCTGACTCACCCTGCGCACGCGCCATGACGCTGCACTCCCGCGGCGACATCTTCTGGTAGTCCTGCACGTACATGCCGCCCATGACCGTCGCCTGGCTGTAGTACACGTCTCGGAAGCAGCCCAGCGGCACGTCGCCAAAGGGCTGGTCCAGCGCCTTGAGGCTCTCTGTGAAGCAAGGGTCGCGCAATGAATAGAGCCGGCTGCGACCCGGCAGTGCACTACTACGGTATAGAGGAGCAGCCAGGAAACCCGCTAGCCAGCCATAGAGGCTCACTCATCATATCTGCAAAACTCACCGCACGTTGACCGGGCCTTGGCGTTGTTGCGCACGTAGGTGCCCTGGCAAGTAGACGAGGGGTCATCCACCGGGAAGGCAGTGGTCTGTGATGACAGCTTCCACTGCAGCATCCCCACGTGGTCGAATCCCTCACATTCGCAAGTCCTGTCACAGATTGCGGCCGCGTCTGAGAAGTCGTTGATGTCAAGTCCCGCGACACGCGGGCCCAGGTTCGCGAGGTAGCTGGGGTACTGGTACACGCGCGTGAAGGTGTAGCCGGGGGCCGCGGGGCAGGCGGTGGGCGACGCGGGGGGCGGTGTTCCCGGCGGCGGGTACACCGGCTCGTTGACTGCAGCAGGTAAGCAGTTAAGAAGTTTGGGCAGTCAGGAGAAGTATGGAGGGCTTGAAACAAGCACAAGCACAAGCGGCCAGGCCGGGCCGGAAGCCCATGTACGGTGCCGGTAATCACGCACCAGCTCGGGGCTCGCCACCCTCTCACATGAACGCCAGCAGACCACCGCATCAACAAGCGGGGTGAGCGCAGAAGCCAGCAGCTCGGCCCTCCCCCCGCCTATCCGCAGCTTCCAAAAAGCGCACGGCGTGGGCTTTTCAACTCACCGGTGCCATTTACGGTCCACAGGTTGAAGAAGCGCGTGAACATGTACTCGTAGTAGATACTGCCGCACACTGCGGCGATGTCGCCGGTGCAAGGCGCGCTGCAGTCCGGCGTGCTGGCGGCGCCGTACCGGGTGATGGCGCTGATGTTGGCGTTGGTGCCAAAACAGCGGCTGCCCTCAGTCAGGGAGAAGTGCGCGTAGCCTGCATGCAGGAGCAGAGAGACGGCGCAGCGGTGGTAAGTGTGGAGAACAGGCCTACGGTAAGTGTGTAATATGCACGGGGCAATGCCGCCTGACAAAGCCGCCATCAAGCGAGTTCGCAAGCACACGCGCCGCACGCTGCCGCCAAGCGCCCATCCGCACCTGCCGCTCGCGCCAGCAGGCCGCACAGTCGCGGCGTCATGCGGCTGTCATCAGAGGCCAGGACCTTGTCCATGAGCTGCGAGTACCGAGACATGTCCTTGAAGCAGCCCTCGGGCCGGTCCGGCAGCGTGCCGCCCTTGAGCGGCTCTGTGTAGCGGGCGCGCGCGGACATACTGAGTGCAGCGGGTGTGAAAGGGCGGCAGCCGGCTAGGTTGCGCGTGCTCTCCATTTGCAAGAGGATGCGGACGAGGAAGAAAGGCCCCCCTGAGTTGCCAGAGTCACGCACCCGCCCCAAAACCGCATACGCTTGGTACATACTGCTGCACTGTCTGTGACCGCGCACCCCGCCCGCCCGCTCTTGCTCGCTCACCGCAGGTGCCAGGCGCGCGCTCCGTGTCGTTACGCACGTAGGCGCCCGCCCTGCAGTCCAGGTCGTCGTCGCTCCACTGCGCCCCGCTGACCCGCTGTGTGTACAGAGTGCCGGCGGTCGCGTAGGCAGGCGAAGCGCCCTTGAACCCGACACACTCGCACAGGCTGTCGCACGCCTTCGCAAGCACCAGCATGTTCTCATACGAAATAACATATGCCATCTGAATGAGCTTCCCGTCCACGGACGCCGCTGGCACGTACGTGTAGCCAGGGATGGCGGGGCACCCGCTACCGGGCGGGCCGGGCGGGGGCAGGGGAGGAGAGGGGGGCTGCACAGGTGGCGGCGGGGACGGGTACACGGGCGGCGGCGCGCTCACGTGACCAGGGTAAGGCGCAGGCCCGGACGGCATAGGGCTGGCGCCGCCATACCCGCCGTAGCCGCCGTATCCGCCGTAGGAGGGAGGCGGGCGGTTTGGCATGTACACGGGCGCCAA
Source organism: Chlamydomonas reinhardtii (assembly GCF_000002595.2). NCBI lineage: Eukaryota > Viridiplantae > Chlorophyta > Chlorophyceae > Chlamydomonadales > Chlamydomonadaceae > Chlamydomonas > Chlamydomonas reinhardtii. Next base: position 512,141 of record NC_057013.1, on the reverse strand, counting down.
CCCTGCGCGCGTGTATGCGGCACGCAGTATTTTTCAGGAGCAGACGTTAGCTGCTGGCTAGCAGCACAGTCAGCAGCTGCAGCAGTAGGGGTCAGTAAGGAGCCCGGCTTCCCTGGCAACTACACAAGTGCAGCACAGTACAAGGTAGTGCGTACAGCGGTCTTAGCTCGCGCCGCACTGCTAATGCCGTTGCGCGGGCCCATCCACCGCATGCACTGCACCGCGCGCACGCGCGCACCTGGCGGCGAGGGCACCACTGTGGAGGGCGGCGGGGCGGCCAGTGGCTGCAACATCGCGCCTACAGGGGATTAGATAGGGCGTACACACGCACATTCGGCAGTAATGAATCCCACCCGGAGCCAAACAGCATGCATGTTGAGGGCTGTGGAGAGCAACCAAGTCAAGCGCACGCCCGCCCTCAACACGCACTCACTGGCAAACAGGAAAGCAATGCGCTGCGGGTATGTGGTGCCCGCGGCGCTAGGTGTGTACTGAGTAGCCACGCCCGCAAAGGTGCTGCCCTCAGGCACAGGTACCCAGGGCTGCGGCTGACTGCGCAAGGCAGGGGCAGGCAGCAACAATTAAATTGAGCGGGTTGGTGGACATGTCTATTCTTCATCGCATACAGTATGCACTGCTGCTTTCTAAAGCAAGCGCACAAGGATGCCTAATCAATCACTCGCACATACTGCACACAGGCATGTATGCATGCACACGTGCCCCGGTCAAACCACTTGCTTGCATCGCTAGCTAACCAGCCGGGCTCACTTGCAACTGGTGGGGCTGCCCAGGTAGATCAGGCGGCCGCCCGCGGTGCGCAGCCGCACCGCCTGCACGCCATTGCTCCAGGAGCCGCCCGTGCAGCAGGCGCTGACCTCGGTCACGTGCGCGCCGGCGTCGCCGCCCAGGTTAGTGAGGGCGCTGGACGAGGTGGACACGTAGCTGCGGAGGATGGAGGGCAGAGGGCACACGTGCATGTGCGCGCGGCAGCGGCAGGGAGACACCGGTTGGGTTGGATTCCGCTCCCTTGCACTGGCGGTACGTAGCAGCAGTACCGGCATTGCAACAAGCTCCGAAGTGCCTTTCCGCCCTGAAATTACCCCCATTACCCCCATTTATCGCCGGCGCCGCTCGCCCTGCTGCTCCACGACGCCTCGGCCCACATCCCATACGTATGATCGCTTGCAACTAACGCCGCTGCCTGCACTCCCCTCGTTTTCGTTGGTTTTGGTTTAGTTTGGGCTGGTATTTACAACCCCCACAAGCCCATGTAAGGCTCACCCGCCGTGAACGGGGCCGGTCTTCAGCCCCGCCGCGCCGTCCGCGACAAACAGGCTCTGCAGCTCCTCCAGAAGGGCGCCGCCGCGGCTGCGCACACCGCTGAGCTGATAGCCTTCGGCCGCCACAGGCTCATCAGTGGCGGTCCTGCAGCGTTGTGTGTGTGTGTGTGTGTGTGTGTGTGTGTGTGTGTGTGTGTGTGTGTGTTAAAGTGTGATTGTGTGCAGGTTGCGCGACGTGTAAGTAACTGACGGCATGTCTTGCTTCCTGCCTTCCAAGCAGCCCGCAGTGCGCAACGCGAAACAAGCAGGCAAAGAGTGCACTTACTGGTACTGGTAGGGTGCCGAGCCGGTGTTATAGCCGCAGAAGAAGTCGGACGAGGTCACGGGCAGCGCCGCGCTTTGAGCGCCTTGCGCCGCGGCGTTGACGTACGCTGCGCATGTAGCAGTGGTGAAACCACACACGGTTTCCAGGTTGCATGGATGCAAATTCTGATGCGCGCACGCACTCTAAGCACGCAGCACTGCGCTCCCTGCCCGTCAGCCAACTGCAGCTATCCCGCAATAACGCTATACAGTGGCCCGCTCTGCGCACGCCACGTGCTACTCACGGTTCACATCGAACGCGACGGCGCTGATGTTCTGTTGCGCGCTGCTGCTGACGCCACACGCACTGGCGAGCGCCGACACAGCGTTGATACGTTCCGGTTCGTAGGCACCCTTCCAGAAAGGCGCCAGGCAGCCAAAGGCCGCTCCACTGGTGGCGCCAGCTCCCGCTCCCAGCTGCAGATGCCCCACCCAGCTGCCGGCATCGGAGGATACAACGGCACGAGCGGCGCCGGCCTCAAACGTCACAAGCTGCAAGGAGGCGTTGCGCGAGCAGGGCGCCAGCGAAGGCGCCGGCGCGGCGGCGTCGGGCCGCAGCGCCAGGCACAGGCGCTCGGCTGCGAAGGCGGTGGCCCACAACACCAGCAGGTGCCTGTGTGTTGCGCCAGCGGCGGGATGGCATGATGGGATGAAGCAAGGCAAGAATGAAGCAAGGAAACCCGCAAGTCTTGCGTCTTTGCGTGCGCTGGTCCGTGTTGCTCTGCTGACCACTGACTAGCGGGCACCGGGCACCGGGCAGCACCACATGTGCAAGCAAAGGAGCCATCACGTGACATGCGGAGCGAACCGAACGAGGCTTACCCTGGCTTGCCGCTGGAGGGCTGCAGGTCGGACTTCTCAAGCACCCACAGCTGCTTGGCGGATGGCTCCGCGGCCACCGCTGCGTTGCCGCCGGCCAGCAGCTGCGCCGTCAAGTCCATGCCGGGCCCAAATCCCACGCTGGAGCCCGCTGTGGCGCTGACGGCGGTCAGGTACAGCCCGAGACCGTTGGCGCGGCTGCGCAGCGTAATTGGCACGACCGCTGCGGGTAGGCGGGATGGACGAGAGTTGAACAGGTTGATCAGAGGACGACATATAGCAGCCCTGACGTAAGCGCGTGATGCAAAGCTGCAAACGTACAGCACTGCGGTCGACTGGAGGGACGAGCGAGCTGGGGGCGGCACGGAACCACACACGAGGGAACGAAGTACTCACATGAGATGGAGGGAGGCGGAGGGGCGGTGGGCGGGGCGGCGGTTGGCATGGTGGCGTTGGGGATGACGCTGGCAGGCGGAGGTGGGCTAGCAAGAAGCTCCGGCGGCCGGCTGCTCTCATCGAACACTGCAATTTCAGAGAACAGCGGCAACAACATCAGCAGCACGCACACGGATAGAAACCTACTGAGAGGTATGCAAGCTTCCCGTCTACCAAGCACACAAATCATTGCTCATTCTGTCATTCATACACACGCGCAAAGTGTAGTCGCGCACACGAACAAACGAGCACACGCACACACGCACCTGCCATGTCCACCGACATCTGCTCCACGTAGATCTGCTCCAGCAGCGTGCCACACCAGCCCTGCCACGTCACAGCCCTGCTGAAGGCGCGGCTGCCCGCCTCCGGCGTCTGCGGCATGCGCAGGCAGCCGTACTGGTCCTCGCCGCGGGCCCGGTCGCCCAGCACCACACGCTCGATCCAGCCCACGGGGGCGCCGAAGTCGGTGTTGGCTACGCCGTCGCCGGGGGACAGGGTGACACGCTGGAAGGTGCTGTTGGAGGCGCAGGTGTCCAGGTAGGGCTCGGACTCGGGCTTCATAGTCAGGCACAGCCGCACGGTGCCGTTGCTCGGGGACTTGAGCATCAGGTTGTACCTTTGGATGGGTAGGGCGGCGCAATGGGTTGGGCGGCGCAATGGGTTGGGCGGCAGCTGAGGAGGAGTGAGTAGGACGTGCGCTGCGGAGTATGTTACAGCGTCAAAAGCCCAAAAATCGGCTCGCTGTCGTACGTTCTTTAGTTTGCACGCCAGCCTCTCTCCGCACGCTCGGCTCGACAAGCTCACTTGATGTTCTCCGGGTCCTGCTGCCCGGGCGCCGGCTCCACATCCCACAGCTGCGTGTCGGCGGGCCAAGCGGCGCCGCCAGCCGCCGCAGACCCCAGCAGCGCGGTCTGGTAGCCCACAGCCGCGCCAGCGGCGGCGGAGGCGGCGGTTAGGTACAGGCCGAGGCCGGAGTCTCGGCTGCGCACGGTCCGCAGGGTGCTCTCTGCAAACGGCGACGGCAGCGGGGACGGCACATGCGCATGTGGCGGCAAGGAGCAGTAAGGTGATAGGTTTCCCTCCGGGCGCATAACATCGTTGTACTTACGAGGATAGGCGGGCTTGGGCGGGCTCGGAGGAACAGGCGGGGAAGGAGAGGGCGGCGGCGGGGGCGAGGGCGGCCGGTAGAAGCCCGGGATAGCTGCGGCGCAGGGTAATGCAGGCGCAGCCGGCACGCAGTGGAGTCAAAGACATGTGTGTGGGGTACAACACCGAGCACGGAGGCATGTTGACGAGCGAGATAACTAGGAGTAGCTGGGTCCAATCAACTCACCGGTGTACACAAACGCCACTCGGGAAACCCACACGGTGCCCGGAATGCCGATGGCCTGCATCGTGGCAAAGCCGTTGAACTCGAAGCCCTCGGGCACAAACTGCCAGTCCTGGAAGCCGCTGTAGAAGGAAGATGGATGCCAAACAAGTAAGAAATGTGTGTAAGCGAAAAGCGTAGTGGTGGCAAGCGTGCCCCCAGAATTCAGGCTGCGTCATGCTGGAGGCTAGCGACACATCCATCCATGCCTGCACGGAACGGAGCACCCGCAATCCCCCAACGCCCGGCACTCACAAGCACCACTTGGGGTCGCCAACGGCATCCTCGCGGCCGTTGGCCCTGTACAGGCTGATGGCCTGCACGCCGTTGCCCCACGCGCCGCCGGTGGCGCAGCAGGCCCTCACAGCCACGACGCGCTCGCTGTCCCAGCGCGGCGCGACGCTGGTGAACGTGGTGGGTCCCGAACCGTACCCACCGTGCACGGGTCCCTCCTGCACAGCAGGTGCGTCGCGCACAGCACGCACAGCAGCCACCGTTGTGAGAGCTTCATGAACAGGTCATCACCCATCCCGCTCTCATTGGCAGACCTAGACGTCCACAGAAAGACGCAGCAAAACCCCGCCCCGTATGCATGCGGTAGGTGTGACGCAGCCCGCGGGCGCCTACGCATGATGATGGCCTGTGCGCCCGACCCATTACCACCCACACCTCCCTCGTGAGCATGCACGCACACGCACCTCGGCGCCGTCGTCGAACACCGACTGCACCTCCTGCAGCACCAGGCCGTACCGGGCCCGCACGCCCTGCAGCCGGTAGTGCCGGGCCAGCTCCTCATCGCTCACCATTTCGTACTGCTGGCCCTGGGTGCCGCAGAACCAACTGCTGTACGACAGGTCACGACCTGCACGAACGCACGCACATAATTGGGTGTTGGAGCAAGCGAGTCAGAGAAAGCAAATCATGACCGCACATGCATGATTGATAATTGGATGTGTGGACCAAGCAAGCGAGTCAGCGAACACAAAGCAGAGTATGCAGGCGAAGGCAAAGGTTCGCACGTGCCCTGAAAAGGCCACCCTGCTAGCCAAGCGGATGTCAAGGGTGACCCCAGCTGTGCACTCACTCGGCGGCGTGGGCGGCCTCGGCGGCCGTGGCGGTGGCGACGGAGGGGAGGGCGGTGGGCTGTTCAAGTTCTTTAGTCCATCGACCTGCATGTGCGCGCGGTGACAGGCAGAGCCAGTGGGCAACGGTCACCATGGCAGGCGGCAGCGGCAGAGAACGGAAGCGACAGGCACCGCACCGTGCTGTATACATGTACGAGCTAGCGGGATAAGTCACGTCATTACTCATGTGGCGTCCGTACACAGGCCAGCCCTATCTACCCGCTCACCTCGTACAGGCTGATGGACCAGCCGCCGCCGCAGCCATCTGTGCCGTCGGCCACACAGGGCCGGTCACAGAAGTACGACCGGCCCCTTGCCGTGATGGTGGCGAGGGTGTCATTGCTGCCGTAGCACTCCTGGCCGTACTCCAGGCCGTAGTACTTGAAACCTGCGTCCGGTACGAATGTGTGCACGTGGCGGGCCAGGGAGAGAGCGGGGCATTCACACACGCATGGCATTCACCACGTGCTTGTCGCAGGTTCAGGAACCATTTTCGTCTCAAGCAAGGAAGCTCTGAGACCCTGGAATCACGTTCCAGTAAGCCAGACAGTCCCTCCCTTGTGCGCGCAGACGCGACCTCCAGTAGTACCCGCCCACCTCCGTCCCCCCACGCACGCACCCAGGCTCCGTGCCAGCAGGCTGCACAGGCGCCGCGACATGCGGGCGGGGTCGTTGGCCAGCCGCACAGGCATCACGCGAGGCAGCGTGTCCCAGATGCAGCCCAGCGGGCCGTCCTCAGCAAAGGGCGCACCAGTGTGGGTCTCTGCGATGCACGCATGGGCGCACCGAAAGTTGGGTACGGCACGCTTAGCTGCAGGTAGGCTACTGCCCGACTACCACCTGCCACAGGCGCCTGACACACAGGCTGGATGGAATGGACATGGGCGCAGTGGAGTCTCCAGTGGGATTCCAGTTCTCTCAGAGCGTACGCGTCCACGCACCGCAAAGGCGCGTCGCGCTTGGCGCGACGTCCCGCACGTACAGCCCGACGCACAGGTCGGCGCCCTGCTTCAGAGCCACCAGGTTGTCCGACCGGCTCTTCAGGTAGCCTCCCGAGTGAAATGCCACACAGGCGCAGAGCTTGTCGCACACCTGGCGCAAGGCAAGTATTATTAGGTAAGGGCGGGCACAAGCTGCAAGGCCGGCGTGCGCACGTATTCCTGCTACGTGCGCGGGCGAGCCTTGGGGAAGAAGCAAAATAAGCATCACGCATTCACGCCACACATGCTGCGTCCGCCATCCCTACGCACCTTGGCCATGTCGGCAAGGTTGCTCCCGGTCTGGATGATGTCGCCGCCGAACTGGTCCGTGAAGCGCTGGAAGGTGTAGCCGGGCACCTGGGGGCACGCCGGCAGCGGCGCGGCGGGCGGCGCCGCGGGCAGGTACTTGTCCCCATCCACGAGGTACAGGTCAATGGACCAGCCGCCGCCGCAGCCCTCCGCGCCGTCGCCGGTGCAGGGCCGCCAGCACTCGTACGACCCGCCCACGCGCCGGATTGCGGACTCGTCTTGGTCGCTGCCGTAGCACTCCTGGCCGTACTCCAGTCCATAGTACTTGTAGCCTGTGTGTCGGGGTTTGCCGTCCGAAAAAAGCGGGCAGGAGTCGGCGGGGGCGGGTAGACGTTCAGAAAAAGGGGAGGGGGAGGCCCCCTCGGGGTCAGAAGTTGGGGAGGTGACTTGACAAGCTGCTGAGCATGTGGCTGCGTTCTACAGGCCAGAGCAGGAACGAGAAGCCGCTAGTGAGGGGATAAGGGGGCGCGCCCGTGTGCGCCAGGTCTAGTCGCTCTACGTCGCTCCTTTACACCCACCCCCTGTTCACTGCTGCAGCCCGGCAACGGCACTAGAGCTGAGATGCCAGGTCTGCGTCAAATGCGATGCCTTTCGATGTATTAGCATATTACTATGATTTTAGTAAGCAAGCAAGCCGGCCGGTCAATTGTTGTCAGGGCTCAGGCCAGGACTGCCCTCAAATACTCAATATCAAGTAGTCGCTCTCACCGCCAAATTCTATTGACCACACAAGCTCGTTAGCTGTTGGCCTAGTTTGCCTAGCGTTGCATTTTCGAATGCTCCAGCTTCAAAAACGGATGATGGTGGGATCAATCGTTCTCCCCCCCCCCTCCACGGCCGGCGCACCCCATCCCTCGGTGCTCCTGAGGCTCCTACTCCTGCCAGAACATGCGACCACTTCAGCCCATCAGTGCCAGGCGCACATGCCCCATACATGTACCCCTCGTGCCGGCTGCACCCACGCCTGCCCCTACCCTTGGAGCGCGCCAGGAGGGCGCACAGCCGCCTCGTCATGAGCCCCTCGTCCGACATGATGTAGTCCATGACGCGGGGGATGGTGTCGTACACACAGCCCATGTGCCGGTCAGGCAGCACAGGCTCGGTGGGCTTGACCTTGATGGGGGCTGCGGGGCAAGGAGGTACGTGGCATGCATGCGTTCATGATAGATGGCCACGGCGGGTTGTCGCCTTGCCGGCTTGTGCAAGGTACCGTACAGCTGGAGTGCAGTTTCTGCCGGAGCCCCAGCAGCCGCATGTGCAGTCGGGTAGGGCGGCATCGTTATACTGTACTGATGCACGCGCGTTACACGCCTACACGGGGACAACTCACCGCAGGTGCGATTGGCATTGCTCGTGCGCACGTACAGGCCCCAGCACCGGTCCTCCTCAGCCCGCTTGTCAACCAGGTTGTCCGACGCGCGCTTCATGGAGCCGTCCGTGTTCAGCGCAACACACTCTGCAGGCAGCAGTATGCAAGGTACGTAGTCAGTAACTCAACCATACCGTATTATGCATGTTTTGCACAGCTACCAACCAGACCCTGTCGCTGGGATGTTGTTTGGTCCTGTTTGGCCTGGCTATGAGCACGCAGCGAGCTCACCACACAGGGCATCACAGGCCTTGGCGGCATCCAACAGGTTGACACCGCCATAGTTGTCGAATCGCGCCTGACCCAGATCAGAGGCGAACTGATCGAATCCAGCAGACAATGTGTAGCCGGGGACCTGGGGGCAGGCCGGCGGCGGAGCAGGCGGCGGCGAGGCTGCGCGCAACACAAAGATCTTGTTTTACACATAAATTCATACATGCATGATTATGCTACATGTCGATTGAGAACTCGGCGCGAGGTCATCTCAGGGCAAGAGCATGGGGGCGGGTGCCACGATGTCGTTCACAGCGTGAGTAGTGGTGCGTGTACCGTATGCACAGCCTCAGCGCAGGGCATACTATGCGCATTCAAGCCAAAGTCAGCAGCAGTATGTCATCACCAGTTCAGAGAAATGTAAGCTAGTGTGAATCACCAATCATCAGCGTGCTCGTGGCCGTGTGCGGTGTCAGCAAGACAGTGCGATCGCTGCCGTGTCACGCCTACCTGGCATCTGCCATCCGGCCATATCTGCAGATGAAACCAGGCACAGGCACGAAGTCTGATGTCAGGTCACCGACGATGATCCTGGTGATGCAGCTCGGCGGACACAGCAGCTCTTTTTGGTGCCCCCGGCACCTTTGGCATCCAACCACCCGCCCGCCCTCGTTCAGAACATGCGTGCGTTCCCCAACTCCAGGCTGACCTGTACCGCCCTCGGCCCTCCAGTCCGACTGCTGCATGCATTGCCCTCATCATGCATGTGCAATCCTTCATGGTCCCCGCCCCCAGCACGCACACTGCATGCCGCCACTCACCCTCCGGCGCCACCAGGAAGAACAGCTGGCTGTCGCTGCGGTCACACGGCGCCAGTCGCAGGTCGGGCTGCCCCTCTGCCGCCGGCGCGGGCTCCACGCAGTTTGGGGAGTCGGGGTAGCGCGCGGTCTGGAGGGCGGTGCCACCGCCGCTGCGCGTGCACACACGTAAGGTCACACACGTCTGGCTCGGGGGGACGCCACATGCTCGGTCTGGCGCAGGCAGGGGCCTGGGCAGTTGCTCCAGCTGGCAATCACGCCCCAACAGCAGATCATGTGTCAGCGGCACATCTTCCCCGCGGCATCCGTCTTGCCAGGATTCGCCAAACCGCACACTCAAGCAAACAGCTCCAGGCAGCCGGCGGCCTTTTGCCCGCCCGCCCCCTTGTCCGAATGAACGTACCCGGCCGCCACGGCCTCCTCGCTGAGCAGCCACTGCTGGTTGGTGCTGTTGCGCAGGCTCCACATGCCCACCGTGTTGTTCGTCACGTAAAAGTCCATTGTGAACCCAGGCTGCTGCGCGTGCATGATGAGGTACACGCCGGCGGTGCCACCTGTGGGTGTACGGTATGTGCATGGATTGCGCAGTCCGGCGCGAAGCAAGCAAGAAATGAGCATTGAAACTGCGGAACTAGTACTGGTGCTGGCGCACGCCTCGGTACATCCTTCCTTGTCACTGAACATGGACAGGTTGTGGCGGCGGCACCGATGACCGGTACTTGCCGCGCCGGCCGCCAGCAGACGGGGCCCCAGAACCTGCTGCCAATAGCGATGCCCGCCAAATGCCCCTTACTTTTCGCGCGCTCAGGAGGCGCACCTTCTGCGGCCTTCAGCACGAAGACTTGGTCCGGCTCGGACGTGTTGCAGGCCCGCACGCCCACCAGCTCCCGCCGGACCGGTGCGGCTTGCAGGCATTCGCCGCCGCCCGCCAGCCGGATGAAGCTCTGGGCGGCTGCAGGTAGTACCACGGCGGAGGACAAATGAATGGTAGGTGCAAATAGTACGGGTCATCATGGGTGGATTGAAGGAGGGCATGTGTGATGGGTGAGGTGGGGTGGAGGGTGCGAAGCCCCAGACCTCCATGGGCTAGGCCGCGGGCCACGCACGAATAGCACCAATAGCAGACAGGTAGACACAGCACACTACTAAAGGCCCGCTGGTAGCAACAGAACACTGTAACAAGTCCGCTGGTAGCAACAGCACATTACTAAGTCCCTGGTAGCAACGAACCGAGCTCTAGTGCTGCCGCCGCTGCTATAGTACGGCTTGTACGGTGTGTTCTATAGCAGTGCATAGGGACGCGGCCCTGGCCGCACCTGCAAGTTGTCTTGTCGAAACGTGGAGGGCCAGCGCAGCTAGAAGGGCACAGCAGATGGACGAAGTGCGTGGCCGCCACGATGCCCCGGGGGCGGCTGAATGCCTCAAGGCGCGCATGGCGCTACGTACGGACTGTGCCGGTGGGTTGCCCGTTGCCCTGCTGCTGGTCCTGGACTCCTGGTGGACAGGTCCCCAGGCTCGAGCAGCGTGAGTGCACACTGTGGCGTTGCGTATGGCGATTCCGTCACGTATGATTCTCACGACCGCGAAACCGGCGGGAGTAACCTGTAGGGGGTGGCGCAGTAACGCGCCGGGTTGCGGGGTCAGACACAGTGAGCCACGGGGGTGACTCTAGGCGCGCGCTTATGCTTTCCAGTGCAAAGTGTGCGCGCGAGCTGTGGCGTTTCGCCTGGCTTCTGCGGCGTTGTCAAGCCACGTCGCGCGCCGATGCAGCCTCACTCGGCTTCCCGAACCACATGGATAGCTCACCCTTTGATTCGAAATCGGATCCGTGTGAATGCAGTTGTTGCATGCGCAATGTGAATGCCAGCTGTGTTGGCACCACGGAGCGAGTAAGCAAAATGAGAATAGTCACACCAAACAAGCGCCAGGAGTATACAGCGCCCCACAGCATAAAAGACTAGCACGGTTGCTGCTGTGCCGATGCATGGATGCCTTAGGCCTGAAGTCCGATGACAAAATGGACGGGTTCATTCAGGCGGGTGGCGGGCCCCATGCTTGCTGAGGCGGGCGCGATCACTGCGGATAAGCTGACTCTGTGTTTCACGACTTTCCGTAGCTACCTAGGAGCACACGGACAGCAAATACAAGGCCCCAAATTACACAAATCAACTTGCCACGGAAAGTATGTCAAAACACCCCAGGTTTCTTTTTGCGTTATGAAATATAATACAATGCATGTATGTCCATCCTGTGACAAGCTCAGGAGGTGGCGCCGAGGGCCCGATTGAAAGCGCGATTTACGTGCAGTCACAGAATTTTGCACTGCTCTGCGCAGCCCCGGGCTGCTTGACATGGTATCCATGCACTGTGATGTATTACCTTTAATGTCCTCACGGGTAGGCTGCCCATGAAACCGGGCCCCGTCGGGCAGTCGGGCAGGCACCCAGTTTTCCTCTGATCCAACTCGCATCGCTTTGCAGTAAAGTATGGAGTGCCTTTGTCACAGAGTCATTCGACCCTGAAAGCTCGAGGGGAATGGCCCGGCCTACTAGCGCCTGACGCGTAGAATGATAGAAACGTTTGGCGGGCTAAATATGGTAAACTCAGTAACTGTTTACAATGGGTGCAAAATGGTTGCCAAGCCAGCTACAAGCCCTTGGCACTGCCGCGGGCTCTTGCGCGGGCCCGCCGCAACGGAACGCGGGCCGCTTCTGTCAACAGCTTCTTATTGTCCAGATGGAGCCTGATACGCCTCACCGCACCCGCGTGACACTCACTGAAGGCCTGTAGTTGAGCTGCCGCAGGCAAACTAGGCTGTCCTCCACCTGCGTGTATCGTGTAGCGGCTGCACGCACACCTCCAGTGCGCTGCATACGCCTTCAATTCAGCCTTCAAATATGTATGGCCCAACCTGCTACGACTACACTCGACATTAAAACACACATAAGAGCTGCGACAAGGGAAGGCGCACTTGGAAACGTGCCTGGTACTCTGATAGCACCACAGGCAGCCCAGACACTGCTGACAACTATACCTATACAAACAATGATTTAGCTAACCTCCCGGCAAACGCAAGGACAAATTTCATAAGCTAGCACAGCTGCACTGTGCATATGATAGCACACCGCCATCGTATCATACCATTACACTCCGCTGCTGAGGTCACGTGCGCGCGACAGCGCCGCTGCATGCGCTACACGATAGCGCGCGCAATCATCAAAGCAGCCGGCTACACCAGCGGTGGAACCTCCGTTCAGCGTGAAGCTCCCGCCGCTCTCTCCGCCGCCCTTGTCGCTGCGGCCTGCACATTTCGACACCGGCGATACGTCTGCCAGGGTGGGCTGCGCTGTCAGCGGCAGAGCGGAACTCAGCAGGCCGCCGGCCCCATCCCGTGCCGCTGACGCCGCTGGCGATGCCGACGTCGCCCGCAGCAGCTGTGTCAGCGTGCGCGCCTGGCCCAGCAGCGCTGCCACGTCCGGAGCTACGGCTGTGGTGGCTGCAGCCCGGGATACTGGCGCTGGGGCTGAACTGGCACGGGTAGCCATGGCGGCGCTGCTGGTGCCGCTATCGCTGGGGCTCACAGCTACAGCAGCTGCTGCAGCTGGGGCTGTGGTTGCCAGCACCCCGCCACCAGCCACCACTTGCGCGTGGCCGCTGCCACCATCCGTGTTCGCCTGAGGTCCACCGCTGAAGCCCTGCTGCAACTGCTGCTTCGGCAGCGGCTGCTGCTCCGTTCCGTTGGGGACTGCAGTCTCGCTGGGTTGCGCCAGCACATTCAGCAGCTCCGCCAGCAACCCTGCTGCTGGACCTGCAGCCATGGGTGCTTCAGCACTGCTGGTCGGTCCACCACCCAGCCACGCGTCCCGGACCTCTCTGCCCACACCCGGGTGTTCCGCGAGCGACCGCACTGCATCCCTCACCGCCGTGCCTGCCACCGCTGCTGCGCCTGCCAGACCTTTGGCCGCTGCCATGCTGCTGCCGCTACGGCTCGCATCTGGGCCGCAGATCCCGACCAGGGCGTCGCGGCAGGCCGCCAGCAGCTCCAGCGGCCGCGCCGGCAGCAGCTCCTGGCGGCTGGGCAGCCAGCTAACCAGCGGCACAGCCAGCCAGCGGCACCACACCACTGCGTGCGCGACAGCCGTCTCTGCCTCCGTCCCGGCCTCCTCAGCCGCTAGCTTGTCACCAGCAGGCTGCTGGTGGTGCAGGACGAGGGACCGCGAGGCCTGCAGCCGCTGTGCCGCGGCGGCGCAGCCACAGCGCAGGCATGCAGCCGCCGAACCCCGCAGCAGCTCCAGTTGGCCAGCCGCCGGCGCCGTTGTGCTGCGGGTGCTTGCAGCCTGTTGACCGGCGCCGGCAGCACTGCCGCCGCCGCCGCCACCACCCTTCAATGGCGCCAGCGTGAGCGCACCTCCACTGCAGTCGCGGAGCGCCGCCACGGCCGACCTCGCGGCCGCATCGCACGCCGCCAGGAGCCGATCGGTCCGCTTGCACGCGGCCGTGAGCTGCTCCTGCAACCCCGGATTCCCGGCCTCGGCTCCTGCCTCGTCATGCCCCGAGAACGGCGAAGCCTTGGCCGCCCCAGCCGGACTAGGAATCTGCCGCCCGGACGCCGCAGTCATTTTGCCTAGCGTCAGCAGCAGCGGAGACAGGTCTGCAGCGGCGGCCATGTCATAGCGCGGCCCCTCCGCAGGCCGCCGCCGCTGCGGCGCCCACAGTGCGGCCGTGGGGGTGAGAGCCACAAGCTCGCAGGCCACGTCTAACAGGCGCCAACCCAAGCGGGCCTCCGGGCCTGGCGGCCCCGGCTGCTCCAGGCCTGCTGCACGTGTCGCCAGTCGCAGGCACGAGTTCAACGTCGGACCCCAACGCGCCCGGCGGAGACAGTCTCCCAAACGGCCGTCTGCCCGGTCCGCCGCGCCCCCACCCTCGCCTGTTTGCTCGGAGCTGGAGGGCTGGCGTACTGCAGCGCCGCCCGCAGTGCTGTTGCCGCCTGCCGCGGCGCTGCGAGCCAGCACCACGCACAGCTCCATGTTGCGGGTAAGACGCTGCAGTGCTTGCGGCGATGAGCCGGGAAATGCCTTGGCAACGCAGCCGCCAGCGCCCGCCGTCGCAGCAGCAATCCCAAGCTCCATCTCCGCCTCTGCCGCCTGCACGCCCGCTGCCAAAGCAAGCGCCTCCCATGCCGCTGGCACAGCGCCACTGAGGCCCGCGTCCCCGCCTTTTGTCCTGGCTGCAAAAGGCGACTCTACTGGCTGCGAGAAGCCTGGCATGCTGCTGCTGCTGCTGCTGTTGCTACACGCGTAGAGCGGCAGCGGCTGCAGCTCGGTGGTTGTGGAGGAGCAGCCGCGGCGCGACACCGCGCCTTGCAGGATGTCATACACCGAGTCCAGTGGCGCGACCTGCAGCAACGGCAAGCTGTCACCACTGGTGCAAAAGCAAGGACCCTAACGAAGCAATGATGACGCACAAAGGAATGACACGCCCGGCACACGGCACAGCTATCCTACTTGACAACGCCCGGACACAGCACCGGGCATTACTGACTCACGTGCTTCAGCAGCACAGGGCTGGGAGGCGGCCCGCAGTCCCCGCGCAGCAGCCGACACAACGCCTCCGTGGCGATCGCCGTCGCCTCCAGATGCAACGGCCCGCGGCGGCGCGGCCCGCAAGGGCTGACACCCATGCCGCCATTGCTGTCTTCATTCCAACCGCCAGAACAGGTGCCCCCTTCGCACGCGCCCCAAGCCGCCGCGCCCTCAGGCTCCTCTTCAACCTCAGGAATGACCCAGTCGTAGCAATCCCGGCCGCCTGCCAGAGCGCCGCCAAGTCCCAGCCCACGGCCGCTGCCGCCGTGCGCCCGGACAGTGCCGCCGCCGGCCCCAGCATCCACAGCCGCCACGTCAGCAAGCGCTGCCTCCAGCTGCTCCCCCAGCCCCAGTCGCTCCAGTGTGGCCCACCCCAGCAGCGCCGGCTGTAGCTGCGGCAGCAGCGCCAGGTCACGAGCCGCCCGCGCCTCCATCTCACCTGCGACGTCTGCCTCCAGCCTCTCTGTCCCGGCCCGGTGTCCATCACGACGCGGCTGCTGCCGACACCCAGCCCCAGGCTTGTCGCAGGCGTGGCCACGGCTGTTTTGCTGTGCCTGAGGCGGCTGAGGCGGCTGATGCGGCGGCGGCGGCGCATGCGGATAGACCAAGTCCAGGAGGCCGAAGCACCAGGGCTGCCATGCACTGCAGGGGCTAGCTTCGAGCGCCATGCCCGCAGCCGCCGCCAGCGCAGTCCCTTTTGCCAGGTGGCAGAGCAGGCTGACCTGCAGACGCTGAGCGGAGGGCGCCAGCAGCAGCTGGGCTGCACGGACAGCCACCGGCGCCGGCGGCAGCTCTACCGAACGGCACGGCATCCCCAGCGTGGCGCCACAGCTGCAACCAAAGCCGCTAAGGCAGGCGCTTGAGCCGCAAGCACTACCCGTGCGCCCGGCAGCAGTGGCGTTCAGGGATGAAGCCAGGGTGGCGAGGAGCGACGTGGCGTGGGCGAGGCTGCAGAGACCGTGGCGCAGGCTACGTACCAGGGCTGTGTACGGGTCTGTCTCTGTGCCCTCCTCGTCCTGCTCCTCGACCGCCTGAATGCTGCCAGCAGCAAGTCGTGCGTCACCAGGCTGCTGAGCGGAGCTTTTGGCGGCGGCGGTTGCAGCCGCCGTGTGTGGCTTCGCGCCGCGAGCCTTGCCTTTCTGCTTGCGCAGCTCCCTCTGCGTGAGCACGCGCCCACGGATACCGCCAGCGCTTGCGCTTCCTGCATCCGCGGCAGGCTGCAGAGGCTGTGGTGGCGGCTGCGGACGCGGTGTTGATGGCGGCGGCGGCGCGGGCGCGGGCGTTACCAGGTACGCGGCGCACAGGACCTCCACCAGCTGACTGGCCTCCAGCGCCGCCACCAGACGCAGCACCCCGGCAGGCCCCGCCCCCGGGCACGCCAGATGCTCGTCTGCGCCCTCCGCCTCGGAGCCTGGCGGCTCCGTCATGCCGGGGGCTGCGGCGCTGTCGTGTGCGCACCACAACATCAGGTACAGGTATCGACTGGACCGGCCCAGCACACACGCGCCGTGCGGTGTGCTGAGCAGGGAGGGCGCGGCCGAGGCGGCGGCAGTGATGCCACAGCCAACAGCCACGTCTGCAGCATCTGCCTCCGCCGCGCCCGAGGCCATGCCCAGCACCGACGCCACACACGCATGCCCGCTGCAGGCGCGCCGCGCGCGGCCCAGAAGCGCCGCGGCAGTAGTCTTGACGTTGCTGCTACTGCTGCTGTTACCGCTGCTAGTGCTGGCGCCGCCCTTACCACCCGTCGCATCCTCGCGGTGGCCCTCGCTCCACGCCACCGAGCAGTCGATCCCACCGCTGCCTGTCGCCGGGCCGCGGGCCATGTCGAGGGAACTGCGCGGCGATGTCGACCGCGGCGAGGAGGAGGACGCCGGCGAGGCGGCCGGCGAGCAGCAGCTGCAGGGCGAGCATGACGCCGACGAGCCGCCGCCGGAGCTCCGAGCACCAGCGCTGCCGCCGCCACCCCTGCCGCATGACGCGCAGCTGGAAGCACTCGACGTCAACGCCGCCGCGGCCGGTGGAATAGGAAGCGACGGCGGCGGCGCTAAGTGGCAGGCGCGCACGACGTCGGCAACCGCCACAGCCAACGCCGGCGAGGTCAGCTGCTCGGCCAGCCGCGCCCGCAGCTGCGACACGGTGCAGCGCGCCTCAGCGCCACGGGACGCTCCGGCCGCTCCGTCAGGCGCTCGTGGGCGGCTCATCCCGTTAGGTGCTGCGTGCGTCGCGATGCTGCTGTTGGATGTGGCACTGCCAAGGCCGGCCGCGCAGTCGCCCGGCTGCAGCACGCCCGCCTCCAGGCCGTACACCAGCCGCTGCAGCGCCGTGGCGGCGTGGGACACCAGCGCCAGGCCCGCGTTTGCAATGCAGCTGCGTGGGAAAGGGGTTTGGCGTGAAAAGTTGGGGGAACGGAGACGTGAACATCACGGCCCAAGTTCACGGCAACTCTTTATATCTGGCGCTGAACTCCATGAAAGGCAGTTCGTCCCCTCCCCGCCGCACACACCTGGCTGCAGGGTCTCCCGCCAGCATCCTGCATGCCGTAGCTTCTAACGCGGCTTGGCCCGCCTGCAGCGCTCCCGCGTCCAGCCACAGCGCCGCGACGGACACGGCGTGCCGGCATTGGTCCGGTTCTTCGTCCAAGCCGAGGGGCGTACACGGCGGGACGCCGGCTGCTTCCGGACCGACACAGATCCGCATGGACGCATTCAACTCGTGTAGCGCATCCTCCAGTGCCGGGGACTTGAGGGCGCAAGACTCAGTCGAAGCCCCATGCAACTCAGCCAGCAGCGCCAAGAGACCGCCCACGACCCTTCCATCGTCCATTTTTGATATTGAGTTTCAAGTTGTCTTTTGCCAGCTGTGCGTGCCCATGCGCTATCTGTGCAAAGCGCGGAGTCCTTCGGCTCCCGACACCGGGCCCAAAACGTTGCCTACAGCGGGCATGTAGCACATTTCATGTTGCACTGAGTATTGTGTTGGGAAAAAAGTTTCCTTTTGCCTGCAAAGCCGGTCTCCGAAAACTGAAAGTCAAGTCGAGGTCCATAGCGATACAAATTTGCTGGCGGGCATCAATGAAAGCATATCCATACATCATATATCGGAATCGGTTGCATTCCGCATTGGGCAAAATACCTGCGGTGACAGGCTGACAGCTCAGCCTCTGAGCCTGCCACTTCACACAGTACGCCCTCCTCCGCGCGCCCCTCTCCCCTCAAAGCCAACGCGACATTCCACCCTGAGACTGCTCACAACATCCCAGCATTTAACCATCACCGCACCAAGCTGCTCCACAAAGTGACCTGACACGATTGAAGCCAGCAAGCAGCGACGGTCTGAGCCATTGTCGTAGACCCCTCCTTCGTGACCTTCTTTATGACGGCTCCTACCAGCCTACGCAGCCACAAACACGCACAAACATGGTGTGTATGGTCCAATACCACTGTCGTGCAACCATCTTAGCCGGCATTTGGCATATTGGCTCCAGGTAACAGTGGCACAGTGCATGGCCGCATATTTGGATCAAACAATCACCCCTGAAACCCGTGCAACCTTGAATGCACAGACATCACCACGGCCAAAGGCAGTACGTTCTCTGACTTTAGCAGGGCCGACGCATCAGCCAGTACGCCCAACAAAACTGGCAACACACGTGCTACAGAACTGGGGCCAGTCCTTGCCAAACTGAGGACTACACAGGTCGACCAGACAGGAAGAACCACAACAGCTGCGCTCAGGTGATCATTTGCTAAACCTTTAACCGTATACACACTGGTTAATCGTGCTGAGACGCACACGCAAACGCTCACGGTCACACAAACATCTCCTCATGTCAGTTATCGGAGTGCGTCTCTCCGTCTCTCGTCCCTCCATCTGTCGTATCTTTCGTAAGCCCATCCGTCATCTTGGTAAACCGTAACCGTGCGCATGCTCGCGCCCCCGGTGCCTGGCTGCCGCTCACGACAGTCTCCACATGCCGCCCCTCTGCGCTGCCATCCGCCCGACAGTGGGGCGCAACGCCAGCCCAAGGCCACATGAGGTCGAAGGGCGCACTCATTGTTGTGCTCCTCCATTTGAGTTTTGTTGCTAGTAGTACAGTCGCAGGCAAGTGCTTTTGTGACCCGTCGGCCAGCTGCCTCATAGCACTGCATCACAGAGCTCAGTAGTGCCGCCGCCCCGAGGTGTTGACTTTGTGCTCGTCATCGTCATCAATCGCCACATACTCCGGCTTGACGTCCTGCGCGAGCGACAACAGGACAACAGGAAGCTTTACGCGCCGCCAAGCCCAGTCGAAGTGGACACTCTGGATGCCACACGAACCGCCGAGTGTGGCGCGCCGCTGTCTCACACTTTCATGCACGGCTACCCCCCGACCAAGCCAGGGCCAGACCCAACCGGCGCTGCCGGCGCAGGCGCCCACCTGCATGCACTTGTGCATGCTGAGCTCCATCTTCAGGTAGCCCGTGTAGAAGATGGGCATGATGCTGCGTGCGGGCAGAAGGGGCAGCAGGGGGGTTGTGATGTCGCGATTTAGGTAAACAGCGTAGACCAGGTTTGCGGGGCCTCCGTGGTGGTCACCGCCATACCCGCACGCGCGCGGCCAGAAACCCTTTCAGCCCGACCCCCGCTCCCACGCAACGAACATTTGAAATCTATGTTATCTATCAGATTGATCCCCTTCTAGGCCCTGCGCCGTGAAGCCCGCGGTGGTCCTTACGCACGTTAACGCTGTTCGCGCGCTCGCATTGAAACTGTATCGGAAGAATGGACTGTATTTCATTGCTGCATAATATAAGCCGCCACTGATGAAGCTTGCCTTCAGCGCCGCGCCCGCACCAGCCATGGTCGAGTCCCCTGCACAGAAAAGGAGACATCGGTGTATCGGTTTGCTGAGTTGAATTTAAAAGAGCGAAAGCTCAAATGAGAACAGATATCATAGAACACGCACATAGGCAGTCCTCGCCGTGCGAGTGGTTGGGGTTCATGCTGTTAAAAAGTATTTGGATTGACGTTTGCTTGAGTGCAGAGGCGCTGTAGGTAGTACCGTGCAGCGCGCGACAAGAATAACATAGGAGTCGGGATTGCCATCTGCGCGCTCGGCCCATGCGGAAGGCAAGGCAGCAAGGCTCAGGACATAAGGAGGCAAGCGGATATGCGACAGGTGTATGCGTCCTATGGTAGAGGATGGGGGCACTTCTGCATCCCCCGGTCTACTCGGGGAAAGGGGAAGAAAGGGGTTTGGGGCGGGGGAGGGGCGTGTCAGCGTGCCAAGGTTTGGACTGTTGGTGCGACGGTAGCTCGGCGGAAATATCGATACACGTCTAGTTATCATGCAAAGCAGATATCAACCTAGTACCTTACGACGACGGGCCAGAATGAAGCAAAGAAGTTAGCTGCTGCGTTGCTTACAAAGCTCGGCTTTGTGCATATGGCTTCAGCAGCCCGTGTCCTAATAGGATGCTTCGTGCTCCTGGCGGCAGCGAACCCAGGAAGCGCGCTGGAACCTGTACGCGAAGGCATGCCAATATTGCCAGATAACCTGTTCCCATCCCCGGTTTGCACCGGCTTTGGCGTTCTGGGCATGCCAACAATCTGCAATTTAAGGTGCGTGGGCTGGCGCCGGTCAAATTGTCAGCGACCTGCTTGTCCGACACGCGGTCTACCCAACGTCCTGTCGACCTTAGTGCCAGTCTCGCGGCGAGGCTCTTGCGCCCCTGCCTGAATGATGCAAAATCGCTGAGTATACAGGCTATGAAAGGAGGGGCCCTGGGGCTCCGCCGGTGTACTGCGGCCAAACCTTGGGCCACACCTGGCCTCAACCGCTGCCTACCCCTACTTCGCTTGCGCACAGGGACGGCGCCACCTTTGCGCCGGCGCTCCCCCTCCTCACACACAACCTGACCGCCAACACCACCCTCACCGGCCTCCCTGAATTACCTTGGCCACACGCCGGCGGGTATCTGGGCGGCGCCCCCGGCTGGCCCCGACTGCAGCTCTGGTCGCCACCCGCGTCCCACGCTGTGTGGCCCTTCATCCGTGTCCCCGCCGGCCTGCGGCTGATGCTGCAAGGCCTCACACTCACCTCCTACCCGCCCTACGCCAACCGAACCGCCTTCAGCAGGTGAACCCGTCGCGTTTCTGCTGTGCAGTGCGCCTTGGCGGCCGGGAGCAGGGGCGCCCATCCGGTGGTTTCATCCGTTGGTTGAGTCGCAGTGGCCGCCCCAAAGCCCCATCTCGTTGTGACTGTTTCTGTGTCCTACATGTGCGTGCGCCCGATCGTTTAGCCTACTGATACCGGACGACTTGACGCGCGCGGCGCTGCTACCGGCGGTGCTGGCGCTGGTGCGGCCCGAGAGCGATGTGCTGCCGGGCGGCGTAGCGGCACGAGAGGCGCCAACGCCGGGTGGGTCAGTGCGTGGCGTGGCGTGGCGTGGCGTGGCCGTGGAAGGAAAATGCACAATGGAGCATGCAGTATCAGGGCCAGGGCCGTTGGGCGTCTGGGTGGTGGACCTGTCTTGTGTCGACGGATTGTGGGGTGCGCCTGAGGGCCAATGGGGTGCGCCTGAGCGGCCGTGCTCGGCTATGGGCCCTGTGTGCCAAACAACCCAGCGCTTGTCCGCACCCACACGCCCCCGTACAAGCCATAACCCGGCCTCCTGCCTGCATGGCCCCCGCCCACCCCGGTTCGAGCACATGCGCAGGTGGCGAGCTGGCGCTGGTCAACGTGACCGCACAGCTGCCCGATTGCGAGGTGTGGGAGGAGCTGCGGCTGCAGCTGTGCCGCGGGCAGCCCAGTGACAATGTGCAGGTATGCGGCAGGGAGGCGCAGGACAGCAGATTGCCAGAGGTGCATGAGTACACAGTGTGGCTGGCGCGAGTGGCGCGGTTGGGTCACCACCAGAGAGATGGGCCGTGAGCAAAATGCGGCCAAGGGAGCCCAGTGCCGCGGGCTGATGACTGGTGACTGCCCTCATCCCGGCACGCCGCCACGCAGGTGTTCTCTAACCTCATCCACATAAAGTCGTTCAGTTACCGCGGCCTGATCGCGGCCGACGTCTTCCTCACCTGCATCAACACCTCCTCCGCGCCCTGGGCGGGCCGACAGCTGGCCTGGCCGCCGCCGCCGCCCTCGCCGCCGCCGCCCATGTACAGGTCATGGCTGCCCATACGCAGCGGCTGCGCCGCCACTGTACGCTCCGCTTCTGACCTGGCGACGGTCATTGATATGGCCGACCAGGAGCAGCTGCCAACGTACGATGTTGAGCAGGACGATCCAGTGTTCGCGATCCGGATCCAGGGCGTCGTACGGCTATCGGATCTGGTTGCGCCGCAGCAGTCACGCGGGGGCCAGACGGGCCTGCTGGAGAACGGCGCGCTCCCCGTGCGGCGTGCCTACCAGCTATGGGGTGAGTGATCCGCTGTTGCGGGCGCTGCCGCTCACTTTCGCCTGCAGGGCAAGATGTGTGCTGTGAGAAATGGGCTGTGGAGAGGCGGTGGTAGAGTGAACCATGACGGACGCGGGAATGTTCACTGCCGCGGTATCTTGCTGTCGCTCCCCTTTGCGCTGTGTCGCCGTGTGTAGGCCCCGACACTGGTGGCGCTACTCTGATGGACAGCAGCAGCAGCAGCACTAGGGCCCATCTTGACATGGGGGGGCTGCCTCGGCCCTTCGCGCTACAGCTGCCCAACCCGCCGCCCAACCGGGTGGACGGCCTGCGACGGCTGGAGCTGCGGCTCACCGGCCTGACCCTGTCGGGTGCGTGCGTGCGTGCCGCTTTGTCGTCATGTCTTAGGAGGAGGCCGAGGCGCGTGGGCTTGGGTGGCCGCGCCGTGGAAGTGTGACTGCTCGTGCTTTACGTCGTGCTGGGCGCGGCGGCGGGCGCCACCGACTGCTGAGAGGCGGTGTGCTGCTTGTTGTAGGTCTGGCGGCGGGCGACCCCAGCACCATCCCGCACGGGCTCCTGACGGCCGTGGGCTGGGCGCTCGGCATCAACACGTGAGTGGGAGGGGGGCGGCATGGGCCGACGAGCGGCTGAAATGAGAGTGCCTTCTACGCGATTATGCCGTGTGGAAGGGTGGCGCTGTGCTGAGCTGCCTGCCTGCCTGCCTGCCTCTTGACGGTCCTCACTCCCACCGCGCCAACCTGACTTCACCACGCACGAGTGCCACGCACCAGCGCCCTTCATTCCCACGCCGACGCCAACCTCAACTCTGTGCAGGGCCATCGTCGAGCGGGGCCAGAGCCAGGCCGCCCCCGCCCGGCTGATACTGCAGGACTGTGTGGTGGTGGTGAGCGCCGACGAGCTGGCCTACTGGCGCGCCGCGGCGGGGCTGCCGCCGCGGCTGGCGGGCTCGCAGACCGGCGGGAGCGGTGGAGCAGGCGTCAGGGGTGGAGAGGGTGCGGTGCTGCTGAGTGGAGCCAGCGCGCGGCAGTGGGGCGGCTGGCTCAACTCATCCATCGACCTCGAGGTGGGTGAGATGTGAGGGGCGGCAGCAATAGGTCGGGCAGCGGGCAGACTGGCATTGACAGGGCGTGCTTGGAGTGACGGCGCACGTGCACTCGACGGTCCATGGGCGGGCCACCTGGAGGGCATATGCCGCGTATGCCCCCTGCGGTGCCGTTGCACACTGACCTGCCGTCACGTGTACACCCCACCCAGGTGGACGCCGTCTCCCTCAATGGCAGCAGCAGCCTGGACAGCCTGACGCTGCGGTACTTGGACTACCCAGCGCTGGCCTTCCCCACCATCATGTTCAGAAACATCACCCTAGTCACCGCCGCCGCCGACCCATCCGAGGCGCCGCCCACCACCACCTCCCAGCCTGCTGGCAGCCCCAGCGGCAGCAACAGCACCAGTAACAGTAGTAGCAGCACCGGGGAGGCCGGCAGCGGCAGTAGCAGCGCCGAGCAGGGCGCTACGGCCTGGGAGCCGCTGTGGCCGGGCGCTGCTGATGGTTGGCTGCTGCGGCTAGCGGCGCCGCCGGAGGCAGTACTGGCGGAGGCGGCGGGCGCTGCTACAGCCGATGTGGAGGGCGCGGCCCGGGCTGCTACTGCCGCAGGCTGGTCCACGCTGCCGCTGTCGCACGTGCCGAGCATGCAGGCGAGCGGGGTGTGCTATTTCTTGGGCGGCTATTTGGTGTTGTCCCATGAAACGCTCCGCAGCAAGCATGTTGTGACGCGCGGTGTGGCTGTGCAATCCATGCGACGCTGGGGCCCAGGGCCCAACTGTTGCTGATGCCCTTTTTACTGCTGAGGATGTGTGTGTGTGTGTGTGGCTAAACCTGCAGGGATTCATTCCCGCGGCCGCGTGGACGACTGCCTTTGCCGCATTCGTGAAGGACCCTAGTTACCTAGACGACGGCAGTCTTCCGTCGCCGCCGCCCTCGCCGCTGCCGGCGTCGGCACCGCCCACCCTGCCAGGCGCGGTCAGCCTCACCCTCACAGGAGCAGGTACTGCGACACCAGTAGCGGCAGCCGGCAGCTCTCAACCCGTTTTCATCCAGGATTCTGCGCTTATTCGGATGCTGGGTGGCAAGGACGGGGCAGTGGGTGAGAAGTCACTGCCGCCCGCAGAGCCGCCCCTGCCGCCCGATGCGCCTCGGGGCAACGGCGGCATAGTCCCTGGCGGCGGCGGGGGCTTTACAGGCGGCGGCATCAATGCAGGCGCTGGCCTTAGGCGGCGACAGCTGCTGCAGCGGTTGCGTCAGCGGTTGCGTCAGCTGCAGTGGCAACAGCAGCCAATGTACCCCGGGTGGCGCCAGCGGAGAACGCTGCTAGGGGGCGGAGTGGGCAGCGGCGGTGCCGACGGGGGAGGAGGGGATCAGGCAGGCGGGTTCCAGTCGCTCAGCGTGCCTGGCAACGTCAGCCTGTTTGGGCACCCCTGGTTCCCAACCATTCTGGATCTTTCAGACATGGTGGCGGGACTGCAACTGATCAACGGCAGTTCGGTTGCTTTGCGGCAATTGGTGCTGGTCGGACTGGCAGGCGGGCGTGGCACGCAGCTGTCGAGCGCAGTGCCCGACAGCGGGGTTGCCAGCGGCGGCGACGGGAAAACCGGGTCGCCCGGGCAGCAGCAGCAGGCACCGGCGCCTCCGAGCGACCCGGCGTCTGGTGGTGTTGGTACCAGTGGCGGCAAGGAGCCGTCAGCTGGCGCCCGGAGGAGCGGGACAAGGAGGAGGAGGCTGCAGCAGGCCGGGGCGGGTGCTTGTGCTGCAGGTGCGCTCAGGCTGAACCGAATGCACTCATCACCACACGCCTGCTTTACGTTTCCTGCATTTGCAATGCCTCCACACAACTTGCCGTGTAACACACCCACCTGTGCGCCGTCACACAGGCTCGTACATCAACCCCGCCACGGAAATGTGCATGGCGTGCGGCCCCGGCACCTTCCAACCGGTGTCTGGCACCAACGCCACCGCCTGCCGCCCCTGCCCGCGCGGCTCCTTCACGCCCCTGGCGGGCGCCACCGACTGCAGCGCCTGTCCGCCGGGGCTGTCGTCAAACGAGCCGGGGGCGGCGGACTGTGAGTCGTTGTGGCTGCCGGCGGCGTCACTGCTGGTGTTCGGATTTGACAGGTGCGTGGGGCCGTGGTGTGTGTGTGTGTGTGTGTGTGTGTGTGTGTGTGTGTGTGTGTGTGTGTGTGTGTATGTGTGTGTGTATATGTGTGTATGCGTGTGTGTGTGCGTGTGTGTGCACGTGGTTACCGCATTGAGCAGTGGCGCGTGACGTCCGAGATCGCATTACCAACCGCGGCCGACCATCATGATTGCACCAGCACCCACCCACCACCCACCGACACTCCCACCACCTATGCCTCGTGCAGGACGTACGGCACAGCTCCCCGGGTGTTCCTCCGGGACGTGCTGCTTGTGCTGCCTGATTTGGAGCTGCAGGTGGGTGCGGCTGCTGGAGGCGGGTGTGGCTTTGGGGCGTTGCGGCCCGACGACGTCATGGCTTGGGGGCGCGGAGGTCGTGGGGGGGGGGTACTGGAAGGGGTACCCAGACTACCCACCACGCCGCTCTACAAGGCGGCCCAGGCAGCCCGTTTGTGTGACCATGGGCGCAACCGGCTCCCGCAGGTTTTGACGGCCTTGGCAATCGAGCTGTCGGCGGCATTATCAAACGCCACTAACAGCAGTAGCAGCAGCCCTGGCACGGGAGGGGCCACGGTGGTTCCTGCCTCGCCAGCTGCACTCGTGACCAGCGCTGCGGTGGCGGCGGCTGTGGAAGCGGTGGCTGGCTCTTATGCCGAGCAGCTGAGCAGCAGCGGTGGCGGCAGTAGCAGCGGTGGCGGCAGTAGCAGCGGCGGCGGCAGTAGCAGCGGCGACGCCGCGGTGCGAGCCCTTGCGGAGCTGCTGCTTTCATCGGAGGTGAGCGCACATGTTCTCAGTGCTTATCGCTTGGGCATATCTGACAGGCTTCGTTGCTTGCCGGGCTTGTCACGTCTGCGCTCGTGCTTGATTCGTACTGGCCCCCGGGTCCCCATGCACGTGTATGTTTCCCTGTAGTTTGAGCTGCTTGAAAGCGGAGACGCGACCAACACCAGCACTGGCAGCAATGACACCATCAGCAGCAGCAGCAGCAGCAGCAGTGGTGGCGGTGGGCTGGCTGATGCAGCCGGCGATCCCCTTGGGGCCGAGCTGGTGCTGCGGCGCGTGGCGTATGCAGGCGTGCGCGGAGTCAACGTGCGCCTTGCCTCCCGCAGCACATACTGTAAGACACCCACACACGTCTCGCAACTTGCGCAGTGCAATGTACCGTATGCAATGTGTGCGCATGAAAGGGTACGTTTTACCTATGTCTCACACCCCTCGCAGCGCCTTCCCACACCCATTTCGCACCTACACACAATGCAGTAACACTGCCCACGTTGCCCCCACCACACCGTACACAGACGCGAAGGAACTGCAGGCGGAGCTCGGCGTCCCAGCCCTGCCTGACATGCCGCCAGGCGCGCCGATGCCGCCCACAGCGCCTGCGCTGCCGCCGGACCCGCCGTCCCCGCCCCTCACGCCGCTGCGGCCGCCGGTGCCGCCGCGGCGGCTGCCACCTAGCGTCTTTCAGGACGGCGGCGGAAAGCCGCTCCCTCCTTCTGCAACGACGCAGCCACCGCCCCCGCCAGGGACGCTGGGCACCGGTGGGAGCGGCGGAGCGGGGGCGTCGCCCGCCGCTGCGTCGCCGTCGGCGCCGGGATCCTCCCTGGTCGGCGAGGGGGTGGGTCCGGGGAGTGGAGGCGCGGCGGCGGGTGCGGCGGCACCAGCTCCGGGCGGCGGCAGTAGCAGCGGAGGCGGGGGCACCGTGTACCTGCAGCCGTGGCAGGCTGGCGTGATGGTTGCGGGGATCGTGGTGGGAGTGGCAGTGGCGGCGACGCTTGGTGGCATCATCCTGTGGAACAGATGTGGCCCGCCGCCGAAGGCGGGAGCGCCGCCGCCGCCGCCGCCAGTGCCGAAGCCGCTTGGCGGCGGCGCAGCAGTTGGCGATGGAGGGCATGCAGCAGTAGCAGGCACGGCTGTAGCAGGTGGTGCCGGCCGCGGCGCTGCAGCGGCTGGCAGTAGCATTGAGCTTGTAGACATGGCTGGCGGACGGGATGGCACTCGGGCGTGAGGGGCTGGAACATGCTGTGGCTCGGTTGGTCCTGGGTACTGCACAAGTACTTGGATGTTTGGGGCTGGCTGGTCTTAGTGATGGTGGGGGTGCTCGTAATACTGTGGCTGTTGCGGACGTTTACCAGTGAGATTGGCGCGAGATCGGGTCTGAGGGGCGAAGGCGGAAGGCAGCGGATGCATCGGAGGTATCGAGCCAACCAGGCTTTGGCTGGGAACGGATGCAGCAGGGTCCGGTTGCATACGCGACATGGCTATCATAAACACCGTTCCATGCGCAGCCCATGTGATTCTCCTAGCGGGGGGGTGGGTGGCAAACTGGCCCCATAGTTAATGAGCTGTAAGTGCCCGCAGCGCGCGATCTATCTTAGCCCTCGTGATGCACGAGCTAGCCATCTTCGTCGCCTGATCAACCACCGAAAGCATCCAAGCTCTAAATCATGTTGCTAACCAACAACTGCGTGCGCATGACGCGTGCGTGTGTTCGTTTCATCGTACGAATGGCATGATGGTGCTTGTACGGGCGGTCAGGTGGGGTCTCCATGGCACCAGGCTGCCTGACCCCTCCACACCTACCATCGACCCGCATCGACCGTGTGCAACCAACGGAATCCAAACTGGACCCAGATGGATCGTGGCACACTGCCCATTCATTTCATCTAATGAAGTGCCGCCCGTCCCCAAGGCCGCATACCCCACGCGGGCCGCGACCCGTTTACGGTGATGTTGGCAACAATGCCGGGTTGCACGCCCCGCTCCTCATCTCATCAAGCCAGCCTAAGGAGAAAAGCTCATACACCGTCATAGACCATTCCAACGTGCTAGGCAGTGCGCTTGATTATATATGACCCTCACTATGTCAGGAGTGAAGTGAGCAGAGCTACCAAAATAAAGCGCTCACACGCGCGCGTTGCCGTAGTTTGCATAAGGTACGGGCCGAGACCCGTTCACGGTGCATCATGTGGCCCCAAAACAACAGGTAGTAAGCTGAGGGGCTCGTAGCTACACTCTTTAACGACTGATGATCAAAAATCACGTGATCATGGCACATGCAGGCGTGCGTGTCACATGCACACGAACGACTGCGGCCCCGCATTAGGCCCAATGATGCCAATCATGGCCAATCAATCTATCAATCGCGTCAATCAGTGCACGTACGGTGCTCCCTACCTAACTAGCCGCGCCCCAGCCAAACCAACACAACTGCACATCTGGTGCAAGTCCCTCTGTCCCCATATACATGTGCGTGCGTGCAGCAGGCCTCTGCGTGCGCATTGCTGCGCATGCCCAATGTAAGAAGTGTCCAGCTGCTCATTTTGTTCAGTAAGCATCAACATATGTCACAGGTATGGGAAGTGCCAAGCAAAGGAAACCGGTAAGACCCACCGCAAACCCTGCTGAAATTCCTGCTGCGAAGAAGCCTTAGTTTCATTGTGCAAGTAAGTGGCAGCCATGTCATGCATTCATCCAATTATCACGAGCGCACGGGAGTGTGGGGCCTTCATTCGTGCTGCAATATCGTTCTGCGTGACAGCGATGCATGCCCGACCATCACTGTTGGCAACGGTAGGGATACGTGGGATGCGGTTGCGCCGCCCACTGCTCATCAGCGCTCTGCTGTTCGGAAGCTGACATCCAAGCACCGCCGCCATGGCCAGGCACTGCGGCCGCGGCCGCTGCCGCCGCTGCCGCCACCTGCTGCGGCTGATAATGCTGCTGCTGCAGGTGCTGCTGGTGCTGCAGCTGCTGCTGGAAGCTACCAGCAGCAGTCCCAGTAGTGCGGTCGCTAGCGCCGCGCCTGCCGCTGCGAGCCGTCCAAGTGGCGTACAGGGCATGGGGCGCGTCCATGCCGGCCGCCGCCGCCACCACCCCTGCTGGCACCGGCTGCTCACACACCGGCGGATGGCTCCAGTTGGCAGCAGCGGCTGTGGATGCGTAGTGTGCGGCCGGCGGCCCGCCGGCGGCAGGGGGCGCGCTGCCCAGCTGCTGCGGCCTGCTGCGGAGCAGATCCTGCCGGGGCGGCGGCTGTGCCGACGGTTGAAGATGGTAAGCATACAGGTATGCGGCGGACGCGGACGCCGCATGACCGTAGTACCCGCCAGCAGCGCCAAGTGACCTGGCGCGTGCGAGGACTGCTGGGGGGGGCGCGGCGGCGCCACCGTTGGGCCCGGCTGTCCATGTGGTTGCGTCTGTGGCGTACACAGCACGTGGCTGTCCAGTCATCAGCGCTGCAGCGGCGGCACCTGCCGTAGCACCTGCCACCGCGACTGACGCAGCGGAGGCGGGCCAGGCAATGCTGTGCGGCCGATGCGGTGCCGCCGCCGGCTCACTGCCACCAGCAGCCGCCGCAGGAACCGCAGGAGGCGTGTGGCCCGGCGGGCCCCAGGGTCCGGCGGCAGTGCCGGCGGCGGCGGGGCGGTGGGAGGAGCCCCAAGCTGCCGCCGCCGCGTAGGCGGTATGGTGGTGGGCCAGCAGTGGTGCCGCCGCGGGGGGATACAGGGGCGCTGCAGGCGGCTGACGCAGCTGACGGTGATACCAAGGTGGCGGCGGCAAGTGTTGCCGTGGCGGCGGCGGTGGCAGCGGCGGCATGCCCGCGGCAACAGGATGCCATGCGCCTTCCACCCAACCGCCGGCGGGCTGCTGCGTCTGCTGCTGCGTCTGCTGTGGCTGATGCTGTGTCACTTGCACGGCGGATGCGGTGTTGGCTGCTGCATACGCATGCACGGGGTAAGCGTGCGTGTGACCGCTGCTGCTGCCAGCAGCCCCGTACGGCTGGCCGATGCCAACGGCTGCGCTGTGTGCGTGGTCATCCACTGCCGGCGGCGGCGAGCCGACGGCAACGGCCGCGAAAGCAGCAGACGTGGCAGCCATTGCGGGGGATGGCACTTCCGCCGTGGCCACCGCTGAAACCGCCGCAAAGTGCACGGGCATGGCAGAGACGGGATGCCCTGTGCCGCTGGCGCCGCCATGCGCCATCGCCATCGCCTCCACGTGCTGCTGCTGTTGGGCGCGTTGTTGCAGCTGCTTTTGCCACTGCTGCTGATGCTGTTGTGGCTGCTGTTGCGGCTGCTGTTGTTGCTGCTGTTGCTGCAGCTGTTGCGGCTGGTATTGGGTCAGCATGGGTGACTGCGGTGCGCTGCGGGTCCCCACCTGGATACCCAGCTCATCCATCAAATAATCAATCATGTCAACGCGATCGTCGCCGTCACCGTCGCCACCCAGCAGACCGCCGCCGGCTGCCGCCGCCGCCGCTCCTTCTACAACACGAGCCCCGACGGAGCCGCCGCTGACAAATTCAAGGCTGCTGCTGACCGTGAGCCCCGCATCAGCGGCACCTGTGGTGCCTGTGGTGGCGCCCGCAGCCGCGCCCGTGCTGCTGCCATCACCCGTGCCGCCACGCGCGTAACCAAACCCGAGGCTGCCCTCGCCGCCGCTGACGGCTGGGGGGGTAACGCCCCCAGACCCGGAGCGCTGCTGCTGTTGCTGTTGCTGATGGTTATGCGATAAGAACTGGCTGGCCTCGTGGACAGCGGCATTCCTTGCCGCCGCGGCCACAACAGCAGCCGCCTCCGACGTCGCGCGCGCAATGGGCGGCCCCAGCAGACGCATGGGCGAGCCAAAGGCCGCGACAGTGGAGCGCGTGCGCTGCAGCTGAAGGGCCGACGGGCCCAAAGCTGCTGGCGGCGCCGAGCCGACCCCATCAACGGCAGAAAAGCCGTGCATGGTGTAAGGATGTGATGAGTACTGCTGCCGGTAGCTGCCGTCGCCGCCAGCGCTACCGCCTCCGGTTGGAACCGCTGATGAGTATCCCACCCTGGCATCCCGAGCTATTGCGTTGGGCACTGGGGCTGAGGTGGATGTGCGGTGGCCAGTTGCCGTGGCGGGGGCAAAGCCGCCGAACGCCGTGCCCGCCAGCATGAGCTCCGAGTGCGTCTGCTGCTGCGCGCCCGCAGCTCTAGCGCCGCTGCTGCCACCCCCTGCTACAGCCGCTGCCAGCCCGCTGATGCCTCCTGCTCCTGCCTCTGCTGCTGCTGCAGCTGCCGCCGCCGCCGCCTGATCCTCTGCCATAGCTCGAAAGGAGGGCACATCCGGGAGAAAATCATCATCATCAAAGTGCGGCTCGGCAGCGCCCGTTCCGCTTGCCGGCTGCTGGTGCTGGTGATGCTGGTGCGAGGCTGGCGCCGCCGCTTGCCAAGATGGCTGCTGCTGCTGCGGCGGCGGCGCCTGCTGCATTTGGGCACCGTTGCCGGCGACACCAAGTGGTGGGGCGGGGAATGCGGCAGAGGAAGAAGACAGAGGCGGCGACACGGGTGGACAGCCGTGTTGCTGGAGCAGGAAAGGGTTGGTGAAGGCGGGCGAGGGTTGCGGCGCCGCGGAGGGATGCAGCGGCGATGGCGTCAGCGACTGCGCCGCAGCTGCGCTGCCTGGTGCAGCCACTGCGACTGCCCGAGGCGCCAGCGTCTCAGCAGACACCGAGAAGGGGTTGGTTGGCAGCAGTCGTGGCAGTGGCTGTGAAACTGCAGGAGCGTCGGCGGCACAACCGGCATGAGCGTGGGCGCCAAAGGCAGGCATGCCAGAGGATGATGAGGCAGCGATGCCATTGATGGCCATGCTGCTGGTACACGGGCTGGCTGCGTGTGCAGCAAGAGGCGTCATCCCGCCAAATGGCGGTCGCTGGCTGTGCAGGGGATGGGAACGGTGCGCATGTCGCTGCTGCGCCTGCGCCTGCTGGTGTTGCTGCAGCACCAACTGCTGGTGCAACTGGAGCTCTTGAAGCTGCTGTTGCTGCTGCTGGTGTTGCTGTTGCTGCGCCAGGTTTTGCTGCTGGTGCTGTTGCTGCATCTGTTGCTGCTGGCGGTGGTGCTCTTGCTGCATCAGTTGCTGCTCTTGTTGCTCTTGCTGCTGCTGGCGCTGTTGCTCCTCTAGGCGCAGCTGCTGCTCCTGTTGGCGCCGAGGAGTGCACGCGTGCAAGTGCACCCGCCGCGGGCTCGAGGCGGGAAAGGCCGGTGCCAGCATTGCCGCCGCCCCGGAAGCAGCCGCTCCCACTCCCGCTCCCGCCGCGGCCACTACTGCTGCAGCAGCTGCAGCCGCAGCCGCCCCCGTCGCCGCTTGCGCCCGCTCTGCCAGGCTCCAGCGCACCTCCGCAGCGCTGCAGTTGTGTCCGCCACGAGCGCCATTGCCGCTGCCGCGCCCGTCATTAGTGCCGCCGCCGCCAAACCCTCCGGCGGCTGCGCCGCCGCCACTGCTACCCAAGCCTCCAAGCTCGCCGCTCCTGGTATCAAACACCTCTGCCTCGCCCTCCCCCTCCTCGAAGTCAAAGTCAGTGTCCTCGTCCATTGTAAAGTAGCTTAGCAGCGGGCCCTGTTGCGCGTTGTTGTCGCTGCCCGAGTAGAGAGCACTGCTGCTAAGCCCGCCGCCACTCGCGCCGCCAGCGGCATGCGGACTGGCAGCGGCTCCGCCGCTCAGCAGCAGCAGCACCGGCGCTGTAGTCCCACGGTGGTAGCTGCTGGGGTGTTGGTGTCGCCCGCCGAGCTGGTGACCGCCGGGACCGCCGCCGCTGCCTTCGGCGGCGGCGGCGGCACCATCCTCCACGCCGCCGTCCTTGTCGCCGCCGCTGCTGCCCCGACTGCTGGTGCTGCCGCCGCTGCGGCGCCGGCGCCGGCGCAGCTCCATGGTTGCGTCTCCATTGGCGGTCGCAGCGCGCTTGCTGCCGCTGCCACTGCCACTTTGCGTAGCATAGCCGGCGCCGCCGCCGCCATTGTTGGCACCACCGCCTACACCGATCGGGGCACCGGCGGGGTTGTACCACAGCGGCTGGCTGCGGCTCCGGATAGGCCGCGGCTCGTTGACTGCCGCCGCAGCCTGCTGCTCAGCCGCGGTCGGGGGCAGTCGCGGCACGGCCGCGGCGGCGGCGGCGGCGGCGCCATGGTCGGCGCCAGCAGCAGCCGTGAGTCCGACAGTGGCGGCGGCGCTCCGGTGGTCGTTGCCTGGCACGGCGGTGCTGCCGGCGCCGGTCGCGGCGGCTGCTGCCGCATCGCCGTGGCCTATCCCGCCGGCGGCGGCCTGCGCCTCTTCGCCTTCCCCCGAGGTCACCCGCTGTTGCCGCCCCGCGCCACCGCCAGGGGCGCCCCGCTTCTTGTTCTTGCCCTTGCCGGCAGATTTGAAGAAGCGCAGGCGCGCGACGTTGCGGAGGATGGACCATTTGAAGGGATTGGCGACGGCGCCGCCGCCACCACCGCCTGCACGCCCATCACCGTCTTCACCGGCGCCTTCGCCCTCGCCGCCACCGTCTTCGCCGCCACTGTCGCTGCCACCATCCCGGTCGCTGCCGCCAGCACCACCAGCACCTTCCCCGCCGGCCTCAGCCACGGCCGGCTGTAGCTGCTGCTGCCCGGCGGGCGCGGCCGCGGAGCCGCTGGGCCCGGCGGCGCCCTCGCCTATCCCCTCAGCCGCACCGTCAGCGGCTGACGCACTCGAGCCATCTGGCAGGCCATGCACCGCCGCCGCCTCCACCGCCGCCTTCGCCGCCTCCAGGGCCCTCATGCGCAGCTCGGGGTCGCCGCAGGTGGGACCCACCATCTGCAGTGATCGAGCGACATGATCACATGGGTCCCATGTTATGCTATGCAAGTTAGGGCGAGGGAGTACAGTCAGGGAGGGCTGCAAGGGAGGGCATGCATGATTGCAAGCCCATCAGCCAGCAGCAGCATGGGGACGACACGAGGCTGCATCAAGCAACGGTTCCACACAAATGAGGCCATGGGAACTGAGCACACTGCTAAACGCAGCACGCACGCACCTGAGCATAAACTCGCAGTGCAAGGTTCTCGGTTGAGGGTTTGACTGCGCGAGGTAGGGTCGAAGAAGCAGAGGAAGGTCAGGGATGTGCGAGTTTCATGAATGGGCGGATGGTGCAGGAACCGTACATAGCAGCAGGCCCAGCCACTTGCTTGGCAACCCATGTCCCATGAGACAAGCAGAGGCGCGCCTTGCGGCTTACCAGATCTCAGAGTGCTGTAGAATATGTTCTTGACATCTGCGTCTGTGCGCGTACGGAAGTGCTTTGCGATGAGCGCCCTGTACGGCAGGTCGGGGTCACACAGGGCGGGCCGCAGGGTGGGGGCAGTGGGAATCGGGTTGGCACGCTGGGCGTACGGACGGAGACACTGCGGCCCGTCACTAAACCTCGATCCATAGCAATCCAAGACCCCGATGACATCGTCTAGACGTGACATAAAGGGCATGCATGGTAAGTGGCTCAGGGGGCAAGCAAGGGAGTGCTTAGCCGGGATGCACGCAGCTGCCGGACACGAAGCCACGCGAGATACCGTACGGTCGTGTACGGATGGAAGGGCCGCATGCGTGGGGAAGGGCTTTGCACTCATGATCCCTTGTCGCCGAAGGGCTGGGATAGACTAGCTTGACGTAACTAGGACGGCACGAGGGGGGGGTCGGAGGGGGACCAAGGTGGGGAGGGGGGTGGGGGGCCGAGGGGCCAGCGGTTGCGGCCACCGAGCGTGCCACCGAGGCAGAACTTCAAGTCTGACCACCCGTCAGCAAGTTCCTCAGCTCAGCGCTGATGGTACAAGCGCAAGCCTGCCTTGCGATCTAGCCCGGGAGCCGCGCAACCAAAACCGTGTGAAGCCTGCGACTGTGTGAACAACTGTCTGGATAAAGCCGGCGGGCACAACACGTCTGCCCACCTTATGCCGCGCCCAGACATGCATGGGTGTATACGGAGCTCGCTATATGGCTTGGAGCTTTCCAGGCGAGCTGGGCGTGCGCGCGCGCGAGCCGGTCACAGAGACTACAGACTGCAGTCCGTGCCGCGCGAGTGTTCCAGCAGCAGCGCCTGGCGAATCACCGACTCGCCCTAATACAAGGTATGGATCGACTTACCATTTGTTACCGGCGTGGGCGTGGGCGACACAGAGGCTCTGATACTCGCACGCCGTCCAGGCTCGCCTCGACGGGCCTTCACGCCCCATTTGAGGGGCACTATGTGGCACCTAGAGCCAAACGGTATCCGTATACAGCAGCAAGTCCCTGCGCCAAGGCAGCAAAAGCTTGTTCGCTAGTAAAACAGTTCAGCGCGAGTTTTGGCACAAGCTGCTGACATGCAGACCTGAGCGACTAATCCCTACCAACTTACTTAAAAGTGGGGGGCAAAGGATGCAAGCGGCCTGTCGAGGCGGGCCGACCGGGCCGACTACAGTCTCCGGCGCCTGAGGCCCTGCAGCGTCGAGGATGCTACTGTTATGTTGCAAATGGTTATATCCTATATGCGTAAGGACATACAAAAATCTGGAGGCGCGGGTAACAACCAGTTCATACTGGCTTTTTCCAGAGCGCATCCGACGAGTCGCGCGGGGCAAGGCCGCAGCGTGCGACCATCTCAAACTAGAGATTGACGGCTTCTTAACGATACCAGCGGCGGCCCGAGATTGCGCCCTTGGCACTGTAGTGACCGTGACTGACCCTCCGCTGACGCCTTACTCCGTGACCGTCGACTGGCGCCCTGGCCGCGTGCCTATTATGTGTTGGTCCCTGATGCCCGTCCCGACCCTACCTGCCCCGCCCTACAGACGTACCGGTGTCTTACTTTAGCCTCGTACTTGGCTGATATCCTCACCCAGCCTGACCGAAGATGCTGTCCGGTATGTATGTCTTCTCGGTGAGCGTGCGTGTCTCAAACGTTTACTCGTGTAGGGGCCCTGGCTTGATACCCGCCGTTTCATGGAGATAAGATGACACATTTCCGTTGGGCCTTTCCGTGTGTTCAATTGCAATATGAAGTCTGGGGTGTGCTGGGTTGTTCCCACCCCGGCATACTGTGGTGGCCCACGGCCACGGCCACAGCTGGGAGTGGGCCCCCTCAACCCACGCCTCAACCTGGCTTTGCAACGCGATGCTTGTGTTCCTGGTAAACACGAGTGCGCTTGACCGTGCTGCGTCCGCGGTCCTCTGCCTCCGGTTACTTCCTCCCCGCGCAGCACGCAGCCATGCTAAAACAAAAATGCAGATACACAGCCACACAGAGACACAGCGATAAAGTTTGTTGCCAAAGCCCAACGGCCCAGGCCCTGGCCCAGGTCCCATCGCACGCCCAGGCCCTGGCGCCGGGCGCAGTAAACTTAGTACTTACTCGCTAGTTGCTAGCCAGCCCGACGCATTACCCGGCGCATGATACTGCCGCATACGTCCACACACACACACACACCATCCCTGCCGATGTAGCTCCCTACTCAACAGGCCTGCTCCCCGGCCCCCGCATGCCGCCCCAGCCCGGCAGGACCGCCGCTGGCATCGCCCCGCCAAACAGCCGACTGCGCGCGCCGCGGCTGCGCCCCCGGCTCCCCCCACCTCCACCCCCACCCCCTCCGCCGCCCGTGGGCCCCAACAGCTCCCCAAAGCACCTGCGCATCTTGGCGGCTGTGTGCAGGTGCTGCGGCTGCGTCGCGTCGTCCGGCACCGAGGCCAGCTCCGTCAGCACCTGCATACGGCGTGTGTGTGCATGGGTGTGTTGAGAGTGAGAACGTAAGGAAAGGAACACAACAGGACAGTGTATGCAAGCAATACAATGTGACGGAAATACACACACGCAAACACATATACACACACCTTCCGTATGGAAGTCAGAAGTTTGAAGTTCTCTTCGCTCAGCCAGTAGCCATTGTAGGGGCCGCCCCAGCGCTCAGCCGCCGTCAGCAGCCCTCCGCCGCCGCCGCCGCCGCCACCGCCGCCGCCGCCGCCACGACAACTGCCCAAAGCAGCAGCCGCTGACGCCGCGCCCGGGCCTCCCTCCCCCCGGGCGGCGGCAGCCGCCGACCCCGACGCGGCTGCAACGGACATCGAGACGGCCATGGACATTGGCCCTTCGTCGCCCAGAGCTGCCCGCGCCGCCAACCACAGCGCCGCCGCCTGCAGCGGCCGCCGTACCGGGTAGGCCAACAGCACCTGTGCAGTGGCGGCAGTGGCGGCGGAGACGGCAGGCGGCGGGGTGAGAGTGGACGGAACAGCGCGTGTACATGTGTGTAACGCAGGTTGCAAGTACTGCCGGCTCGGGGATCACGAGAGGTGACCGAGACGGATGATCTGCAGCTAACAAGGACCCCTCACACACACGGTCCCCTCTGCGCACGGTCCCCCAGCCCCGCACCACCGCCCTGCGTCATCAGCAGCACCACCAGCCACCGGCCACGCCCGTACCACCACCGCCACCACCACCACCGCCACCAGCCACTCCCGCACCATCACCATCACCACCACCACCACCACCACCACCACCGCCACCAGCCACCCCAGCCCCGCACCTGGCTCCTAAAGGCCATGAGCCCCTTGTTGGTCAGGTGCGGCGGTGCCAGTGGAGCCTCGCCGTGCGCCGCGGCGCCGCCCGCCAGCTGCCGCTCCGCCTCCACTCGGGCGCCCAGGGGACCCAGCCACACCACCAGCACCTGCACGCGCACGCGCGGGGCGGGCGTGGGGGGCGGGCAGGCGGGTACGTAGGCGGGCGGGCGGGCATGCGGCCATGACAAAAGGAATGCGGTGGACGCGGCGGCAAAGCGGCGTGGGCCCCCGCCGAGCACTGTTTAAGGGCGCTCCAGGAACCTAGAAGGTGCACTGTTGGAGGTGTTCCGAGGACGGGGACACAGCGCTTCGTGTAGGTGATGGGACCACAGCACCCGTGTGCGCCTTCCCACACGCACCTCGAGCCAGCGGCGGTATACGGCCCAGCAGCGCAACAGCCGCCGCCACAGCAGCAGCCCCTCCGCGACCACAGCCGGCGGTG
Source organism: Chlamydomonas reinhardtii (assembly GCF_000002595.2). NCBI lineage: Eukaryota > Viridiplantae > Chlorophyta > Chlorophyceae > Chlamydomonadales > Chlamydomonadaceae > Chlamydomonas > Chlamydomonas reinhardtii. Next base: position 474,085 of record NC_057013.1, on the reverse strand, counting down.
GCGACGTCGCGGCCGCCTCGTCCCCCGCCTGCACGTGAGACCACATGCATCACAGGCACCGAATAGCATCAGCCGCACCGAGCAACACTTGCTCCCATGCATCCTGTACTGCGCAGCTGCTACGGTTTATGTGGGGCAATATCATGGCCCTTGGTTCTATTCCATGCCGAGGCGTCGCGAACGCCAATTCCAGTTTCACTTGTCTTGGTACGGCACTCACCGACTCGACGACCTCCCGCATCTCCTCCTCCTCCAGCTCCCCCGCCGCCTCTTCTTCCTCAGCCGCTTCTGCCGCCGCCTCTGCCTCCACTACATTTACCGCGTCGCAGCCCCTGCCGTCGCCGCCGCCGCTGCCGCCGCCGCCAGCGCCGTCGCCCTGACCCGTGGCCTGACGCCGCCGGGCGGCCGCCGCCGCCGCCCGCTCCTGCGCCCCAAGCGCCAGCGCCCCCCGCGTGTCGCCCCGCCGCAGTAGCTCGGCGAAACGGTCTGCATAGCTACTGCCGCCGTACACAACCTCCCCGCGCAACACCATGCCACCGCAGCCCCCTGCGGCACCGGCGCCGCCGCGCCCCGCCCCGGCCCTGGCGGCGGCGGCGCTGCCGACGCCTCGGCAGCTGCCGGCGTCTGTGACTGGGACATCGGCAGCTGCTGCAGTGGTAGTTGTTGTGGCGGCTGCCGCTGCTGCTGCCCGTGCCGCGTCCGCCGCCGCTTCTGTCGCCAGCTCGTCCCTGACCTCGTCACACCTGTGCGTGCGGTCAGGTTGGGCGCGTGTGCACTGCTGCTGCTGTCGGCCCCTGTCGCTCGTCCTTACCCTCTCAATGGATGTGGCTTGCAACAGGCCGGTGCCCTTCGGACCCGCGATGTGCCCCTGCCCACCCGTGTTTATATTAGCCTTGCACTCCGACCCCACCAAACATATAAAACCACGAACACATCTCCCTCACCTGCTGACCATCACAGCTGACACGCCCTCATACAGCAGTAGCCAGTTGGCTGTGGCACTGGAGCCGCCGCCGCCGCCCCCAGCACTGCTGCTTCCAATATTGCCGCCGCCAGCTCCACAGCTGCTACTGCCGCTGCTACTGCCGACGATCAGCTTGCCTGCCATCTGCTGCACCTTTACCGCATTGAAACGCTCGTCGACCTGTCCGTACACAGTCCGTACACAGTCCGTACATCACGACATGGTGCCCATGGCCAATATTCATGACGTACATACACAGGCTGTAGATATCTGCCGTGAAGTACCCAACCAGAATGCCCCATGACGACCAAGAGTCAACCAACTCGAACCACACCCGAGCGCAGCATCAGGACGGTGTCACGGCATGATGTGCGCCTTCCCCCTTTCCCCCGCTCACCTGCAGCGCCGCCCGGCTCCCACTGCCGCACCCCTCCCACAGCTGGTCCACGTGCGTGATGCGCCGCCGCTTGCCACCGCCGCTACTGCCGCCGCCGACCCCAGCGCTACTGCCGCCGCCGCCACTACTGCCGCATGCCCCAATCAGAGGACCCGCCTCCACCGGCTTTGCTGGCGGCGTTGCGGAGCCAACCCCAGCGCCGCCATCAGAACTGCCTTGCGGCTGCTGATTGTCTGCGATGCCAGCCTCCGTCGGTACTGCCGCCGCTGCCGCCGCCGCCGCTCGTTGCGCCGCCAGCCACAGGGACGCCGCCGCCTGCGGTGGCCCCATGGCGTGTTCACCGGCGTATGCTCACGGGTTGCCCACGGGCACACGCAGCAACCCGCGCCTGGCCCCTCCTGGCCTACCCGGCACACCGCCTCCCGGTCCTCACCTCCACCAAGTACTCAAAGCCCTTGCGCAGCACCATGAAGCGAACAGCCACCTGCGGGAGGGGGCAGTGCTTGTGTGAGTGTCACAGGGAGGGCACAAAGGATGGAAACAAGCAGGACGGCGGCGGCAGCGGCAAGGCAAAGCAACGCACACATGAGCTATCAAAGTCCGACACAGGTACACGCAGTTTTGCAAAACGCCCCCGACCTCGCATCTGACACATGCCAGGGTATGCGGTGCACCAGCCGCCAGCACCGCCCATCAAGTGCCACCCATCCAGTGCACAAACACGCACACAGCACGGCCACGCGACCGCACCCTCGTACCTGTGTGAGGGCACATGTGGTCTTGTACTGCAGCATGAGACTGCGCATGTGCCCAGCCCCGGGCGGCGGCAGCAGCAGCGGCCGACCCGCGTACGGCGCTCGGTGCCACGTGCCCCCCGGCGCACCGCCGCCGCCGCCGCCACCACAGACACCACCACCGCCGCCACCGCTGGTGCTGCCGCCGCCTCCGCCTGCCACTGGGGCGGCGCTGTGGCCTCCGGCACTGCCGCTGCTGCGGCTGCCCGCGCCTCCGAGCCCCCAGTCTCGCGCCTGCATCTCGAACCACAGCTCGTTGCTCAGCGCCACCACGGACATCCAGTGCCGGCACACCGCCGCCGCCCGCACGCAGTCGGCCGTGTCGCGCAGCCCACTCAGCACCAGCAGCAGCACCTGCGCAGCAGCCATCAGCGCCCGGCGTTGAGACATCGGACGACGCACTGGCGGTTGGCCGTTGGAGGTCACCGCCGTACACCTGGAGAGCTGCTGGCCTGCTGCCTGCACCGATACTCAGTCGCAACCCCTAGCCACCGGAGGACTGGGCGTGGCACGCGCACCTCTGCAGGTATGGCGTCCCCGGATATCCGCACACGCGGGGCGGACGCCGCCGCACCACCTGAGACATCATCCGCTACCTCGCAGCAGCCTGAGACTGCCGCTGCGTCGGCAGCTCCGGTGCTGCCGCCTCCGTCCAGGCCGCCCAGGTGCGTCCCGGCCCCGTCGGCAGAGCGAACATCCGCGCCTGCACCTGCGGCAGCTCCCTCGTTGTCGGAGTCGAGGTCCTGCGGGGTGAGGTTGGTGCGGCGCGCTCGCTCAACCACACACATCGGTATGGCACGGGGGCCAGGCCGCGAGCCCAGCCTGGTGCTGTTGAGTCTAGCCTTTTCGACTTGAAAATTGCTTACGTCTAGGTCGGCTGCCCAGTCACCGTTGGCGGGGCCCGCTCCAGAAGGGTTTCGCGCGTCACCGGAAGCGACTCCATTCCGTTTTTGGTTGTTGTTTGTGCTGAGTCTCCATTCTGGGAAATCAAACGTCAGCGACATAACAGAAATAAGGACCAGGGTATGTCAAGTTCAGGATTCTCGCCCTCGTTGCGTCGTCATTCAGGCGTACGCACTTCAGGAAATTCCAGGGCGGTCTGTGCTCTGTATGAAGTGCAATGCACCTCAACAATACCCGCCTGATGGCTCATCGGGCGCGCGTCTGCCCAGGTCTGCCCAATCCCAACCGCTGACACGTTAGGCGCCCCAGCCGTCCTGACAGCTCCTCAAGGGGGTCTCTCTTAACCTTACAATCTTGCCCGTGCTCTTGATGTCTGACTGCAGTGGTAAACACAGAGCTCCGTCTCGTTCCCTATCTTCCGGTGGGTGCTTCCCTCATTCCCTGCACGTCTCGCCACGACGCATGTTGCGCAGCAGAGGGCAACTCCATCAGCTACCAGCTGAGCAGGGGGCTGCAGTGCTGCAGCAATGAAGACAGTTGAGTGTTGACGGCAGACCAGGAGTGCAGCGGAGTCAACAGCGCTTGCGAATTACAACGACTACGCACGCGCATAGCCCACCCAACACCACACCGTGTATTATACCCACCTTCTGGACACTACCGCAGTAAATGCCAGGCCACCAATCCCTGCGATGTCACGTCCCTGCCCGTTCTTGACACTCCAACTCCAAAACTCTGTTCCTTCTCAGGCTGTCAACACAGCTCAAAATCCCGAGTTCTAATCCTACATTCCTACAATTACCCGGAAATCAGTGCGCATCTGACCCCGTGCCCCGCATCCCTGTAGGACACCGTGTGGCCTGACTCTACCCGCGCGAGTGACAGCCCGTGTGTCGTAATGCGTTGCTACGCCCCTCCCTCAAATCTCAATGCTGTACGGTACTTGGAGCTAATGCTAGTTACGGTACTCGGAGAGCCTGCGGCAAGCAATCCTTAGCTACACGTATCTCTGGTACCGGCGCCGTGCCGAGTGCCGTCCAACTAAGCGCCAACCAACTGCACACCGCACACGGCCTACAACAAGGCGTTGTCCGGGCGCTCCCACGCCTTCCAACCCGCCCTAACGCGCTCAAATGTATTCTTCCGCGCATGGTCAAAGCAAACGAACCGAAGGCGCTGGTCCTTCGCTAGGACAATGCACAGCTTGTCTGGAAGGGTGTCGCTTGCAACCGGCCGTATTACGCTCTAACAATTCAACTCCCGCAACCGATGAGCATCCACAGCTGACAAACAAAAAGCTTCAGGAACTGCCTAATATGGCATTTGCCCTGGTCAGCCCGCCAAACCAGCCACCAACACGTGCAAACTGCATGATGCTAGAATTCTCGTGGCTCTGGGGCCAAATGAAACTTGGGATGAGATTGTACCGATATGCAATGCAAAAACGCCTACCCTACTTCTTTGAGTTTACATGCCGCCCACGAGGCCGGCGAGGTCCTGGGGCGAGGCGCCGTTCACAGCCGGCGACCGCGGCGGCCTGCTGGCGTGGATGCCGCCGCTGCCGCCGCCTCCGTCACCAAGGGCACTAGCAAAGAAGCCTCCGGCCCCGGCGGCGCCGTGGCGCACCCAGGCCAGGTGCCCGACCGCCGCCACCGCCGCCGCCTCGTCCGCTGCGGTCGACTTGGCGAGGTGGTGTGAGCCCCGCGACGAAGTCGAGTTGGAAGACGAGCTGCCGTAGCCGTGCGCGTAGCCAGTGTACCCCTGACCCCCCTGGCCGAGGTTGCCGCCTGCAGACAGGGCCGCGGCCACGGCGGCCGCGTCCGCCGCCAGTCCTTCCCGCAGCACGGCGCTGTTGGGGCTGGTGCGGAGCGTGGAGGCGCCCGAGGCCGCGGACGCCGGCGAGCGGCCGCCCACGCCCGGCCGCAGCAGCGACGACACGAACGAATGCACGCCCGCCGCCATGCCGCCGCCGCCGCCGCCGCTGTTGCTGGCCGCGCCACCGCCGGAGGAGGGCGCGTGGTGGGCGGCTGCTGCTGCCGATGCCTCCTTTGTGCCGCCGCCGGTGCTGCGGCCGAAGATGGCTGCGAGCAGGCTGCTGCCGGGCATTGCCGCACCCCGCGACCTGGGGGCGGGATGCAAGGCACCGCCCGCGGGTGTGTCCGCGCCCGAGCCACCCGGCGACGCCAGCAGGGACCGCCCCTGCGCGGCGGAGCTGCCAAAGAGGCTGCCGCTGAGTGCGGCGGAGCTGGTGCTGCCGGGCAGCGACAGGAAGGACAGCGCGGCGGTGTCGCGGCCGCCCCGCTGCCAGGCGGCGTTGCGCTCGGTGGGCTGTAGCACGTGCTGCCAGGTGCGGCTGTAGCCAGGTGCCGGCTTCGGCTGTGAGCCGAACTGGTTGCTGGCCAGGCGCACCCCGCCCTGCAATTCCACATGCACACGCACAACACGGACATAAGTTGAATGTACCATAATAGGCAAGGCAAAACTCGGGCAAGGACCCTATACAACTGCGCGCAAATGGGCACTTCCAACGCACAATCATCCCGGTCCGCTTCCCGCCCTGCCCGTCCCCGACGCTGCCGCGCTCACCGCTAGCTCCATGTCGAAGTTGTAGTGCGTGTGGCCGCAGTACCACACCTCCACGCCAGCGCCCAGCTCCCCAGCCACCTCTGCCTGCGCCGCCGCCGCCGCGCCGCCAGCACCATTCCCAGTGCCCGCCGCCGCCGCCGCCACCGCCAGCTCCTGCAGCAGCGGCTCGAGGTCGCTGCCGTAGGCGTGCGTGGAGGGGTGGCCCGCGAAGCGCGGGTGCGACGTGCCGCGCAGCGACGGCGCGTGGTGGCTGAGCACGATGGGCGTCAGGCCCGCCGCGCGCGCCTCCGCCACCGCCTCCTTCAGCCACACCACCGACGCCGCAAACAGCGCGTTGGTGTCGTCCGGCGTCAGCAGCGGCCGGCCGGGCGCGTCGATGCGGATGCGGCGGTAGTCCAGCGACGTAGCGGCGATGAACTCGCGGACCGTGGAGGGCGGCGGCGGCAGCTCCTCCGGCGGAATGGCGGCGCCGACGGCTTCACCTGCGGCGCGGCTGTGCGACACGCGGCGGCTGCGATGGTGCGTTGCTGGGGAGGCCGCGGCGGCGGTGCTGGTGGCAGGGCCGCCGCGAGAGGGGGGCACAGCCACGGGTGGCGAGCTCGCGAGGCGCGGCGCGGGCGTCAGCGACTTGAGGTGCGCGTCCACCGCCGCCTCCTCACCCTGGGCCGCGGCCACCGCCACCTTGGCCGCTATGGATGCCTCCATGGATGCCGCCGCTGCCGTCGCCGCCTCGGCCGCCGCAGTCGCGGCTGCTGATGTGGCGGCGGCCGCGACGCCCTCAGGGCTAGAGCCGACGCCGCTGCTGCTGGCGCGACCGCTGCTGGGTGCCATGCCGTCATAGCCCTCGCCCTCGCCGTCCCCACCGGCATCGCTGCCCGAATCGCTGCCGCTGCTGGCCTCCGTCTCGCTGCCGCTGCTGTCGCCGGTGCTACTGCCGCCGGACACGTCCGAGGAGCCGTCGGTGCGCCAGGACCCGGTGGCGGCTACTGCCATCGCCGCGGCCTCCAGCACTTTGGTGACGGAGGGGCACGGCGCGTCCGGCGGCAGCGCCGCCAGCGACACGCTGCGGCGCAGCAGCAGCCGGCGCCGCACGCAGGGCCCCATGCCGCCGTGACCAGCGCCGCCGCCAGCACCTGCGGCGGCGCCACCCGCAGCAGCCGCTGCGGTGTTGCAGCCACCAACAGCGGCTGGGGCGTAGTAGGGGCAGCCGGACTCGCCGGTAGCCGAAGAGCCGCTGTCGCCGGCGCTGGGCAGGTCATGGTGCATGCCGGAGCCGAGGCCCTTGGGCAGACTGCCGTACATCGCGGCCTTCTTACGTGGCACCACGGGCGTGGCGGCGGGGCTGGAGGCGGGTGCTGTGGGCTTGAAGGGCGAGGGAGCCAGGGTGGCGCAGCGGGGCAGGGCGGGGCCGGCCGACCTGCCGCCAGCCGCTATGCCCGCAGCCATTGTGGAAGATCGAGGCAACGCCGGGCCATCCGGCTTGTCCGCCGCCGAAGCAGTGGCGGCAGCAGCGACAGCAGGGGCCGGTGCCCGCGCCGAGAAGGGCGACGCAGCGGTCTTGCTGCTGCCGCCCGTGCGCGCAGGCGCACGCGGCGAAAAAGGCGAGGCGGCGACGGGGCTGCTCCCCGCCAGGGCGGGTGCGCGCGAGAAGGACGGCGAGGGCGCTGTGGGGCTGGCACCCGACGGCGCAGCAGCAGCCGCAGCGGGCGCAGCCGGAGCGGGGCCTGACACCGCCGCGAGAGCCGGAGCTTGCCCCGCGACGGAGGCTGCCACCGGCGGCACCTGCACCAGCTGCAGCGGCTTCGGTAGCTGCTGCTGCCGCCGCGCTGCATCCGCTGCCGTCACCGCCGCCGCCGCGGCCTGTAGCCCCTTGCCCGCCGCCAGCGCCGCGCCCACGGCCTGCTGCACCTGCATCTCCTGCCGCGCCTTCAGCGCCGCGGCCGCCGCCGCCACCTGCTCGGCCTCTGGCAGCGGCGTGTCGGGGATGTGGCTCCAGAGGGTGGTGCCCAGGAAAGCGAGGTGCCCGACCACATGGCCGCTGTTCTGCAAGAAGTGGACGTTGGGCCCGGCCGCCGCCGCCGCCTCACGAATGAGCGCCTCCGTCTCCGCCATGGTCCGGCTATGGTGATGGTGGTGGTGATGGTGATGGTGGCTGTGGCCGTGGTGGCCGTGGCCGTGCGGCGCCGTGCCTGCCCCGGGCGTGGCGTCCCCACGGGTGGCCGCTAGCAGGCTGGAGGTGGCGGTGTTGGTCGCGGAGGCTGAGGTCGATGTGCTCCTGGAGCCGTCACCGCCCTCGGCCACGGTGCCCAGGCTGGGCGGCGGCATGACCGAGCCGCTGGGCTTGCGGCGGTGGCCGCCACTGCTGGTCCCGCTGCCGGCGCCCGCGACGGCACCGCCCGCACCCGTGCCGTGCGCGCTGTGGCTGTTGTGGCTGCTGTGGTGGTTGCGGTACTCATTGTTGCCGGCCAGCAGCAGCACGGTGGGGAATCGCGCGGCGCACTGTGCCAGGAAGGTGCGGTAGGTGTCGGTGGTGGGGTCGCCGATGTCGCCCAGGAGGCACAGCACTGCGGGACACGCAGGAATGGGACACCGAAGGGACACAGCAGTCAGCAAACAAACTGCCGCCGGTAAGTGGCAACTAGAGAGACAGAGAGGCTCGGAATAAGCAGTAGAAGTGCTGGGAGTAACGGTGGGGAGCAGGCGGGGGCGCGGTGGAAGGCGCGGTGGGGCGCGTGACGGCGTGGGCTGGAAAGCCGGCAGGCCAGGCCCGCACGTGACCCCCACGCTGACGCGTGCCTGGCCCCCAACAAAACCCTGCGCACCCACCGTCTGCTTTCAGTTCGGGGTCGATCACTTCATCCAGCTCCAGCGGCCGAGCCTCCAGATGCAGGTCAGACACCACCGACAGGGTCACGCCCCCAAGGGAAGTCGTGGTGCTGGTGGCGGGTGCGGGGGCAGGGGTAGCGCCCGCGCCGCGGCCGAACGGGCTGGCACGCGTCGAGCTGGCACCGGCGGCGCTGGCGATGGAGAGGACGGGGGCCCCCTCTTGCGCGTGGGGCGCCATGGGGAAGGGGTGAAGGCTCATCCTAACGACCGGCACGGTTTGTGCGCGGTAGCTGCGAGGTCCCCAGCTGCGTGCCGGGGCCTGTGGGGTGTGGCTCGGATGTGCCGGCCAACCGGGCAGCGAAGCCTGCGCGAGGACGCGAGGCGTAGGAGCGCGGAACGAGGGCGTTGGGCGAAGGTTAGTTGGGGCAAAAGGCGAACTGAAGAGTGTGAGAAGACGCGGGAGCCGCGCAACGAGTGTTGCACGCCCCTGTGCCCGTGGTTTGTACGCTAGCACCTAATGCACTGGGCAAAGGTGCGTTCACAGAGCGCCGCCTGTGGCACGTTGCGCTCGCTAGGGCTCCAGGCGCTGCGAGAACGCGTGCGCACGCGCACATGCAACCGAATATGTCATAGTGGCCACGCAAATAAGCGCTCCCAATCGCTCTGTGGTTTGCGGGCCCAGCTTAAGCGGCGATGCAGGTGTGACGCAGGCGCGGGCAGCGCTCGGGACTGCGCTACGTTGCGCCCTGGAACCTACGCACCTTCAAGAGAAGTCGCCTCGTTTATCTGGGCCGACGGGCCCCGGAAGAGTTGCTGAACATTTGCGGCAAGTCAGAGTTCCGACGCAATTTGCTCTCGAACAATTCCTGCGCACGGAGGCCAGCAGGCCTGGGGTGCGACGAGGTCGGTGACGCACGCCCGCGACGATTCGAGGCAAACAAGCTAGTTTAGAGTTTGGCTTGTATACTTGGTAACGTTTAAACAAATAGAAAGCAGAAAAATGGGAGTCAGCGAAAGGCTGAAATCGAAAGTTGCTGATCGGCTTGCCGCTCGAGGGATTTAAGACTTGCTAAATGCAGGCATCACAAAATATAACTGGCGTAGACAAAACAACCGGGATAGAACCAGGGAAACCAAACGCCCATTTCAGTGCCTCATGCAGGCCGACCCGCTCCCAGCGTCGAATTGGCCCTTGAAACCTTTGGAAACTATTTTTGTGTGTTGGGCTTTTAGATTGATTATAGGGACAGGCAAACTGCAGTTCTCGACCATCTGGAGTGTTCTTTTACCAAACGCGAGCCCGCTCATGCCAAGCTTTTGACACACAAGGTTATTGCTATGGGTGACTTTAATCCCGGCTTCCAATTTGATTTTGGGGACGGCGCGGCCGCCGCCCAGCCGGCATGGGAGTTCGCGGGTAGGTTGCCGTCGAAAGCACTGCCCGCAAAGAACTTACGCACCAGCATTGATGCGCAATAACAATAATGCAAGGAAACCCAAGGGTTTCGGTTTAGAAGTTTGGGCCAAACCCTGACAGTGCCGTGCCACCCCCGAACACGCTGCGTATGCGCTATCACCGCGCTTGTGTCACTCGGGCGCTTGATGGGCAATGGCAATCCCTTATTTGGACCTGGTCGAGTAAGCGGCACGACACCGTCAGTGGCTGCCGGAAACAGGCCCTCGATACCTGGGGGGACGTATGTGAGCGGGAGACTTTCCAACCTGTCTTCCTACAGGCGCCATCCAGCAGTCCAAGCTGGACGGGCCGGTCCACGGCACCAGCATCGACCACAAGATCTCGCAGCGCTTGCAACAGCGCGGGGGAGCAGCGGCCAATGGCAAGGCGGTGAGCAGCGCCGCAGCAGGACAGTCGATGAGGAGTGGGTTATGACTGTGGTGGTTGTGACGGGGAGGCTGCAGCACGCATGGTTGGCGCGCACGAGGGGCAGGGCTCGAACTCACGACCTTGTTTTGTCGGAATGCGGCTTGGATCCAGCAGGCGGGCGGCAAGGCTACGGCGCCAAGGGGTGCCGGCAAGCCAGCCGCTGCTGCGCAGGTGAACGGCAAGCGCAGCCGTGCGCAACGTGACAGCGATGAGGATGAGGACGACGACGAAGAGGACGACGATGATGAGGATGATGAGGAGGCGCCCCTACCGGGTGTGTTGGCGGTTCCGACGGCCATGTTCACACATGGGGCTGCGCTCGTGTCCTGTCAGGGTCCCTCCGGCCGGCGCTGTTGCGGCCGCCGGTGTCTGTTGCTGCATGTGCGTATGTTGCCCCCGTCCTCCGTGCCCCAGTCCGTCTGCCCACCCACCTGCCTACCCACATGCCTGATCAAGTTACTATGTGGCCATTACTTCGTGTGTGTCATCAGGCGAGCTGGACGACGATGACGATGATGAGGAGGGCGCGGAGGAGGATGGCGAGGACGAGGAGGATGGGGAGGACGACGAGGAGGAAGAGGAGGAAGAGGAGCAGGCGCAGCCTTCAGGGAAGCAGGCGCGGGCAAAGCAGCAGCAACAGCAGCAACAGCAACAGAAGGCGAAGGGTCGTGCCAAGCCGGAGTCTGAGGAGGAGGAGGACGACGGAGACGACGAGGAGGAGGGTGACGGCGCGGGGTCCAGTGGGGACGATGAGGAAATGGACGAGGACGATGATGAGGACGGAGAGGAGGAGGGGGACGAGGAGGAGGAGGAGGACCGGCGGCCGAGCACCAGCGGCCGCGGCGACAAGGCCGCGGCGGCCAAGGGCGCCAAGGCTTCTGCGGCGGCGGCTGGGAAGGGCGGCAAGGGGACCTTTTACAGCGAGACACCTGAGGTGGGGTCGTGGTGCGGGCTGGATGGGTGGGTGGGCGGATGACTTTGGGGCGGCTAGGTATGTGTGATGTTGAAGCTAGTGAGCCTGTGTGCGGCTGCCAGTGCGGGTGTGAATGAGGGAGGTGGCGTTCGGCCCAGGCTAGGGGCGGGGGCAGCGGCGCCCAGGCAGCGGCGCGCTGCATGCTCGGTGCAAGCGCCGTGCCGCCCATTCACCTACACTTGCACATACGCACACACACACACACACACACACACACACACACACACACACACACACACACACACACACACACACATACGCACACACACACACACACACACACACACACACACACACACACACACGCACACGCTCCGCGCTGCTGCAGGGCACCAAGTTCAGCTCTGCCTCGTTCGCGGACCTCAACATATCGCGCCCGCTGCTCAAGGTGGGAGGGGCCCCGCATGGAACACGGGACTCGCATGTGTGTTTGTGTCTTCGTGTGTGTGCGTGTTTGGGGCCCTCGTGTATGGAGGCAATCGCGTTGCACATACATGTATCGACCGGTGCACGGCTGGCCGCTGTCTTTCAGCTAGAGCGTGTGTGCGCTCCCGCCTTCCACAGCTTCCTCACCACCCTATAACAATTATGCGCAACACAACCCGCACACACACGCACACACACACACACACACATGTCTTTGCGCAACGTTTTCCTTGTGCTCTTTAACACACACACACACACACACACACACACACACACACACACACACACACACACTATGACCAGCGGGCGGGAATATGGGACGTAGGCGTGCTGGGTAAACGTTGTAGCGCGCCCAGGGCGCGGCGCATACAATGCATATGGGTGCCACTCGGGGTCAGATCGTTCGTCGATCGCCCGAGAGGGTTACAGGCTTTTCGCGGGTAAGTATGACTACCGGGGTCGACGCGGCAACACGACGCTCGGTATTCGGTAGGTATCCGTAAGTAACTCCGGCGCCGCTTGGGCGGGCTTCGTTTTGTTGTTTTTTTCTAACACACACACACACACACACACACAGGCGGTGGAGGCTCTGGGCTACAAGTCGCCCACGCCCATCCAGGCCGCCTGCATCCCGCTGGCGCTGGCGGGCCGCGACATTTGCGGCAGCGCTGTGACCGGCAGCGGCAAGACCGCCGCCTTCGCGCTGCCCTTCCTGGAGCGGCTGCTGCACCGGCCGCGGGGGCTTGCGGCCACCTACGTGCTCGTGCTCACACCCACACGCGAGCTGGCGGTGCAGGTGGGGGCTGGGTGGGGCGGGAATGTGTGTGTGTGTGTGTGTGTGGGGGGGGGGGGTTGTGAATTCCAGCCCAAACTAAACCAAAGCAAACTAAAACGAGCGGAGGGGAGGCATGTTATCGAGGGCGTGTTCAGACGCACTCTGCCTTGCTCGCTGACATGTATGCCTAGTTTCCACCTCTTGGCGCGCTCTTACACACACCCATCTTGTCGCTCCACTCCAGATCCACTCCATGATTGAGAAGCTGGCCCAGTTCACCGACATCAACGTGGCGCTCATTGTGGGAGGGCTCAGCCTGCAGGTGGGCGGGCGGGCGTGGGGGGAGGAAGGGGGGGGAGAGAGGTGAGCGGGGGCCGGAACGGAAGGGAGGGGCAGCGTTGGCCGACAGGGAGGACGCGCGGAAGCACATAGGGTGGTGGCATCCAATTATACCACAACCAGCCCATCACGCACCCGACACAACCCCTCCTCCCCCATCCTCCCACCGCCTCCTCCTCCCCGCCCCCCCCTTCTCCCCCCCGCCTCCCCCCTCCTCCCGCCTCCTCCCGCCTGCTCGCCCCTCAGGTCCAGGCCATCACGCTACGCCAGTCGCCCGAGGTGGTGGTGGCCACGCCCGGCCGCCTCATCGACCACCTGCGCAACAGCCAGAGTGTGGGGCTGGAGGACCTCGCGGTGCTGGTGCTGGACGAGGCGGACAGGTGGGGGGGGGGGGGCAGGGGGGGGCGGCAGTTGGGGGGGATATGTGCCCGGTCCCAGAGAAAGATCCCATCGTCATTCAGAAAGGCCGCCCGGTCACGAAAATGGGGGCTGTCATGGGGGGCGGTTGGGGCGGGTTGTAAGCTTGTCGATTTCGTTCGGTTCAAGGAAACGCTTGATACCGTTTGCCGCAGTCGATGCAAGACACAAACAGCGGCTGAGTACCACCTCCCATTGTTGTGCATTCAACCCCCCACCCGCCTCGCCCCCTCACCCGTCAGGCTGCTGGAGATGGGCTTCCGAGAGGAGGTGGCTGAGGTGGTGCGGGCGGCGCCGCGCAAGCGCCAGACCATGTTGTTCAGCGCCACGTTCAACGACCAGGTGCGGGAGCTGTGTGGGGGGTTCGGGAGTTTTGGCGTGGAGTTTGGGGGAGGCAGTTTGAGAGATGCTTGGGGTGGCGCTTAGGAGTTGGTCGGGAGGGGGGTGATGCAAAAGGGAGTTAACTACTTTAGGGGGAAGGGAGGGCTTGTGCCTGTTAGTCGAAGCGGGTGCGGGCGCCGCAAGGGGGCGCGTGTCCCGACCCCCAGACATCGTGAGAAGAGGGCCCGAGTGCGCGCTTGCGTCTCTCATGTTTTCGTACAGTGCCGTCTGAACACCCTGCACCCTGCACGCGCTGACAGTCACCGGACTTCCGTATCTTCATCTCATCACGCCTACCTCTTAACCCCGCCACCTCTTGACCCCGCCACCCCGCCACCCCACAGGTCCGGGACCTGGTAGCGCTGTCGCTCAAGCAGCCGGTGCGGCTGGCGGCGGACGCAGCGCGCGCCGCCCCCAAACTGCTCACGCAGGAGGTGAGGGGGCCGGGTTGGGGGCCGGGGGACTCGGGAGGGTGATGGCTCCAGCTGACTGGCGCTGGGGCTGGCTGGTATGAGGCTTCTCACCACAGGCCCTGCATACCACAGGTCCTGCAGTTTTGGGCACCGTGCCACAGCGCCATGTCAGCCTGCCCTTCCCCCTCTTCACCTCCGCCTGCTCCTCCTCCTCCGCCTCCTCACCTGCTCCTCCTTCCGCTTCCCCCTCCGCTTCCCCTCTGCCCTTCCCCCTGCGCTTCCCCCCCTGTCCAGATCGTGCGGCTCAAGGGCCCCGCCGCCGCCGCCACCAAGGAGGCGGTGTGCCTGGCGCTGTGTGCGCGCTCCTTCGGCGACCGCGGCCGCACCATTGTGTTCTGCTCCACCAAGACCAAGGCGCACAGGCTCAAGATCCTGTTCGGGCTGGCAGGGCTGCCGCCAGCGGGTGAGAGCCAGGGAAAGGAGCGAGAGCTAGAGAGTGTGTGTACAAGTGTTCAGGGGAAGGAGAAGGTGAATGTTGAGGGCTTCAGCGTCGAGGTTAGTCGAAAGGCTGAATGCAGCACACAGCCACCCTCCACGCATATCGTTGCGATGCACGCGCCCCCGCCCACCCACCCACCGACCACCCATTTACCCCACCCACCCACGCTCTACCACTCCTGCCCCCGCCCCTCCCCTCCCCCGGCCCCTTGCCTCCGCCCCTTCCGCTGCAGCCGAGCTGCACGGCAACATGAGTCAGACCGCCCGCTTGGAGTCCCTGGAGTCCTTCCGGCGCGGCGACACGGCGTTCCTGCTGGCGACCGACGTGGCGGCGCGCGGGCTGGACATCCAGGGCGTGGAGGTGAGGGGGCAGGGAAGGGGGGGAGGGGGGCACGGGAGGAGGGGGAGGGGGAGGGGGAGGGGGAGGGAGGGAGAAAGGGAGGGGGTGGGAGGATAGGAGGGCGGGCCTGGAGATGGCAGGTGAATGGATAGGTGGTGCTTTAGATTAGGAGGCGTTGGGAAGGCGGAAGATGGGGGGCGTTGTAAATGCCAGCCCAAACTATAGGGGGATTGTACAAATGCACAACAACATTCTGACCTCGCAACCTCACGCCCCTACCCGCCCCCTCCCCCATTTGCCCCCCCCCCCCCGCTGTGCGCCAGGTGGTTGTCAACTACGACGCGCCGCCCAAGCTGGAGACCTACCTGCACCGCATCGGCCGCACGGCGCGCGCGGGGGCGGCGGGCGTGGCGGTGACGCTGGTGGAGGATGGCGACCGCGGGCTGCTCAAGGAGCTGGGCAAGAAGGTGGGGAGGGCGGTGAGGTGGTGGGGGTGGCAGTGGTGGGAGGGGAGGGGGGGAGTGGTGCGGGGCGGAAGGGGATGGACTGGGATGGGATGGTGCGGAAGGTGGTGGCTAGGCGGGCCGCTTCACGCCGACAGCTGGGCAATGCGCGCAGAGCTGCCGTGCTGATCCACTGCTGCTGCAGCTCAGCAACTGTACTATCCTTCTTACCCCGCATTGCGCTTTATACACAGCACTGGTCTCAACGTTCGTTTGTTTCCCACTTGTGTCTTGGTCAACACGCTGCAGGGCGGCTCGGGCGGCGGCGGTGTGGCTCTGAAGCAGCGGCTGGTGCCTGCGGCCGCGGTGGTCCAGTGGCAGTCTCGGGTGGAGCGGCTGGAGCGCGACGTGCGCGCCATCCTGGCTGAGGAGCGCGACGAGGCGGACCTGCGCAAGGCGGAGATGGAGGCCAACAAGGTGGGGGGGGGCGTGGGGGGTGAGCGGGTGGAGGGGGTGGAGGGGGTGAGCGGGTGGAGGGGGTGGAGGGGGTGAGCGTGAGGGGTGGGGTAGCCGTGCATTGGGTGGGGATAGGGGGCAGATAGGGAGGAGGAGGGGTAGGTTGTGAGGCGGGGTAGATAGTGGCGCGGGGTACGGTATTGCTGCTTGTCCTCCTGCCGCTGCCGGCACCTTATCGATTCAGCAACATGCAGCCAGGTAACAACAACCATGCCTCCCAAACACAAACACAAACACACAGGCCGTCAACATGATGGAGCACGAGTCGGAGATCATGTCGCGGCCCAAGCGCACATGGTTCGTCACTGAGAAGCAGAAGCGCGAGCTGGCGGCGCGCAGTGCCCAGGCGGCCGGGGGCGAGGAGGAGGACGACGGTGACGACGACGAGGGCGGTCAGGAGGACGGCCGCGGCAAGGTGGGTGGGCGGATGCGGGCGCGCTGTGTCGGGTGGCTGCAGTCAATCTCACAGACGGTTCTGCAGGCGGTCAGGCGAGCCTTTCGACACGTGCACCGGCCGCGCCCACTCCTCAATTCCCGCGGGCCCTATACCTTCCAATTTCTTACTCCCGCCTTGCATACCGAAACTGTACCTCCTCCCCGCCCCCCGCAACGACGCGCCTGCTGTACCCATGTGCCTGGCTACAATTTCGCTTCCTCTTAGTCAGTTATGAATGTAAACCACCACCCCTTTGACACGTGAATGGCTATTTCCCTTGCAGAAGTCCAAGGCGGCTGCCAACAAGGCTGAAAAGCGCGCCGAGCGCAAGGCGGCGGCGGCCGCCGAGGCCAAAGACAAGGAGGCGGGCAAGCTCAAACGCGGCGCGCTGGTGAGACTGCGACCTAGGCGGCACGGAGCATGGCATTGGGCAGGGCATTGAGTATTCTTGAGCAAGGCGGGGGAGGAGTAGAGGGAGAAGAGGAGGGGTTGTTGGGCGATATGTGCAGCGGGCAAGGAGGGGTTGGTCGCCAGACACGCGGCGTGCGCATTGCTGGCACGCGGCGTGAGGCTGTGCTGGTGGCCGGGGGGTGTCACTGTGACTGGACCTTGAGTATGAGCTCATGGGTGGGCTCACGCAACACTCCTCTACCCCCTGAGGGGTTTAGGTTGGGATGGTACCTACAACCCCCGCCCCTAACCCCAACCTCCCCCCCCCCCGTCCCTCAGGACCCGGAGCAGAAGGCGCTCCAGCCCAAGGTGCGCTCCATCAAGACACTGGCGCGCGAGCTGCAGCAGACCGAGGGCATCACCGCAGCCAAGGCGGCCAAGATCGCGGCGCAGCGGATCACTGGTGGGTGGCTGGGTGGTGAGAGCGGCCGTGGGACAGTAGGAAAAAGACACATTTAGATGCCCCAGGGCGCCGTCCGCAGGGTTATATACTTGTGTGTCGTAGAACTTCCGTGTCCCGCCCACAGAGGCGGTAGCTGTGGGGAGCGGAGGTATGGGACAGGGAACATGGGCCCCGCGGAGTGTGAAAGTGGGGGTGGGGATAAACACTTTGTATGTACGGGATGGGTTTTCGTGCCCGAACGGCTGAGCCCAGTGCATGCGGGTGGCACACTCTTGACCAAGGCATCCATGGCGAACCGTATTCCTTGCCTGCTAGCTCCGACAACCTCGTCTGGCATCGTGCGCATGTTTCCTCCATGCCTCGTCCATTCCTTGTCCTTACAAGTCCCGGCACACCTGGCTCCTCGCTCCTCGCAGGCCTCAAGGCGGGCGGCAAGAAAAAGAAGAGCAAGAAGCAGAAGACGAGCGACGGCGGCGATGGCGACGGTGATGGTGGCGGCGGCGGCGGCGGCGCGCTCTTCAGCGGCGACGGCATCAACACGGCGCGGCCGGGCAAGCTGTCGGTGGCGGCGGGCGGAGACAAGGATGCATTTAAGACAGTGGGCCGCTTCGGCGGCAAGCTGCGAAGCCAGCTGAGTAAGACGGAGCTAAATAAGCTCAAGCGCCAGGGCAAGGGCAAATCCAGCTTCAAGAGCAAGTCGCGATTCAAGCGCCGTTGAGTTTGGGAGAAGCAAGGAGGTTGGATTTGAGCGGGATGGCTTTTGCGTGTTTTGAGAGGCTTAAGGAGGCTACGGGGACCGGGGTGAGCTGCACAGGTGAGCGGTGAGGTGGCGAGTATGTCGTTGTTTGTTTGTAGGAGCGGTTCCATGGGTGGAGGTCGGAGAGCTGGGCTGCCACGCCTGAGCGCGCCTGACGTCAGGCATAGTCAGGCACGCCGACCGCTCGTCTTGCGTCGCTCCCCGTCCAGGGCGGATTCAACGACAGGCCAGGCGGTGGCGATCGTGTAACAATGTTGGAGGTACTTGGCCATGGCACAGTCAAGTAGGCGGGGTTTGGCACCGCCCGGCAATGATGGCAACAAATCACGGCGGAGCTGGAAGCACGGCATGCTGCTCTAGCATAACACACAAGGTGTAACGGAGCGTATGTTACCAGTCTGGCGGGCGCACACAGATGACAGAGCCGTTGCTCTCTCTCCAGCGATGATACCCAGGCGTTTTAAAGACATAGATATATAGTTCACGCTATTTATAGAAGCAGTTGAGGCCGGTCAGTGAGCATGGGACATTGCAATCCCGAATCCACGCGTACCTCCTGGGGGGCTATTTACGAGTAATGGCGCAGTTGTCGTCGAAGGTTGAACAGTCGTAGCTTTGTACTTATGACAAGGGTATAGATTGCGCCTGTGAGAAGCACTCAGCTATGGCCGACAACGGGCATTCCTACGTTTGGGGGCCATGTTTACTTCTATGCATGCTACTTCTTGTAAATGCTCGACTTGACCCGGCCTTGGAAGCAGGTACGGGGTTCCACCGCGTTACTTCCGCACACACATGAAGTCTGCTATCCACGACCGGCTTCCTCCAGGGACTTCGATGCAATTGGTTGTAGTAAGCTGTTAATATTGACAGAGAACTGTCTGGCTGTCCTGGCTTTACTTGCAGGTTTGCGGAAATTGGAGGGCGTCACACAACGCTCTGACCGGCAGCTGACTGACACAGTGGAGTCTTCATGTAAGCGAGGATAGAGTCGTTGTATTGGGTGCCCGTTGTCTAGGGGCGGGGACCGTGCTGACAAAGGCATCGTTCTGAGCTTCATGTCTGGGGCACCATCTCGACGCACTGCAGTGCAGTAAGCCGCCAACTGCTGCAGATCGGAGGCTTCCTCATTTGCATTTTACGTGTCTGCAGGGGGCTCCTGGCTGCCTATGAACTTGCTGGCCTCCACCATGGTGCCCCTCGCGTGGGACACCGAGGGCAAGGCCTTCAGCGGCGCTCTCGCGTCACCCGGCGGGCTGGGCTACGTGCTAGCGCTGGTGCGGGCATCCAACGGCTCTCGGATGCTGGTGCCCGTGTGCGACCGCGGCTGGAACGACGACGCGGCGCGCGTGGCGTGCAACCTGGGCGGTTTCCGGTACGGTGCGGCGGTGCCCACGGGTGGTGCCACCGGGCGTGCCCAGATCACCACACTGAGCCTGGCACCCATGTTTGACGTGATCGAGTGCTACCCGGCAGTGGGCACCACCAACGCAACGGCCGCCTTCGCCACGTGCTACGGCACCTGGTACCAGTGGGGCACGTGCAATGGCGTGGCAGCGGTCATCTGCTCAAATGGTGAGCGCAAGGAAGCTCGGGTGGGATCATTAATCAGGCCGGGATTCCGCACCACGCCCAACATGAGGCAAACATGCAACATTACGGCATGATTATAACGAACTGCGTTGTGCGCTTTGGCTGTTGGCGCGCAGAGGCATTCAAGCCGCCCCCGCCCTCCCCCCCCAAGCCGACACCGTCCCCCTCCCCCAAGCCCAAGCCCGGGAAAAAGCCCACCAAGAAGCCCACCCCGAGTCCCAAGCCCAGCCCTAGCCCCGCTCCCGCCACGGTGACCGCCAAGTTTGTGAACAAGGCTTCTGTCTCGTGAGTAGGGCCGAAGTGTTGCACACGAATAAACAAGTGTCTTAGGGATGAACCTTGAGTTGTATGCTCCACAGCAGTCTCGTGACCTCCCCGCTGACCCACTCGCTCATGACCTGCGCGACATGCTTCCGGCCTGGCCCACAGGACTTGCGCGTCCAACGCCAAGGCATCTAACATTTGCAGCGACGTGGAAGTTGTCGTGGACAGCTTCGTCACAGCTACAGACCTCGCGAAGTATCCGTCCATGTGCTTCCGTGTCGTCGTGAAGAAGACCACCACGGGCTGCGGCTCGGCCGCTGGGCTCCAGGAGCTGCGCATTCCGACACCGATTAACCCTTCCTGCGACGACCTCACACTCAACGCCACTGTCAATGACGTGCCGGCCAGCCTCGTGGCCACCTGCATTCGGGATGAGGGCATGCAGTATATGGCGGTCTCGCTCGCCGGCTTGACGGCCGCTCAGCTGGACGGCGCGAAGGTGTGCGTGGAGGACGTTCCGGCTGTCTCCTGGAACGCTGACCTCCAGAACTACTTTTTGGACATGGCGACGGGCGACCTCATTCCCGGCTCAGAAACCATCTCAGGCAGCCCGCCCGGTACGCAGTTCTCCACTAGCTACTACTACCACACTGTGTCGTACGCTGTCGTACCAAAGGGCAGCGCTGGCCGCTGTTACAAAGAGGCGAATGCCACATACGTTGCCTCGAAATCAGTATGCATTCCCAATGAGAGCGAGTTCCAGTGTAGTGCTGGCGGCGCCATGTCTGGGTGTGCGAAGCAGCAGACCAGCTCGGACTGTGGTGACGGCTTCAAGAAGTGCGGCTTTGACGTGAGGAAGGGGCACTCCATTGCTGCATTTGCTGCCAAGAATGCTGGAGGCTGTAGCAAGTGCTTGAGCAACAAGGAGTTTGGCTACTGCTACGTCAAGGGCCCCACAAGCAAGGACATGTTCTCGTACTGCTGCAGCCTGTAGCAGGCGTGTGCTGGTGGCTTGAATCAGTGCCAAGCAGTGTTGCGCACGGAGGCATGTATCATGTACGGTGCAGATATGCACCTGCTGCTTTACTGTGTCTGTGAGACCAGGCAGAGAAAGCATGCACGCATTCATGGATGGGCTGCGGTGTGGCTGTGATGGCCCTCATCTCCCATTCAGAATTCATACTGGCCTTCTTTCATTAGGCGTGATTCTTAACCGTGCATCCGACAAAGCAAGACTGCTTAAGTGATATCCTTGGACAGATTTCACCAATTTGCTATTAGTTGCATGTGTGGGTCCCATGGAAGGGGGCGTGGGATGTTGCTTAGGAGGCCGCTGGGGCCAAGCCTGCTTCAGCACGCGAGTGGATGCCCAGAAAGGAGTGTGTTGAGTAAAGCGCTTTGTGATGCGGGATGTTTGATTGTGCCAACGTGCGGGTCTTGATGAGGGCCTAGCGCCTGGCTTTTGATGCTTCTTTCGAGCCTTTCATGCCTCGCAGCCACTGCTGTGTGCAGCGTGGACGAAGGTGTGTGGCTGTGCTGAGGGCCCGAGGCTCGTACAGATGCACGCCGTGCTCAGGCGGCACTTAGCCTGGCTTTGCTGCTTACGTATCGTGTGTGGTCGTGGGACGGCAAGAAGCGCACCGAGTGCAAGTTTCAGGTCGTAAGCCGCCACTCCAAGTAGCAGGCTGACCGCAGCTAGCAACATACGATGATAATCAGCTGCAGGCCAGACTCCCCTTCAGTATGGGGGGCGGGGGGTCGCTATCTCACTGTGGTGCACGATTGAGGACTATGAGTGACTATGCCACTCCACACCACGAGCCGCCATAGAGACACTCTACACTACACACTTGCGAAACGTCAGTATTGCATGACCTCCATGTTATAGGCCTGGGCCTTCCGCCGCGGCCAGTACAATCTACAAGAATGATGAATGCAAGTTTCCCCTCCTCGCGCAGCCTTGTCACCCGTGAGCCTATAACATGGTAGTCCGCGTATCTTCAGCCAGCCTGCGGCGCTTACAATGGCGCACTACCACAGACGCCCATGGCACGAGCAGCACAGAGCACACTGATACTTACCACTGCACCCCACGAACCCCGCCATCCCCCGCATCACTTCTTGGCGCCCTTGGCTGCCTTGTTGCCCTGCGTCAGCACCGCACCCAGAAGCCCCGGCGCGCCCCACACCTGTAGGCAGGCCCTCAGGTGCGCCAGCTCAAACTCATCCAGCACACCAGCGCCAGCCCCGCCACTGCCGCCGCCGCCGGTGAGCAGCGAGTACACGACCTCGCCCAGCACCCGCCCCGCCGCCAGGCCCGCCATCACACCATGCATCAGCTTCACCACAGCAGCAGGCGGCGCCGCCGCCGACATCACCAGCACCGTCCTGCGTGTAGGGTGTGCGTCATAAGGGCGGTTATCCGTCAGACATACGCGCAGCGCAGCCGGCACCCAAACGCTGCCGCGGCCAGCCCTTCCCACCATGCACCCAACACGCATCTCCCAGCCCCTCCCATGCGCGTTTGCCACACTGCAGCGCCACACGTTCACGCACACGCGCTCACACACACGCACACACACACACACACGCGCGCGCTCACCTGACGCCCTTGGCCAGCAGCAGTGTGGCCACGCGGCCGGGGCTCTCCAGCCGCCTCTGCTCCGCGCTCTTGCGGTTGTCGCGGTACAGCTGCGCCCAGTACGCGTCGTCCGTGTTGCAGCGGTCGAACAGCAGCGCCGCCTCGCAGCCGCCCAGGGGCGCCGAGGCCAGCACCGCCGGCGGCACGTGCGCGGCGAAGCGGCCCACGCCCAGGAACAGCAGCCCCGTGCAGGGGCCTCCGGTGGCCTGGCCCGCCAGCAGCGAGGCGTAGGTGTCGGGCGAGGGCGCGCGGCCGGGCACGCCTTCCAGGCCGCCGCCGGGGCCGCCGGGACCCCACCAGGAGGCGGCGGGCAGGACCTGCGTGAGCTCGGGCGCCGAGAGCGCGGGTATGAGCTGCGCCGTGTAGGGCCCGCGCGCCTGCTGTGCGGTGGAGCACTCGTGGCGCGGGTCCACGATGACCGTGAGGCGGCCCAGGTCCAGCGGCGGCAGTGCGGCGGGCGCGGCTGCTGCGGCTGCTGCGTGCTCGGACGCGGCTGCCGAGTCCGCGCGAGGCAGCGTGTGGCAGGCGGCCAGGGCCTGTGGAGGGAGTTGGGTGTGGCAGAGTGAGGCAGTGCGCTGTGCAGGCGGTTGAAGTGGCAGGTGCCGTGGGATCGAACAACGGCGGCTGCAGGGCACCCTTCATCAGTCACCCGACGGACTGGGTGGAATCGCTGTCAACCGCCCGCACCTGCAGGCTGGGTGACCTGGACACCTCGGAGCAGGTGGTGGCCAGGTGGCGCGCCGCCTCCCAGGGCAGTGACTGGAGGGCCGGGTCCAGCAGCAGAGCCACCTGGGGGGCGGGGGCGGGGGTGGATGGGTGGAGAGGAGAGCGAGGCAGGGAGGGAGGGGGAGAGGAGAGCGCGCAGTGAAGACAGGGAAGAATGGCACCGATTGCATTTGCGAGTGCAAGGCCACAACACACGGTCAACAAGGCGGTCACTGCACATTGTCGGAGCTGGTTTAAAAAGCCCGTTGACAAGGTGACAACAGGACGTGTGCCCGGGTCTCACCTTGTGCTTGGTCGGCCCCGCCGCCTCCTTCTTGTCCTTCTTCTCCTTCTTGCCGTCCGGGCTGCCGGGCGGCGGTAGCGGCAGCGCCGGCACCGCAGCCTCCAGCCAGGGCGCCAGCGGCGCAAGCCACTCCTCAAACTGCAACACCACAAAACATTCCAACATCACAACATTACAAGGCCTGTTAGTAAGATGCGGCATGCAAGGTGCACGAAGTACGCGACATACAATATCTGTGGCTACAAGAGCTCTGCTAGCCGACTCCTCCGCGCCCGCCGCACCTGCTCCAGGATGCCGCTCCACTCCTCGTTCAGGCGGGAGTCAAACACCTGCACCTTGCCCGCCTCGCCCGCGGCAGCGGCGGCGGCAGCCGCCGCCGCGGCGGCGCCCGGCCCCGACTTTGGTCCCTGCTTGCTGCCGGGCCGCTTGGTGGCAGACCCTGGCTTCTTGCCTGCAGTGTATGGCGACAGCCCTCATTCATTAAGGGTTTCAGACTACCGTGCCTTTCTTCTTTTTCTTGCCTTTTTCTTCCGTGTTGCAAAGCCGTGCCCCCAGCCGCTTTCAGCCCTTCCCTTGACCACCCTTTCCCCGCTCCACCTCACCCTTTTTGGAGGGGCTGTCGGGCCGGTCATCCTCAGGTGGCACGCCAACGCCCTTGGCCGCCGCAGACGCGATGGCCTCGCGTAGGGTCCGCTCCACGCCGCGGCGGTAGGCGCGGCACTCCGCCACCAGCGCCTCCACCGCCGCCGGGTCTACCTCCACCACGTGCAGTAGCGACAGGCGCGGGCCGGCGGCCGCGGGCGCGGAGGCGTCCGTCTTCTTCTTGCCTGTGCGCATGCGCATAAGCATGGGAGGGCCATTTGTCAGATGGATGGATGGATGGATGACTGTCTTGTGAAGGGCCGGAGGTGAGTACGCTGTGCGTTTGCACGGGGCCATGCGGCTCGTCCCGCTGCTGGTGGCGTTGCGATGCGGTACGTTGTGTGCTCACTCTTCTCGGCGTTGAGTGGCGGCGTGGGCTCAGCGGTGGCGTCGGGAATGTTGAGCGCTGCCGCGTACAGGCGGCCGCCGTCCGGGGACAGGTACAGCATCAGCACACGCAGGTCCTGTGAGTGGGTCATATGCAGGGGATATGGCGGCATGGTGCGTTCAGCAAACCTGACTGAACACACCGCGCCGCTGGCTATGCAGAGTAGCAATGCATGGCGCCAGCATGGCCATTAGGCGAGGACACACAGGGCGGGAGTCCTGAAACTGGGCTAGGGCAGCACCCGAGAGCCACATGCAAGTGCGGTGCGGCCCGGGCCCGGCCCCCTCCCCCTCACCTGCGGCAGCGCCGCCAGCTGCTGCTCCACGGGCGGCGCGGCTGCGGCGTCCAGGCGCGCGGCGGCGCCCTTGAGCCCCGACAGCATGCGGCGCAGAGCCGAGTAGTGCACGTTGTCCTGTGGTGGGAATGGGGGAGACCTGGTCGGAGGATAACCTAGTACCATCGGGCCTGTGAATGGACGCTTTTACCCGCGACACACGCACAACCGCAAATCCTGGCAATGCAGCTTGCCCCTCGTCATTTGCATAGCCCACACCCACCTGCGGCGCGGGCAGCACCTCCGACAGCTTGTCGCGCTGCGCCAGCGCCAGCACCTCGGGCTGCTGCGCCGGCGCCGCGGCCCGCAGCAGCGCCTGGCCGCCCGCCGCCGCGCGGCAGGCCTGTGCGGCGGCCAGCGAGCGGCAGGCCAGCCCCGGCGACAGCTGGCCGTACAGCGTGGACAGAGCCAGAGCGCACTGCTCGCCCAGGGCCCAGTCCTGCGTGCGTGTGTGCATGTGTGTGCGTGTGTGCATGTGTGTGCGTGTGTGTGCGTGTGTGTGCGTTATGAGAGCCTAAGCACATGTGTGTACGGTAGCAATATGCGTGTGTGTATGTGGAGGTATGGGGTGTGAATGCACGAGTAGCTTTGGGCGAGGTGTGGGGTTCAATGGGGGTCGCAGGCCGCCAGCGCCCCAACCCACACGGACCTGCACGGACGTGGCAGACGCGAGGGCGGAGGAAAGCATCGCCGCCGCCTGCGCTTGAAGCCGCAACGCCGCCGCTCCCTCGGGCGTCGCCGCCGCCTCCGCCGCCTCGGCAGCTGCGTCTGCAGCCGCTGTATCCGGCCCCTCCTCGTCCTCCTCCTCCTCGGCCCCCGCCGGCGGCCGCTTGGGCGCGCCGGGGGGTTTGGGCGGCGGCACGAAGGGCCGCAGCGGGTCCAGTGCCTCAGGCGCCGCCATCATGAACTTGAAGGCGAGGCAGCGGCCGGCGATCAGCAGGGCGCGGGCGCGGTCGCGCGGCGCGGCGGCCACCAGGGCGGCGGCGCCAGTGGCCAGGGCCAGAGCGCTGTCCTCGGGCAGAAGCCCGGGCGGTGCAGGCGGCGCGCCGCCGGCCTCATCAATGAAGTCGATTACGACCTGTGGAAACGGGCGTCACTGACGTGAGTGAAGTGGGTGGTGGGCCTCATGCATGCGGCTACGCGGGCCATGTTACCATGCCGGCCTCTGCCCCCCACCAATGGGCACGCAGCCACAACCGCCACGTCACCGGCTTCGCAACATGACGACAACAACAGCAACAGTCCACGGCGGCACGCGCCCGCACGCACCTGCACGTCGCGCTTGCCCCTCATGTGCGGGAACTTGGGCCGCGCCTTCTCCCGGTCCGCCCCCGCCAGCCGCTCCCGCTCCTCCGCCGCCGCCAGCTGCACCTCCGCCAGCCGGCAGCGCACGCACGCCAGCAGCCGCGCAGTGGGCGTGACGCAGCGCGGCGCCAGGTCGCGTGGGGTGGCCTCGGCGTGGAAGCGCACCGCCATTTCCTCCGCCGCCAACAACACCTTCTCCACCTTCTTCAGCCGCGGCCGCAGGTCCTTGATGTGGGTGGGTTCCGCCAGCATGAGCTCCGCCTGCAGCGGTGTTGGCGGTGGTGGTGGTGGAAGCGGGAATGAGCTTAGCGAGGCGATGGATGTGATGGAGGCAACGTGGCATGGCACATCTCTGACCAGTGGCAAAACTGCACGCCCCCCCACCGCCATCTCCAGCCCTTGCAGCACCATCTTGTCGCCTCCCTGCCTGCCTCCTGCCTGCTGCCCCCTGCCTCCTGCCCACCTGCACCAGCAGCGCCTCAATGTGCGGCAGGCCCGCCTCCCGCGCCGCCAGCGCCATGATGGCCTGGTTCACCAGCGTCACCGCGCCGTCGTAGCTCTTGCGCCAGGTGCTCACGCCCTGACCCCGCAGCATCTCCATGTCCGTCAGCAGCAGCCGGGCCAGCCGCACGCGCAGCACGGCGCCGGCGGCGGAGGCGGGCTTCTCGGCGGCGCGGTCGTCGCGGGCCAGGGCCAGGAACATGGCGATGCCGCCCTGTGGGTGGTGTGGAAGGTGTTGGGGAGGCGGGGTGAGGCGTGGAGGCTGGTGTTGAGAATTTGGGTATTGTGAGGAGCCACGAGATGGCAGGGGTATACTACAGCCCAACAGTGCAGTTGTCAGGAGGGCAGCAAGGACTGCAAGGGCGAGGGCCGCGCCGCCGCACCTGCAGCGCCTCTCGTGCGTCCGAGGTGGTGGAGTGCGCCCCCGCCAGGCGGCAGTCCACATACTGCACCAGCAGCTCAGCCCAGAAGTCAATGTCGCCACCAAATCGCTGGGCGGCCTGCAGGGGTGAAGGGCGCATTCGTGTGGTGGTGTCCAGGAGTGTACAACACGGTATGTGCAACCATGTTTGCGCACGCAGAACGCAGGCGGACTACAGGACACTCGATCCCTCGTGCTTGCACGGCGCTGCCCTCCCCATCGTGATGTCTTGTGCTGCCGACCCCAGCCCGCCTCCCTTCCCCCTCACCTGCACCAGCGCCACGGCCTCGACGGGGTTGTGTGCGGCCAGCTCCGTGCGGCTGAGCGCCAGCAGGCAGCGCGCCTCAGCCTCGCGGTTGCCGCAGTCGGCCGCGTGTGCTCGAGCGCGAGACAGCAGCTGCCGCGCGGCGGCGTAGTGGCCGCGCCGCAGCAGGTAGTCACCCTGATGAAAGGTTTGGGCATCCCATTTAGTGTCAAGCATGGCCATCCAACCGCAAATGCTGTTATACTCTCGTCGTTTTGTGGAGTCATAAAGCGTGCAGCACAAGCAGTTGACAAGGCCTGGCGGCGCCGGCGCGCGCCCACCTTCTTAAGCCACACGTCATGCAGTGTGAAGGGCCGCAGCAGCAGCTGGCCGCTGACGTGGCTCAGCAGCCCACCCGCGCTGCCCGCCAGGTCCACATTGCCCAGCTCGCGAGCCGCGTCCTCCATCCACTCCGGCAGCTGGCCATGCGAGTCCCCAGGCGCCGGGCCGCCGATGTAGTGAATGCCGTCATCGTGCGGAGAGGGCGACTCGCGGCCGCCGCGGCCGCCTCCGGCGGCCGTGAATGACGCCGCGGCGGCGGCGTCAGCCGCCGCCGCGGCCTGGCTGGCGGCCGCCACAGGCGGGAGCGGCGCCGCCGCGGCGGCGTTGGCTGCATTGTTGGCTCTCCGGACGCCGCCGGCGAGGAAGGACAGCCGGCCCACGGCCAGTGCCGAGCGCGGCCGTGCGGCCTCCAGCTTGCCTGCTGCGGCGAGGACCAGGTCCGCCAGCGCGGCCTGCTCCGCCGCCTGCGCCTCCTCCTGCGGCCCGATGCACGCCACGTCGCCCAGCGCCGCCTCCACCTCGCCCGCCTCGCGGCTCAGGCCCAGCTCGTCCAGCGCCGCCACCAGGCCCAGGCTGGTGGCCACATACATGCCCTGAAAGGGTGTGTTTGTGTTTGTGTCGCCGAAGTGGAGTTGTCAGCTTTGCATTCATCATACGAATGGCGATCGCACGGGCCTCCAGGTACCATGTGGAAACGGCATCGGCCATACCTGCGCCACACTGAATACTGCCACGGCCGCCCCCGGCTGCCCCAACACACCCCACCAGGCCACTACCCACCCCGCGCCCCACCGCACCGCACACCCCACGCACCTCGTCCCGCAGCACCATGCGCGCCAGCACGCGCTGCAGCTGCGCCAGCCCCAGGCAGTGGCAGTGGTAGCCGCGCGCGCGCAGGCAGGCCTGCAGCAGCTCCAGATAGGCCAGCGTCAGCTCCGCCTGCGGCAGCAGCTCGCGAGACAGCGCCGTCACCGCGCCCGTGGCGGCGTCCGAGGCCAGCGTCTCCAGCAGCTCGGGCGTGATCTGTTACGAGGTTTCGGGGTTTGGGAGTTGGGCCAGGGAGAGAAAAAAACACATTTTTGTGCCAGGGCCTCACGCGTGAGATCATACATACGGTGCACACACGTGCAGCCAACGGCACGTTTGCATGCCCATGCCCTCAAGCCCGCCGGTGCCCCGCTCGCGCGCACATGCTCCTGGGCAGTCCAGGCCCACCCACCTGCCACGTGCCCCAACCAATGAGCGTGTCGGGCACCACTGCGTAGGGCTTGGGCAGCGGCGTCTCGGGCGGCGGGTCGCGGCCCTCCAGCGCCGCCGCCGCCACCTCGCCGTTGTACGAGTCGCGCGCCGCCACGAAGGCTGTGTGCGCCGCGCTGTGCAGCGCCTGCGTGAGCAGCCGCATGAAGTTGTGGTGCGCCGCCAGCATGTAGTCCGTGTGGTCGGTGGCGTTGGGCGCGGCCTGGGCGGACCGGGGCGCGGGAGCAGCAGGTGAGGGCAGGAGGGAGGGGAGGACACATGGTGGCACGGGCCACGGCACTCGTGAATGGCGCGACACAAGGCATAAGGCAGACCAGGAGGGGGAGGCGCAAAATGCCATACAAAGATCTGATGCCCCCGCATAGTACGCCCGCACCGGCCGCACCGCCCGCCCGCGCCGGCCGGCCGCACCTGACACGCCATGACGTAGAGCCGAGCCAGGCGCTCCAGGTGCGTGGACCCCAGCTCCTCGGGCACACGGTTGGGGTCGGGCGCCGCCGGACCCGCGCCCTCGCCGCCCTCGCTGGGCCGCGCGCCGTCCGCGCTGCCGCCGCCGCCGCGGCTGTAGCTGCGGCTGAGCACGCGGCGGAAGCCGCCGCCCGCGCGACCCGAGCTGGAGCCGCCGCCGGAGCGGCTGCGGGGCTTGGCCTTGGTGGCGTCGTCCTCGTCATCCGTGCCGTCGCCGTCCACTGCAACAGGGCGTATCGGAGGTGGTGTGCGCGGGCGCAGGTCGGGCCCAGTGAAGTTGAGTCATGTGTGCTCAGGGAATCAGTGGAGCGCACAGCTTCTCGTGCATGCCTAGCATGAGCTGTGCCTTCGCTTCAAGAGGGACGGCACAAAGAGGGAAGGCACAGGTCAAGCAGTGCGGGCTCAGTACGGCACTCACGGTCTCCCGTGTCGAACTCCAGCAGTGCGTCCGCCGCCGCCAGCAGCGCATCCTCCGCCGCCTCCTTGTCGTCGCTGCTGGACAGCAGCCACTCCGCGTACCTGCACGGCCGGGCAAATTACAAATGCTCAAGTGCTGAGACGAGCTACCTATAAAGGCTTGGTGAATCAGCCCTGCCCCCCCTGGAATCACCCAGCCCCCCACGCGCCCAGGCCGCGCACCCGGCCAGCGCCACCGCCTTGAGCCAGCCGTGGTGCTCCACTGCCTCCCCCGCGGCCTTGTGCGCCGCGATCTGGTCGTAGCGGGCGGCGCTGTGGTGCGACAGCACCGACCAGGCGTAGGCCTGCACACCACCACAATGAAGCAGAAGTGGAGCTATGCGCTGGAGACACTACGAGCTAGGGCTGCTGATGGGTACCAAGCAGGCGGGCTGACATGCCTGTCGTTAAACGAAAGCGCAAACCACCACTGCTGTATGAGCACTGCGCGCCCCCACCTGTGCCTCCGGCGGGTGCTCCTTGACCTTTGTCATCTCGGCGTTGACGTTCTTGCCCAGCATGGCCAGGCACGCCGCCTTCCAGCCCATCAGCGGCCGGTGCAGGCTGCGGCTCTTGACGGCGCGCGAGGCAGCGTCGCAGGCGGCCACGGCGTCGCCCCAGCGCTTGGCGGCGGCCAGCGACTCCACATACAGGCAGTTCATCCGCACCTGCGTGTGTGCATGTGTGCGTACAGTCATTGCAGGTGCAGGCTCATACTTGGGGTGGTGCTGATTGGTGCTGAAGGAAGAGGCGCCAGCCTTCGGTGCTGTGCGCGGGTGGCGATCCAGCCTCTGCGAGCATGCCTGAACCCTGTGTTGGGCCCCCCCTCCACCCCCGCACCTGGAAGCCCTTGTCCGCGGGCCCCACTCGGTTGAGCGCCTCCACCGCGGTGCCCAGCGGCCGGATCAGCGCCGCGCGCAGCAGCGGCTTGGTGGTGAAGGGCAGGGCGGCGTTCCAGGCCACACGGCAGGCCGACTCACACAGGTCCGCCTGCGCGGCCGCAGAGGGAAGGGCGAGCGAGTGAAGACATCCAGAAATACCTGCAGCCCTATTAAGTAACAAGGCTGGAGCGCAGGCTACGACAGAAATGCATCCGCACGCGGACCTACACACAGACACGCCCACGTGTCGCACCTTGTTCACAAAGGCCGCGCAGCGGGCCGCCTGCGCCGCGTGCAGCAGCGCCTCGCGCCGCACCGTGAGCGCCGTGGCTGCGCCCTGGCTGGGCAGGTCCACCAGCGTCAGCAGCGCCGCGGCGCGCACGCTCAGCGCCACGGA
Source organism: Chlamydomonas reinhardtii (assembly GCF_000002595.2). Classification (NCBI taxonomy): domain Eukaryota; kingdom Viridiplantae; phylum Chlorophyta; class Chlorophyceae; order Chlamydomonadales; family Chlamydomonadaceae; genus Chlamydomonas; species Chlamydomonas reinhardtii. Next base: position 443,020 of record NC_057013.1, on the reverse strand, counting down.
GGCCCAGAACCAGCCCGCGGGCGTCATCTCGGGCACGTCGCTGGGCGCCTCCAGTCGGAGCACGTCCAGGTCGCGGCCGGCGCCAGGCAGCGCCGCCAGAGCCGCCGCCGAGCACTCCAGCGCAGCGGGCCACACGCCTGTGAGACAGCGCGTCAGACATTGTTAGGCACCATGCTACATGAACCTGGAGCTGGCCCACGCCCGTAACATCCCTACTCCTTGACAATATGTGAACCTCCGTTCCCACCTGCATCCGCAACCGCGCGCGCCATCTTGGCCCACAGCTCCAGCGGCGGCCCGCCCGGCAGCGCGCGCAGCAGCGCAATGGCCGCCGCCGCGTCCGCAGCCAGCGAGCCGTGCGGCTTGCGGCCCTTGTCGCCCCCGCCCTTCTCCGCGCCGGCGCCCGCGGGCTGCTTCTCCTCGTTCACCCTGTTGGCGGACGACAGCGCTTCGATGGCGCTGACCACACGGCTGGTGGCCGCGGACGCCGCAGCCGCACCCGCCGGCAGGCCCGAGCTCACGCCGCGGTACTGCTGCAGCCGCGCGTACATCTCCAACAGCCCCTGCGTGGAGGCGCCGCCCGCGCGCTCCAGCGCCGCCTCCGCCACCGCCGTCACCGTGCCAATCGACGCCAGCAGCCGCGCCAGCGCCGGGAAGCCGCGCGGGTCCAGGCCGCTGGCCGCCACACGTGCGTCCGGCAGCGGCTTGTAGGCGGGCGAGCGGCGGTTGAAGTGCGGCCCGGCGTCGCCTGCGGGCGGCGGGTTGCCGTCCTCGTCCAGGGAGTCCTCGTCGTCGTCGTCCTCCAGCTCCTGGCCGGCGTCGCGCGCGGCCTTGGCGCGCAGGGTGGCCAGCAGCAGCCGGTGCTCGGCGGCGCGGCCCAGGGCCTCTGCCACGGCGACAGCCAGCGGGCCGTCGCTGTCGGCGACTGGCAGCGCCACCAGCGCCTCCGCCACGGGGCGCAGCCAGCGGTACCTGAGCGCATGAATATACGGAGCTTGCGTCAGCATTGTGGCAATGTACTACAGCGGCTCACGGGTTCCCGACTTCTACCCTCCATACTGTCTGAATGCGGCTCAGGAAGCTCGGCAGCGCGGGACACCCTGGGGCTCACAGGTCGGCGTATCTGTGCTGCTGCATGAGCGGCAGCGCGGCATTGTACAGCTGCACGGCGTTGTTGAGGGTGAGCCAGGGCTCGTTGACAGACATGGCGCCGCGCATGGAGCGCACCGAGGCCTGCACAGGCACAGGGCGGCGGCGGCGGCGGCGGAGGTCCACGAGAAAGTAAGACGGTGCAAGCACCAGGCGGAGGGCAGAGCAGTTATGATACAGCACAGCATAGAGATGGACGTGTGACATGTGCCACACCGCCTCGCGTCTAGAACCCCGCGCACAGACCCCGAGCACTTCCCCCCGCCCCCACGTGCACCGCGCCCGCACCTGCACCACCAGCTCCTGCAGCTGCTCCGTGGTGGCGGGCGGCTGCCGCACCCCCTCGCCGTCCACCTCGGGCGGCGAGGGCCGCGTGGGCGGGCTGATGTCGGCCCGCCGCCGCCTCAGCGCGCTGATGGCCGCCTCCGCCTCGTAGTGCGCCAGCTGCGCCTGCAGCAGCACCATCTCGCGGTCCACGGCGGGGTCCCAGGACACGCACAGCGCGTGCGGCGCCGCCGCCAGCACGTGCTCGTCCATGCGGCTGGAGGCGGCGGAGCGCATCTGGAGGCGGGGGCGGAGGAGGGAGAGGACGAGGAGGGGTAAGGGGAGGAGCGGGCATAGAACGGGCGAGGTCAGGGAGTGAGCGTGTAGGACTGCGCCAGGACGCAGGCTACCGCGAACCCGTTACTGAGGTCAGTACAACCGTACAGGCGCCCAACGGGGGCACTCACCAGCTCGGCCCACACAGCGGTGCGCCGCCGGGCCGCCGCGTGTGCGGCGTCGCGGTCGGGGCCGGGCGGGTCGGTGGGCGCGGGCGGCGGCGGGTGCGGCAGGTCACGCAGCTTCTCGCGGGCTCGAGCTAGCAGGTCGGACTTGATGGCGGGGTTGCGGCTCTCCTTGCTGCGCTCGATCAGAGACTGAGGACAAGGGCGGGGTGGGGGCGGCAGCATGTAAGCGCATTGGCCTTGCACACGCAATGGCACAAGTGCCATCTAGGCTAACGGCGGGCAGAACTGCTCATGCCCTGGATTCGCACCCCGCCATCCCCTGCCTCCCCAGCCGGCCCACCACCTGAGCGCGGTTAGGTCCCACGCCAAACCCACCACCGCCTCCTCCTCCGGGTTGGCTGGCTCCGCCGAGGTGCGCAGCGCCAGCGCCCGGGCCAGCGGCGCCGCCCAGCGGTCCAGCGGCCGCGCCAGCCAGGGCACGGCGGCGGCCTCGGCGGGCGGCGGCAGGTAGTCCAGCGCAAGAGCCTTGCCCACCTCCTGGCCAGCCTGTGAGGTAAGGCGCGTCGTGTTTGCAGCGTGCATGTTTAGCCAGTGATGCAAGGGGCAGACGGGTGCCAAAGGCGCCACAACTTGACGTCAATGTACCGGTACCCATGTAGTCTACTTCTCACTTCGTTTGCCTCGCACGTCCCGCCGCCGCCCCGGCTCAGCTTCGTGCCCCCTCCGCCCCACCTTGATGAGCGCCTCCTCCGCGGCGTCGCACTTGCCCGCCTCCAGATGCAGCGCCGCGCGCAGCCGCGTCAGCGGGCTGGCAGCCACCGCCAGCGCGCGCGCCGCCGCGTTGAAGGCGCGCTTCACGTGCTTGCGCAGCCCCGGCTGCAGCAGCAGCAGGCCGGCGTTCCAGGCCAGGCGCGCGGCGGCGTGGATGCCCTCCACGTCAGCCAGCTTGGTGAAGGTGGTCAGCACGTCCTGTGTGGCCAGGCGGAAGCGGAAATCCGGTTGCCGAGGAGTTGTAAGAACGTAAGAAACTCGACCACCAAGCCTGCTTGGAACTGAGTGACGCCATGTATTGCAAAGCCAATGCTATTGTAACAACCCCGCCAGCACCCATCCACGCGGCCAAGCCCCTGCCCCCCCCCGGGCCCTCACCTCCAGTTGCTCCAGAGCCTTGACGTGCGCCGCCACCACCACCGGCGCCAGCGAGGTGTCGCCCGCGGGGCCCAGCGCCTGCAGCGCCAGCTGCACGCGCGTCATGTCGCTCCAGGTGCGCGGGCCGCTGTCGCTGGAGGCAGCGGCGCGGCTGGCCCAGCGCTCCGCCAGCTCGGGCAGCCCGGCCAGCGCGGCGGCCCAGGCGGCGCGCGACACGGGCCGCAGCAGCGCGCCCTTCACGGGGCCGTCGGGGCCCTGTTGGCGATGGGGCGGCACGGGAGCAGGGAGGCGTTTTACAGGCAGCCATGGGCCGTGCGGTAGAGCTCCGCGATGCGGGCACCTGGGCATATTTCTGAACACGGAGACGAACCACAACACGAACGCCTTTCCCCCAGCCGCACCTTGGGGTCCACCTTGGCCACCGCCTCCCGCAGCTGCTGCTCCGCAACGGCGCGGTCCGGCCGGCCCGTCAGCACCGCCTGGATCAGACGCAGCGCGCCCTCCTCATCCAGCGCCGCAGCAGCGCCCTTGGCGCCCGGCTTGCCCGCACCGCCGGCGGCACCACCGCCACCCGCCTTGGCTCCCTTGCCGCCCGCTGCCGCCGCCAGCGTGGCCAAGTGCACCTGCAGCCGCGCCACGTCCTTTTGCAGCTCCGTCAGCTTCGCGGCAGCTGCCGTGTCGTACGCCCGCTGCAGCGTCTTGGCGGCATCGTCGTGCGTGGCGGCGGCGCCACCGCCGCCCTTGGCGGGCGCCTTCCCTCCGGCAGCCTCCGCTTGCGCTGCGGCCACAGTCGCGGCGTCTGACTGGCAGAGCGCCAGGGCGGTGTAGATGCGCACCTTCCACTCCTCGTGCCCCGGGACCTTGTCAAGAGCCTGCAACAGCGCGTGTGCACCAGCGGGGCATCCGGTCAGACCCCCAAAACAGTATCACAAAGCGTTGCAGGGGCCCGCTGCTATCCGTCCTCCCGTCTGTCACCGACGGCTACCCCGCTCCCGCCCCGCCCGTGTCGGCCTCCGTGCCAGCGCCCCTCGCACCTGCACCACGCGGTCCGTGGAGGCGAGCAGGTGGTGCCTCAGGCCGTCCCGGTGCAGCGGCGCCACCACACGCCAGTGGTGCACGGAGGCGTTGTACACCAGGAACTGGTAGCGCGGCTGGTTGGCCGCCGCCACCTCCAGACCCGCCATCACGTGCTTCACGCCCTCCAGCGTGCCGTCAATCAGCGCCTTGCCCTGCGGACCGCGGCGGCAGGAATAGCGACAAGATCAGCGGCACCGATGTGCCCGTCAGACACCTGCCGACGCCGTAACCTCCCACGCCGTACATTGGGCTCCGACCCGCGACCGAGAACTCCCTCCTCTCGCCGCCCGCCCTTCCCTCCCGCCCCCCGCCTTCGCACCTTGAGCCCCTTGGAGCGCTCCGACACCAGCAGCCCCCGTGCGAAGTGCGCCCGGCACAGGTACTGGTCGCGCAGCTCCACCGGGGCCATGCCCACCGTGTACCTGTGCAGGCGGGGGCAGGAACGGGAGGCGGGCGGCCAGCGGCGAGGGTGGCGGGTTGGCAAAGCCCAATGGCCAGAACGTATCCGCAGCGGCTGTGATATTGGCCATAAGTCTCCGAGCCGAGGCTTGGCCTCGGCGCCCCCGTGCCTTGCCGCCGCGACGAACTGGCCAACAAGATACCACATCCCTTTCGTGTGCCATCCCTTCAGCCGCCCCGTCGCACGGTTTCCCCCACCCACCCGCCCCCTACCCCCTTCCCCTGCCCTCCACACCGCCCCCACCTGCGCTGCTCCAGGAAGTATCGCTCCAGGCAGTCATGCGCCACATCCAGGCTGCCGACCTGTGCCGGCCGCATCAAGGCCGTGGCAAGCAGTGGCGAAGGCACCGTCAGTCGTCAGGCGGGCAGGGCAGAGCGCCTGGCAGGGCAACGCCACATGCCTGCTGCTGCTGGTTTGGCTAGGATGGTGGACACCTGGTCCCAGACTTTCAGCTTTGCTTAGCTGCAACGAGCGCTTAGGCACTTCCAAGGCCACCGGCCAGTACCGTGTGCTACGACTGGGGCATCTTTTGGGCGCGCCTCCACCCCATCTCATTCCGCCTCCACGCGGTGCCTAGACCGCCACCCGTACACACCTTGAGGGCTGCCTCTGCACATAGTACCAATGTCTCCAGCCCCACGCGCGCGCCGGGCTGCTGGCCTGACAGGCTGGCCGTGATGGCCTCGTGCACGGTCTGCAGCTGCTTGACGCGGCTTGCGTCCGCGGGCTGTGCCAGCACCTGGTGCAGCGTCTCCGGCTGAGCCATGGCCGCACCGCTCCTGCACGCTCAAGACTTCAGGTATACGCAGATCCTCTATCCTGTGACTGTATTTTGCAAAGCATCACTCAACAGCTCAAGTCCGCGGAAGGCATGTCGCGAAAATATGTGCATGCATACGCTGTGGCTTGACTTACAGCTCTAAGCAGTAATTTTAGCCTAGAAGAAGCAAAATGGGTTTCTAACGCGCTCTCGCACGACCTCGAAGTTGGGCTGCCTCAAAGCGAGTCTTCTTTCCGTGCCTCCTAATTCGTTGCAAACAATGTACAGCGAGAAGTGCAATTTATTATCGAGACGGCACAAACATCCTCAGCATTCGGACTCGCTGCATGGGCCTCATCGCGCTTGCCGGTCTATGACTTTCGCCAGCGACCACGGTTAGGCCCTTTCCCGCAGCTGTAATAGTCCTCTGGAGCCTGAAGGTCCGTCAATAATTAGCTTAGCGATGTTAGGCCCACATACCGCCAGCTTGAGGGTGTCTCGGGTGCGCGGCGGCTCTGGCTGCTGCGCCCCCGAGCCCCGCTCGCACGGCTCGCTGTTTCCAGTTCTGACGGATGGACCTTGCATTTTCTTTCCAGGCTGAGAAGGAGGCAAAACACAAGGAAAAATGGCCCCCGCTACTAAGAAGACGGTGCGTAGGGCAGATGCAGTAGCAAAACTAGCCGCAGCCGTCAAAACGGAGAGTCGCCGCCGTCGCTGGTCGTCCAGCGTAAGGTGGCTACAAAATCAAATCAGGTATTGAACCTCGGTCGCGCGCGTACTTTGTGCACCCGCAGAAGAAGACCCAGGAGAACATCAACGCCCGTCTGGCGCTGGTGATGAAGAGTGGCAAGTACACTCTGGGCTACAAGACCTGCCTGAAGACCCTGCGCTCGGGCAAGGGTAAGTTTGCGCTCGCGCCGACGCCCGCCGACTGGTGCTTCCTCAACCCGCACCCCCTGCCCCTTGTGCCCTGTGTGGGGCTCAGCACCGCACGCTGCCTTCTCCACCAGAAAACTGCACATCTATCTCACCAACTTTGTCTCCTCTTCTTGCCCACCGCAGCCAAGCTGGTCATCATCTGCAACAACTGCCCCGCTGTGCGCAAGTCTGAGGTGGAGTACTACGCTATGCTCGCCAAGACCGGCGTGCACCACTACGGCGGCAGTAAGTGGCGGTCCTCAATATGCTTGATGCCTAGTCAATACCGGCTTCCATGGGGCTTTGGCGCTGCGCATTTATTTGTTGTTGAGCGCACCCATTGCCCGCTGCTTTCCTCACCTTCCCTCCGTGCCTTCCCTCCAGACAACGTTGACCTGGGCACTGCCTGCGGCAAGTACTACCGCGTCAGCGTGCTGGCCATCACCGACCCCGGTGCGTGGCGGGATGTTGGGGACTACAAGCAACATGTTGCTGTTGGGCGGGGACGAAGGGGGCGGGCGCATGCTACATGCTGTTGGGGCTTGCTTGGCAGGGCAGCGGCACGTGCCACCCATCAGTGTGCTAACGGCCGCTTTGTTATCTGGCTGAACCTGCAGGTGACTCGGACATCATCAAGACCGTGGAGTAAATGCGCGGCAGTTGGGGTCATGCATCCACGGCTGTAACGTTTTAAGTGGGGTACATCCCGATGTTTCTTCCCGGTACATGGCTCCCCTCGTGGGGCAGCGTAGAAGCGCGGAACAAATGACACAGCTGTGCTGCACAACCACATGGGGCGCCATCCCGGGGCAGCACAGCGGGGGGAGTACGAGCACCTGATGGCCCTGGATGGCCTGGCCGACTTGCAGCAGTATCGGTCCAGGACCAACCTCAGTAGTTGGCACCTGTTGGCACCGCAGTTTCAGAAGCACTTCCAAGTACAGTGTCGCAGCCAGCGGGGCGGGCAAAGCCTACGGTCTGAAGACACGTCAGTGCATCACAGATTCACAGATGAGCATTGCAGCAAGGGGGCAGGTTGCCGTAGTCCCGCAGTGCGCAGCGTATTCCCAGACCCAAACAGCAGACATGGATGCCAGCCGTGCCACGAGACGGCTGGTCACATATGCAAGCTTCATACGCTAGCGTGCTCTTGTGCCTGCTTGTGCTGCTATTTTGCAGCCAGAGCCTATGATGCGGCTTGAGTTGTGACGTGGTGGTGTGTGTGGTGTGCACCCATGGGTCATTATCATCCTAGCACATGAGCTCTTGATCGGAGATTTGATGGAGCAGGAGCGCGAGTACGCGAGTAGCAAATCCCAGGGAATCGGTTCTCGGTCAATGAGCTTTTAACTGCGGTGAGCACGGGGACAGCGCTCACGCCCGAACTGGAAGCAGTGGTGTATTTCCATGAACCGTCCCGCCACGGGATTCACCCAATCATACTGCACAACCAGGGAAGCAACAGGGGTGCATTAAGCCCGGGGGGGGGGGGGCTGCGGGGTTGAGGGGCCAGGGGGTGGGGTTAGGCCGGCGCGCCCATGACCGTAAAGCCATGATAATCGGCATGCGCACACGGCCGGGTACATTATTGACTTTGCGCGTTTGTTGCTTCTCATAGGGGCGCAGCCGGAGTCCAATACTTGTCAAAGCACGTCGATTGCCGAGACCGAACCTAGCACTAGCCAAAATGTGCCCTCCTAGTGGCCCTTTCTATCGCGTTGCGGGCATGTCCTATGTGCGCTACGCCAACCTGTGCGCGGACTATCTGCGGGCAGTGATGAAGGAGCCATTCAAGACCAAGGCGCTGGCTCGCCAGACCGTCTACTTCCGCTCGACCCCTGTCTCAGATGGAAAGCAGGGCGTTGCGAGTAAGTCGGCAACCTAGAGCGCGAGATGCAGCCCCGGAACGATCGCTGGGGCCTGTCGGCGATGCGAGCACACGTGTGCCGAAACGAGGCGCCCAGTTACATGCTTAAATATAACACCAGAAGATTTACGATAACCATGCTGCTTGCCATGCCCCTGCTTGCAGCGCTCCTTGAGACGACGGGCATGCCGAAGCAGACGCCGTCCTCTTAAACGTCGCTCTATTTGGAGAGAGGGAGCTAGCATGGGAGCGGTCGCGGAGGCTGTGCGCGTGGAGGCTTATTGGACCCGTTGATACCCAGGCGGGTCGCTGGGGAGGCGGCAGGGAGGAGGGACGGGTTGGAGGTGGCTTATAAGCGTGTGCTGTGCAATAGAATCAGCAGCATATGAGGACTTGGTGCACAATGTAAGTACTCGGGTGCGCATGCGTATGGATGTTTAGTTAGAGCAGGGGTTAGTTGTGCGTGGTGGGTTCGTGCGGGCGGTCGATAGCGTGTTGAATGCCACTGCGTACTGCACACAAGCGTGTAACGCGGATGAAACGCTGTACGCTGCAATGCTCCTCCATCCGCACGCGTATAGAGTCTGGATTGCAGCAGGGGGCTGCAACGGACTGCAGCTACTGAGTCAGGAGCAACGCCGGGCGAGGTCTCTGTACGGCGATGCTTGCGTGGTGCGGTTGGGGCCAACTGACACGGGCTCAGGAGGCGGTGACGCAGCCGGGGAGCCAGACGTCAGGCAGTCAAGGGCAAAGTTGGAACCTGGTGAAACCGTGACGACAGCCGAGGGCAGTGGCCGTGCTCCAGGGTGGAAGGGTGTTCGACGTGAGATCAGTTGCGATAGCGTCCCAGGGTTGACAGCCACGGCTGCACGACAGTTCCAACAGAAGCCCACGCACGTTTCTGTTGCTTGCTGTTACTTGCTGTTACAGCTGTGGCAGAGGCCCTATACTGCGACACTGCCGCTGCACCGCCCTTTGCCTCACACGCAGCACTGTAGCCTAGGTAGCGTGCTGGTATGGTGCTTCCCCTTCCTTCTGCCTGCGTACCAGTCCATGACCAACGTCTCCCACGCCTGCGTTTGCGCTATGTAGACCTCCATTATTGCTGCTGGCTATGGGCGCCAACGCCTCAACAACACGAATCTTGCATCTTGTCGATCGCTTTCATTCCAATGCCAACACCTGCCCGCGCCTGAAAAGCATCCTCACAAATGGCACGCTAATCCCAGTCTTCGCGAAAGTGACCTGAAACTCCTGGACCTGTCCTGGCTGGTCACGAACACGAGGCACCCCTGCACTGATACTCGTGGGCGATGAGGCAAGGGCGCAAGGCAGCACACAATGGAGCGCGCAGTCAGAGGCGCATGTCACACACTCTCTGGCACCAGCCTGCTCACGCTGCACAAACCTTTGCTCAAGCTAAAGCCTGCAGGCTACACCGCTTCCTACAACAAATCTTCACAGCAAACTGCCCTGGTGATGAAGGAGATGACACAGCGCGGTGCCATACGCAACGTCATTGCCCGTGTCCATCTAGTGCAAGCTGCCGCATTGGAGTCAGTCCGCGTTGACAAGCAGTTGGCAACAGCACTCCTGCCCCACGCCAGCTGCGCCACTGCCACCACTTGATACCGCAAACCCTTCGTTTGACAGCCGCAGCGGCACCTGCACATGCGGCTGCGCCTCTGATCGGTGGCGAGGCAGAGGCTGCGGCTGCGGGAAGCCACCGCCGCCGCCGCGGTCGCACCCGCCACCGCCGCCGCCTCCATAACCGCCAACACCGCCATGGCTGCCGTAATTGCCCCCGCCGCCGCCACTGGAGTCGTCAGAGTGACAGCAAATCAGTAATGCAGCATGAGAAGGAATGGCCCAAAACTAGACATTGACGCAAGTCAAGCCATGAATGTTGCCTTTTCCAGCGGCTGGCAAGTGACCCCCCCCCCCTCATGATGAGACCCTGCAACGCCTTGGATACATGCGTCTGGTAGGTGCAACACAGTGGTTGCAACCCCCATCACCCCAATAACAGATGATTAGGTCGTCTCAGAATCCTGGAGCCACCGCAGCAACACGGCCGATTCTGGCCGATTAGGGGAGGCTCCAACAGCTTTTGGCTAACCTAGTATCACAGGTCGCCGCAACACTTGTATAACGTTTGTAGTCCGCCACGCATCTCGTGCATCCGGCTCAAGGGTTGCGTGCGTCTGCTATTGCTCAATGGCTAGTGCTTCTATACGCACACGCACACACACACACACACACACACACACACACACACACACACACACACACACACACACACACACCGCTTATAACCCACTGACCCCTCAGGACACAAAGCAGTGCACGCCAAGCGGGGCAAGGCTCCTACAACACACAAGTTGCTGAAGTACCGACCGCTTTCCTCATAAGAGCAAAAACGTCCCCAGCGCTACTTGCATAGTCAACAATTCGTGTTGTACGCTTCCCGCAGACTTCGTGTCTTCAGCAAAAGCCACTTGGCTGCTCTTGCCTCGGTGCCCCATGGCCCCAAAGCACACCCCCTTCAGGACGTAGCTTGCACATGATGCGCCCAGCCGTGCCAGAAAGGCGTCACGCGCCGGCAGCTGCTGCAGCACCTCCGCCCGGCCGCGCTTGCACACCTAATCCATCACTTGCAACAAGTGCATTAGATGGCCATGTGCTGGTGCCACCTCACCTCACCTCACCCCACCTTACCCCACCGGCCCACCTCACCTCACCTCGCTTCACCCGCCCACCCACTCCCACACGCGCACAGTCTTGTCCGCGCTGCACGTCGCCAGCCGCCGCCCGGTCGCATCAAACACCAGCCTCACCACGCCGCCCCGGTGCCCCACCAGCACCGCCAGCGGCGGGGCCTCCAGGCGCGCCGCGTCAAACAGCCGCACGCCCTCCGTCGGCCTCGCCAGCGCCACCGCCAGGTGCCTGCCATCGGGGCTGTACTGCACACACGTGACCGGATCGGATCCAAGATCCAGCGTTTGCACGACTTTGCGGGCGGCCACGTCAATCACACGGACTGTGCGGTCCGCGCCGGCGCTGGCCAGCTGCTTGCCGGAGGGGTGCCATGCCAGCGAGACCACTGTGGCGCCCAGGCCGCCCGCCAGCGCCGTGCCCTGCCCGCTGGCGGGGTCCCACAGCCATACCGCGTTGTCACGGCCCCCGCTGGCCAGCTGCGGGGGGGGGGGTAGCCATCCATGGGATGGTGTGTATCAAATATGAAGTGAAGTGCCGACGGGGGGGGGTTGCCATGCATGCGGACGGTGTGGGTCGTGTGTGTGTGTGTGGGGGGGGGGGGGGGCGGAAGGAACAGAGACGTGTACACGCGAAGCGAGTTGACAGCAGTTGACGACACATCACTGCAGCACTCCAGCACAGCAACGAGCTAGCAGCTGCTCGATCGCAGCAGGCGCGCCCACCCACGCACCCAAGCACCCACCTGCTTTCCGTCGGGGCTGTAGGCGAGGCAGGTGGTCCAGTGGATGTGGCCCTTGAGCGTGCGGGCGCAGGTACCGCCCGAGCCCAGGTCCCACCTGCGTCGTGCATCGGAAGTAGAGGCGAGGCGGGGGTCGGCAGCGCGGCGGCAGCGGGGCGGCAGTGGTTGGGAGAAGACCGAGACATGGGCCGGTTTGGGGGCTGGCGTGGCGAAGCGTGGCATGCGGCGGCGCCCGCTGCAGGCGCGTGTGTGAAAAGGGTGCGAACTGAAACGGATCTTTACATCTCCAAAATCGCCCCCCCCCCAAATAGCGCGGCGCGGGTTGGCGGCGCTCCGAGGCGGGTGCTGCACTCGGACGGCGCGCGCGGCCGCAGCTAGGAAGCTACGAGCTAGCTACCGGTAGCTATGTATATCGCGCACTGCTTACAGCTTGACGGTCATGTCGTCGGAGCAGGTGGCGACCTGCTCGGCGCTGCCGGGCGCAAAGGCGACGGCGTGCACGTCCATGTCATGGCCCTTGAGCGTCAGGCTGCACTGCAGGGCGGGAAGGGGGAGGGAGCGAGAGGGTTGGAGCGAGGGTTGGAGCGAGGGTGGGAGGGTGACGGGCGGGTATTACGAGGATGGGTTGGCGAAATGATATACGATATAGCACAATCCCGCAGGCGAAGGGGGTTACTGCACTCCAAGATCGCAAGCGAACCAGCCGAGTACCAAGCCGGGGGTGGTGGAGTGGGGGAAGTGGGGGACGTGCCGTGGAACCCTGCGCCCGCACCTACCTGCATTGCCGACGTGAACATCCGCAACCGGTTGTCCGAGCCCCCTGTGACCAGCAGAGTGCCGCCGCCGCCGCCGCCGCCAGCTCCATCCGCTGCCGCCACCGCTACCGTGCCCACGGCCAGCCCCATGACCAGCCCATCGTGCGCGCGCAGGCTGCTCAGCGCCCGCCCGCCGCCCGCCCCGATGGTCCAGACCTTGACGCTACCGTCAGCGGAGCCTGCAGCAAGTGTGCGGGCGTGCGGGTGGGGTTAGTCCATTGCTGCATCGTTGGCAAGACGGGGCGGCGGGAGTGGGACCCACTCCTGCCCCCCGCCACCTTCTCCTCCCCCGTTGTCCCTCCATCCCTCCCTTGTCAGCCCTAGTCATCAGTGGCTTCGCCACTACCAAGTGTAACTATTCTCTCCCTCCCTCCCTCCCTCCCTCCCTCACCGGACAGCAGCTTGGCACCCATGAACGCAAGGCACGTGACCGCATACGCGTGCCCTTTGAGCACCGCGCGCGGCTCTGGGCCGCCCGGACCCACAGACGCTCTGGCCGCCGCTGCCGCCGCTGCTGGTGGCGCTGCCGCCGCCGCCGCCGCCAGTGACGACGATGATGAAGACGACGACGGCGGCGCGCCGGCCCTACCCACGCCGGCTCTTCCGGCGGGCTTTGCCACGCCAGGCTTGCTGACGCCCGCTGCAGTGCCAGTGCCGGCGCCGCCGCCGCCGCTGCCCGCAGTGCTGCCGCCTCTGCCGGGCGGAGCGCCGCGACGACCAGTTGCCGCGGCCCCGGACCCCAGCGGCGCCGCCAACGGCGCGGGCCCCACCGCCGGCGCCGCCCCCACCGACGGTGCCGCCCCCGCCAGCGGTGCCGCTCCCGCCGCCGGCGCCGCCACGTCCCACAGTCGCACGGTCTTATCCGCGCTGCCGCTCGCCAGCACCAGGCCTGGGCCGTCGAATGCCAGGCTGGTGACGGGGTTGAGGTGGCCTTTGAGGGTGAGTAGCAGTGAGCAGGACACCGTGCTGCCGCCGCCGCCGCCGCCACCACCCGCTGACAGCGCCCACACAAGCACGCCGCGCCCTGACCCTGCCGCCGCCAGCAGCCGCCCCGCGCCGCACAGCGCCACCGCCGCCACTTCCCCCAGCAGCGCCGCCGCGACGCCACCGGCTGCCGCCCCCGTCTTGCCGCTCTTGTCTCCCGCCGCGCCCACGACGGCCACACAGCTACGGCTGACCAGGCTCCACAGCCGCACGGTGCCGTCCTTGGAGCCGCTCGCCAACAGGCCGCCGCCGCCGCCACCCTCGCGCGCAACGGCCGCCACCGCCGCCAGGCAGGTGACCTCGTCGGTGTGGCCGCGCAGTGTGGCCGCCAGCGAGCCCACAGCCGGTTCCCACAGCCGGACCGTCCTGCGGGGAGCCAGGACCACAACGCGGTCGGCAAGGCCAGCGTGTCACGAGCTTGGGTCAGCGTGTCAAGATGACAGCACGCCATAACCGGGCGCCCAAACTAATAGCACTGCCGGCCCCAATACCCCGGGCCTCTCCCCCCCCCCACCCCCGAGCTCACTTGTCTTTGCTGGCGGTGGCAAGCAGTAGCGAGCCGCCGCCGCCGCCGCCCTCCTCGTCGGGCAGGAAGGCCAGCGCGGTGACGCGGTCGTCGTGGGTCAGTGTGGACAGCAGCCGCCGCGTGATGGCCGCCCACACCTGGGGGTCATGTATGGTGGTTATGGTGGTTGTGGTGGTGGTTATGGTGGTTATGGTGGTCATGGTGGTCATGGTGGTCATGGTGGTCATGGTGACACGTGGCCGCACGCGGGGCATGAAGGCATAGAGGAGGTTTGCTTGGAGGCGCCTGATAGCCGAGTGGCAGGTCCGCCACGCACACGCTGCACCAGTAGTCGCCCCAGCCAGACTACCGTACGCCCGCCCGCAACCCACCCACCCAACCCGAAACCCCCACCCCAACTGAGCGGCGGTCCTGCGCAACCGAGGCTCATCACTCAATCACTCACCAGCACCTTGCCGTCGGCGCAACCAGCAGCCAGCAGCTTCCCGCCCGCGCCCACGCCCACCGCCGCCACCGCGGTCTCCGCCTCCAGCGTCGCCACGCCCTGCACGGCAAACGGACAGGGCGGGGGGGGGGGGGGCAGGCGCCGCGGCGCTCTCAGCAGCTGCCGAGTAGGTGGCACATACGGTACCGCATGTGACTGCCACCATCCAGTACCGTACTACAGCCCTCCAGCTACATATCTGCCGTACGTCCGGCTGCAACCCAAACGGCTGCTGCGTGCCCCCGCCGTGCATAGCCGCCCTCCATCCGTCCCGGGTTGTGCCCACCTCCCAACCACCCCCACCCACACCCACACCCGCCCACCTGTGAGAACACCGACTCCCACACGCTGCCAGTCGTGCCGCCGCACACGGCCAGCTGCTGCCCGCCGCCGCCCGGGCCCCCCGGGCTCCAGTCCACGCACTCGGCACGCGCCGGCAGCGGCGGCCCCAGCAGCTCGCCCGAGGCCGTGTCGTACAGCCGTACGTCCTCCGCGGCCCCCACCGCCAGCTGGCGGCCGTCGGGATGGAAGGCCGCGCACGTGGGCGCAGCCGCCGCCGCCGACGCCGCCGTAGTGTCGCACCCGGCGGCAGGGCTGCTGTCTGTGCTGCTGGTGGTGGTGGCGGCGGCGGCGGCGCCAGCGCCGGACGGCGTCGTGTCGCTGCGCGGGGTGGTGTCCCACACGATGATCGCGCCGTCGCTGCCGCCCGCAGTCGCGAACTGCCCCTCCACGCTTACGACGGTCACGCCGCCGCCACGGCCCGCCACGGCCTCCGTCGGCAGCCCCGGCAGCATCACGTCATTCGCCGCTGCTGCGCGGCCGCCGCCGCTGCCGCCCGCGTCGCGCCATGCCCACGGCAGGTTGAGGACGCGGCCGCCGGCGGCGGAGATCACGGCGGCGCGAGTGCCGTACAGCGCAGTCGCCAGCACGTTGCCCGGAGCGCTGAGCACGCTGCTCTCCCCAAAGTCCCAGCCACTTTCCGCGCGCCACAGCCGCCGTACCTCCCGCCCGCAGACCACCAGCACACTGCCGCCGTCGGTTGTGGGTGCCAGAGCGCTAGCGCCGGCCAGGCCTTCACAGCCCGTCCGCGACACGGGCCGGTTCTCGCGCCGCATCTGCGCCTGCCTCGACTCCTGTGCCGCCGGCGCGCGCGGCGGCGGCGCGGCGGCGTCCACTGACGCCACGCCGTCCGCTATCGTCACCGCCGCCAGCGGTGGCGGCGCCGCGGCGGTGGCGGCGGCGGCGAGCTGCAGCACGTCCCACACCACGCGCACGCAGTCGCCTGGGCGGCCGCTGGCGGTGGCGAGATGCAGCTCCCGCTCCTTGGTGCCGCCGGCGCCGGCCTCCTGGCGCAGGAACGGCCCAAGGAAGGCCAGCCCCGTCACAGCCGAGCCGAACAGACCCCGCACCACCACCAGAGGCTGTGGCGGCTGTGCCTGCTGCTGCTGTTGCTGTTGCTGCTGCGGCGGCGGCGAAGGCGCCCCGTCATTGACAGCAGCAGCAGGAGCGGCGGTGGCCGCTGCCGCGGCGGCCGCCGCCACGTCCCACACCCGCACCAAGCAGTCCGCCGCCGTCGCCACGGCGAGCCACCGGCTGTCGACGGACAGAGCCAGAGCCGTGACGGCGCCTGCGCGGGCGGCGGCGGCGGCGGCCCTGCTTCCGCCCGTGGGCGGCGGCGGCGGCGGCGGGCGCAGCGTCGCGACGCACTGCCCCGTGGCGGCATCCCACAGCCAGGCCGTGCCGCTGCCGCCGCCGCCGCCGGTGGCCAAGTGGCGGCCGTCGGCGGAGAAGACCAGTCGGGCGATGGGCTCGCGCTCCTCGCCTGGCGGTGGCGGGGGTTGAGGGCGTGGGGGCAATCGGGAGAGGGAGGGTGGGGGCGGAATGACATAGACCATTCGATGGGGCCGAGACGCGGAGGCGTGACCGGCGCGGCTGGCTGGTGGCCCTGCGCAGTCCCGCGCTCATTCGGCCTTGTTTCGCGTTGTGAGGCGCCATGGCAGCCCCTACGTGCTGTTAGGAACTGCTGCTGTCCGCCCGCCTTTCACACCTTCCGCCCCGGCCCCGGCCCCAGCCCCAGCCCCGGCCCCGGCCCCGGCCCCGGCCCCGGCCCCAGCCCCGGCCCCAGCCGCCCCCTCACCCGCGTCCCTGGGCGGCTCCAGCACCACTCGGCAGTCGCCTGTGGCTGGGTCCCAGGCGCGCAGCTGGCCGTCCGAGCCCCCCGACATCAGCTGCTGGCCGTCGGGGGAGAAGGCCAGCGCCGTGACGGGCCCCTTGTGGCCCTGCAGGGGGCGTGGAGGGCGGGGCGGGCAGGGGAGGGGGAGAGCGTGTGCGGTGCAGAGGACGGATGTGCGCATGGCGGGGAAGAGGGGAAGATGCGAGCGTGGAAGGTTGGTTAGGGTTTCGTGGTGCGTGTCGTTGTCGGTACTGTCGCGCGAATGCAAAATAGGGGCGGACGCGGCCCGGGTGGGGGAGGGGGGCCAGAGGGGCGGGCGGGGAGCGCGCGTGCCCTTCTCCCCTCTCCCCCCTACCCTCCTACCCTCCTACCCTGCCTTCCCCCACGCACCTGCATCACCGCCAGCCGCGCAGACCACTCGCCCGCGGAACGCGGCAGCACGCGGACTGTGGCCCAGGCCAGGCCCAGGTGCGCCGCCGCCGCGGCGCACACGGTGCTGTGCCCCGCGGCGTAGAGCGCCACGCGCGCAAACGCCGTCGCCTGCGCCTGCCGCTGCGCCTCTGCTGCGCCTCCTCCGCCCCCCTTGCTCTCGACGTCCGCGGCGGCGCGGAGCAGTTCGTACAGCTCTCCGCGCAGGAAGCGAAGCACGTCACGTGAGCGGGCGGTGTGGCGCCGCATGCCGCCCAGCGCGCCGATGGCGGCCGGCCCCGCGCCCGCCACCACCACGTCACGAAGGAAGGCGAACGACCCCAGAAGCGCGTCCAGCGCCGCCGCTGGGCCGGCGGCGGCTGCGCCGCCGGCGCTGCCGCCAGCAGCCGCCGCCAGGTGTGTGACGGTGTAGCGAAGCGCGTACGGCGACTTGTAGGTGCTGCCACCGTTGGCGCCGTTAGTGCCGCCGCTGGTGCCGGTGGTGACGCCCCACCCCTTGGCCAGCTGCAGACCAATGAGCTCGTGGCCGCGCCGCACGTCGGCGGCGAAGGGCCCGGACTTGCTTGCGTCGAGCAGCCAGTCGCCCAGAGACTTGTGCACCTGGGTGTGTGTGTGTGTGTGCGTGTGTATAATTACGGTTTACGGTTGCTTGATAGGACCTCGTGATTAAGTGGCCTGAACAAGTACCGGTACAGAACCTAGGGTTCCAGCAAGGTCAGATATTCGCAGAGGTCTGTTGGCACGTGTCTCCCAGTTCAAGGCCAGGATGCGGTGCAGCAGGATGCGGTTTAATGTGTGTGGGGGGGGGGGCATGCGGGCGTTCAGAGGGTGCGCGGGTGCTAGGCTGTGGACATGTGTAGGCCTCATGCGTGGAGCAGTACTGCTGCAGCCGGGTGGGGACGTGGGGTGGAGGGACAGGGCAGCGAGAGAGGGGCAAGATGGGGGAGACGGACCGCACGCGCTCGCAGTCTTGCGATTCTTTATATCAACTCGTCAAGGCGTTAGTTGCACTTGGCTGGAGGCCGAAGCGTAAAGTCGAAGGCTGTGGCGGTAGAGGCATTGCCAGGGGTGGGGATGGGGCTGTTCCGGTGGCGCGGCGTGCACGTAACCACTCTCCAACCTCCCACCATTCCACCCGCCTGCCCGCCCCACCCCGCCCACTCCCACCCACCGTGAACATGTGATGGTCGGCCTCGAAGAAGCACACCGGCGCG